>NC_068305.1:38389399-38721959 GCF_025860055.1 Xyrauchen texanus
TGTCTGTTTGTGAGACAGCCGGGAGATTATGTTTAGTTGGGGTTACCTTGAGGTCATGCTGGCGGGCTTCTTGCATGTCCTGAACGGTGCAGCAATGGGCTTCCTGCAGACGCTGCTGTCTGCACTGGTGCTCCAGCTCAATCTCCTGCATCTGCTGGCCCAGGTGCTCTCGCTCCTGACTGAACTGCGCCTGCAGCTGCTGCAGGGAATGCTGTGATTGTGAAAGTTGCATTTCTAGACTCTGTTTCAGCAAGGAAATCTGTACATGAAAAAAGAGGCAAAGAGACAGTAAGTAGAAGACATGAGACGAGGTGATTGATTGATTCTCTGGGCACATATGACTACCTGAAAAATGAAACTTCTTCTGAAAACATTAATCAGGATATGTCCTGGAATAAAGATCAGACAATGGCCTTGACCAAGCTTCAGGTGGATTTTGATATAATATACAAGAGGGAGGTTTTTTGCTATTGTGTCTGATGGTAATGATGTTTGATAACAATGACATTTCTCATTTTTTGAAGAAAAGTTAGAGAAAGACTTAGACATATTTACACAATTATCTTTAAACTTATAAGAAATAAAATATTAAATGATTGTTTCTTAATTAAAATGATCAAATATTGATCAGTTTGGTAATAACACCTAATAAACCTGTTAATTTCGTAATAAACCTCAAATTAAATAACAACTATAATATATGACAATGACAACAGATATAAAATAACTAAAATGCTTGATGTGATGATGGTGACAGTATTGGGGACAGTGATTATATATACAGGTTTGGGAGGGTTCCTTTTTAAATGTATCCCACTACCGATTACAGAACACATGCTGTAAAATGTAATTTGTAACGTATTCTGTTAGATAACTCAAGGTCAGTAACGTAATCTAAATACTTTGGATTACTTCTTCAGCACTGGTAGATTTTTTTCACTTGTTTTGACTATAAAAATTCTGCCAGTACAGTAAGACAAAATACTCCCCAACACTGGATATATATATATATATCTTCAGTTAATATTCACATCAACCATTAGAATGGGGAAAAATATTGTTTTTAATTATTAAAAAATAATAATATTTGGACCGTGGCATGATTGTTGGTGCCAGGCGGGCTGGTTTGAGTATTTCTTTAACTATTGATCTCCTGGGATTTTTACGCACAACAGTCTCTAGAGTTTACTCCGAATGGTGCCAAAAAACATCCAGTGAGTGGCAGTTCTGTGGACGGAAATGTCTTGTTGATGAGAGAGGTCAACTGAGAATGGCCAGACTGGGTTGGCGCTGTTTTCGTGGCACGAGGGGGACCTACACAGTGTAAGGCAGGTGGTTTTAATGTTGTTAATGTTAAATGTTTAATGTTAAAGTTTCACAGACATGTGACAAACAGATATGTTTTTCAAACATATGAATTGCAATATGTCTTTACATTATATACAATTTTTTACTCAAAAATATATAGTTGCCTTTATATTTTAGGCAAGGATGTCCCCTGCAAGGAATCATCATATTTGGGGTTCCTTGGGATTAAAAAGTTTGAAAACCCCTGGCTTAGGAGACCAGGCTGGAGTCACTGATTCGAACTCACGACTCCAGGGGTGGTAGTCAGCATCTTTACACACTGAGCTACCCAGGTCCCCTTATTTGTAACTTGAAACATCATCTAAAAATTGCAGCAATTTTCCACAACAAGCTTAAAAACCAGCGAGACATGTTACAACGGTCCAAGGTGTCCATCTAGAGCAAGTTTACATAGAAAGAACGGCCCCTTAGCAAGCACCTCAAATTAGCAAAACTATGAAAAATGTTTTCATTATAGAGACCAATAGAAATGCCGATAAGGTGGCAATGATAAGACATCTTATCACTAATTTTGATGATCACACCATTTATATCTCCACAAACTGTTTCGGGGTTTGTTTGTGTGTGACACAAACAAACCCTCTATTCCCCGAGAACGCAGCGGGCATTCCGTCCACCAGGGGCATTATTTAATTATTGTTTCTTGGGGATTGGGGATGACCTGCCGGCAGATGGGGCATAAGGCACGCCTTCCCCCAGGTGTATGTCATGCCGGGGGTTCCCTGGCCTGAGAGAACGCGGGAGGAATAAGACAGGGCGGAGGGCGGGGCCGGGTCGTGATTTACACACCCGGTCCCTTATCAGTCTAATCAAGCCTCCGAGAGGGATAAAGGCCGACTGCGGACTGTGGTGCGACAGAGAGAGAGATAGCGTTTAAGGGCAGCCGTCTGTCCTATGTGTGTGTGTGTGTGTGTGTGTGTCTTTTAATTTTAGTTCTTTATTAAAATATTATTTATATTGTCAAGCTGGTTCTAACCTCCTCCTTTCCATAATCCCTTTACAGTGTGTAAAAACACTTTGGGTCCTGTTTTCCTCTGTGAGTAGAGCATTAGGGTGTAAATTCATGTCTGGCAATCATGTCTACAAGCACTGAATCAGGAAGACTGAGCCTGGGATATGGTGAGAATCAGACATCGCCAACAGACACGTTCTCCATACACAAATCATTATTTCAAAGCTTGAATCAGCGAGGCTGCAGATTTGTGGAAGCGCCAGCCCACTCATTGGCTTGATTAGCAGAGTCATTTATGGGAAGAGGGTGACATAGAGAGATCCAATGTGTTATTGTGACCGAAATGGCCCACGTTGTCATCTGCCAACAAGTCGAAATTTGTGAAGGCGGTAAATGGCGCTGCGCTCGTCATCACTTCAGCGACTATCTTAATTTCCAAGCAGGCTGGAAATGGCTCCGTAATGGTTGAGAAATCACAGCTCACATCACAGCCAGTGTGTTTGAGGAAGTAGAATGCTGACAAAGAGATGAATGCACAGCCTAACGTGGCTAATAAAGAAAAATGCTAACAAATATGCAGCGCATAGATACAGTAGATGAATAGAGCTTCAGGGTGTCTACACACTAGAGAAAACTCAGAAGGCTTATGATGGATAGGAATGAATAAGATTTGGTTTGAGGGCTGGGAAAGAGTCAGGTCAGTTTGAAATCAAGTGGGAATATGGGAAATTACACTTATGAAAGCTGAACCTGCCTCTCTGAAATTCTCATTGTTCAATGGATGGCTACATCATAGAGCATAGCTGTAAAAGTTGTCAACTTTTGGTAGCATGTTGGAACATTTGCAAATCCTTGTGCTTCATGAAATAAATGGATTTGCAACAATCATTGACACAGTGCGAAGTGTAGTGTGTAGATGCTTTCACATACACATTTTGGTATTTTGAATTAATCATTTATATAGCACTTTTCTGACACTACACTCAAAGGGCTTTACACAGTGAACAGGGGACTCTCCTCAACCACCACCAGTGTGCAACATCCACCTGGATGATGCAACAGCAGCCATAGTGCACCAGTACACTCACCACACACCAGCTATTGGTGGAGAGGAGAAAGTGAAGTGATAGAGCCAATTAATGGATGGGGATTATTAGGAAGCCATGATTGATAAGGGCTAATGGGGGGAATTTGGGCAGGACACCAGATTTACACCCCTACTTTTTGAAGAAGTGTCCTGGGATTTTTAATGACCACAGAGTGTCAGGACCTCGGTTAACATCTCATCCAAAAGACAGTGCCTTTGTTTTTACAGTATAGTGTGCCAATCACAATACTGGGGCATTAGGACCTACACAGTCTGCAGGGTGAGCAACCCCTGCTGGACTCCCTGATACCTCTGCCAGCAGCAACCTTAGTGTTCCCAAGATGTCCTCCATCTAGGTTCTGACCAGGCTCAGCCCTGCTTAGCTTCTGTAGGCAACCAGTCTTGAGCTACAGGGTGATATGGCTGCTGGCTACATATTACTTCTTTTATCTAAAAGGGTGCACCATTATAATTGGGGTTACCCTTTTAAACCCCAATTATTTTCCAGGGACACAAAAAGTATTACAATGCTTTATATCTTCCAGTGATAATCAGTACAATTTAGTTGTTTATGGTTTAAAAGCTATTAAAATAGACATTGGTTCTGAAATATGTCATATTCAGAATTATGTCATACTTTTGCACAGAACAGTACAGTGCAAAAGTTTGTCAAACATGTTTAGTGAGGACAAAAATAATGGCAGAAATTTTTATTTTTCAATTATCACCATAATCCTATGTTTTCCCTTTTAGTTTGGGAAAAACATTAGATTGGGTTTGCTTTACTCATGGACTGAGTTTCAAAATAAGAATGTCCCTGAATGTCTCTGAAGGTTTTGTCAAACTTTCCAGATTTACCCACAATTTTGTCTCAATAAAACAGAGATCTTTTTAGTGGATAGTGCATCTCAAGGATATAGTAGAAAAACGCATTGTCATGCAACCAAAAGTTGAGAAAACGTTATTTTTTGTTGCCACGCACTCTGACATTGAGAGGCCAGTAGTGCTTTCAGAAATTCGATTTGCAGTATTCTCACTTGATTTCAAACTGACATGACTCTTTCCACACCTGCATTGTACACATTCCCAATCGCCAAATGCACAGTCAGAGCTTTCCTGTGCCCTTTCTCTGATACAAATGTAGTACACTAGAGAGAGCTGATGGGTTCGGGACATTTCTGCAGTGGCAGTAATCGCTTTTCCAATAAATTCTTCAGATCTTGCCAGTGAAGCAAGGCTTGCTTTGACATAATTAGGACTTTGAGAAAGAAAGAGGTCTCGGCTGCCTGCAGAACTCTCTGCAGATGCACACAGACTCTAAATAAAATAATAAACCTTACAACGATGAAAGGAGACAAAACAAACAAGGAAAAAGATGACAATAAAGTGGCTTTGAAATGCACAGTGATAGAATGAGAAATTCTCTCACCATTAAATGCACACTGGTCTGATCTCCATAATCTGTATTTACAATATGCATTAAAACATTGCCATAAAAGGTTAGTTCCATAAAAGTTGAGCTCCAAAAATCTCAGCTGACTCCAGCGGTTAAATTAATGTCTTCTAAAGCGACTCGATAGCTTTTGGTGCGAAACAGATAAATATTTCAGTTTATGCTGACTATCTATGATTTCTGGTGTTTCAAAAGTAGGATCACCATCCATTTGCATTTTATGGACCTACTAAGCTGAGATATGTTTCTATTTTTCTTCAAATATGTTCTGCTGAAAAAAGAAAGGCATACACACATGGGATATCATGAGGATGAGAAAATGATGAGAATTTTCATTTTTGAGTGAAATATCCCTTTAAATGTTTATGAGAAAACGATCATAAAATTCAGTTCCACCACTACAGAATAAATCGATAATTTAGTGATTGCCAATTTAACTCTCTCTAGGCAAGTCAATCTGTGCTTTATAAAATTCCTGCTGTTTTAAGATTTTGATTTTGAATGTGAACTTGCATAAGGGTTTCAACAGCAAGTTTTAAATTCTTCCATCTCTGTGTAATTTTTCAGTCTGTATTTCTCATAGAGCTGTCTAGAACTGACGATGAGAAGCAGACCATGGAAAAAATATGTCATAAAACAGAGTGCAGACTCTGGGAGATCACTGCAATGAGACTGTGGCTTTTTGTCATAATCTAGTGATTAAAAATGAAAAATTACATTATATGCATCTAGAGAACATTTGCAGTTTAATTGTAGTGGAAATTGATCAACTGATTTGAAAGCTGTAATAATGTATCATTGATTATTATAGTCACAAAAAAGTAGAAATGACAGTTGATAAATGACATAGTTTAGTGTCAGTAGGGGGCACAATCAGTACAAATTGTAGCATTTACTTTTAGCATTTTTCAACAAATTGTAGTAGCATTTGTGACAAGACTGGGACTGAATCCCAATTCACATGGCATACTATTCTGTTGGATTTCCTAAGTATTCTGTGCATGTTTTTCTGACTACTACTGGCCACAACTCTATATGGATAGGGTTTACTTTGGTAAACAGTCAAGCGCTCAGCCTATAAATGTTTACTCTTTTGAATGCTAGCCCATACGATCATGTTCGACACATGCAATATGACTGCTTTGTGATAGGCTGAGTTCGGAATAGCATACTACCGGTAATACTTCTGCCATTTCTGTCTATGGCAAAAATAGCAAGAGTAGTATGGTAGTATACAATTCCAAACTCAGCCATACTCTTTGGTACAGTTAATGGCATGCGTATGTTCAGACGACATGCACAGATGCGGACTGTCCATGTGTCTACAAAACTGGGCTAGTGGACAGTATGCATGTCCTGTGCTGATGATTAAATTTGCGTCACGTTTACTGTGCGCGAGATGTAGAGGCATGCGGAAAACCAAAATATACTTCTGCTTTTACACCAGATGCAATGAGACTAAGCAAGAAGCGATAAGAGCTACATCTTTCATGCTAATCACAGTATTTTTCCAAACCAGCCACAACTGCAATAGGGCATTTTGCTGATCACCTGGTTTCGATTTCAGCAACATCATGCTGGGTAAAATCACTTTCATCATTTGTACATGAAACATTAAAAGTGTTCTGATTGGTAGTTATCTTCACATTGCGCAACAGTTTCGTGTTCAGAGCAGAGAGGCAATTTGCTTGTTGCTGAAAACTTGTAAGCATGGTGTTATGCTACATATGAGGGTACCATCTCTTTGTTCGATGAACAGCAGACCGGGGGTGTATTCGGAAAGTTTGTTTGAAAACAATGTTTTTTATTTTATTTCATTCGGTGGCACCAGTGGAGCATAAAATACACACTTTAACTGGAAAGTTGGGACTACCATGAGGTCACAGGTTATTCATTTATGGTGTATGCTTCTGCAGAAGCCACCAGTCAGCATTATTTCAGTTTCATTTTAATAAAACCATGTAACCAAGACACCTTGATAGTAGTTTCAATAGTGCTTGTGCATGTATTTATGATATACCTGTTCTAGCAGGTCCTCGACTTTCCTCTGCCAGCTCTCTCTAGCTGTGCACATTTCCTGATCTTTGCTCTGTGCCAGCTGAGTGAGAGCTGACCTTTTATTATCCTCATGCTCTTCACGCAGCTCCTCACGGAGTTTCTTACACTCCTGCCTGTGGATGCAAACACACAAACACACACACACTAATGACCACACTGTTTTGTGCTTATTCTTAAACCAAAAATCTGTTTGTCTGATATAATGACACACTGATACCAGCATATGTGGGTTGAACCCTGCAGAGGAGTTAACTATATATATACACTGGTGGCCAAAAGTTTGGAATGATGTAACGATTTTGCTCTTATGGAAAGAAATTGGTACTTTTATTCACCAAAGTGGCATTCAACCGATCACACTATATAGTCAGGACATTAATAACGTGAAATATTACTATTACAATTGGATTTTTTTTTTTCTTAAACTACTTTAAAAAGTTCTCATAAAAAAAATCATCCATGTGCAGCAATGACAGCTGTGCAGATTCTTGGCATTCTAGCTGTCAGTTTGTCCAGATACTCGGGTGATATTTCACCCATGCTTCCTGTAGCACTTGCCATAGATGCTGCTGTCTTGTCGGGCACTTCTCATGCACCTTACAGTCTAGCTGATCCCACAAAAGCTCAATGGGGTTAAGATCCATAACACTCTTTTCCAATTATTTGTTGTCCAATTTCTGTGTTTCTTTGCCCACTCTAAAATCTCTTTTTGTTTTTCTCTTTCAAAAGTGGCTTTTTATTTGCAATTCTTCCCATTAGGCCAGCACCCCTGAGTCTTCTCTTTACTGTTGTACATAAAACTGGACATGTGAGGCACCTATTTCTCAAACTAGAGTCTCTGATGCACTTATCCTCTGTTTTAGTTGAATTGCATACAGTGGCAACTCAAAAACAAACACAAAGACAATGTTAAGCTTCATTTAACAAACCAAATAGCGTTCAACTGTGTTTGATATAATGGCAAATTATTTTTCTAGTACCAAATTTGCAAGGATAAGGTGTTGGAGTGATGGCCATGGTATCCAATGCCATCAGTGTACTACAGTTTCACCACAATGATTTAAGGGGCACAATTACTCATTTAAATAATTTAAGGAATACTGAAAACTGTAGGTGAACTTAACTATTTAACTTAATGTTTCTACTCAATAATATTTGTTGAATTGATTCAAATTTAGATCATATATCAGAATTTAACAGATTCTAGGTCAATCATTAAATAAACTTGATTCTCCACAGAAATGCATAGACACCTGCACTTCAGCTGCACATGCACAAGGTGACCTGAGCTAGAGTTAACTGGGTCCAACTTGACCAAAGGGGACACAGATCACCCTAATGGTGACATGCACGAAACAACTATTTGCAACAAAATAACATAAATAATACTGCAAAAGAGCTAAAACCTCTTTCAATTCTTAATGACAACTATTTAAATGACCTCATAAATTACCTTTGTCCAAGGAAACATGTACCGGTATCAATAATTCAAGGGACTATGGGGGGTGCCAGGGATGATGGGCATTCCCCATCCCCATATCCTCAATTTTGTACTCAATCTTTTGAGTTATTAACAATTAAAATCTGAAGTCTGTAGATATTTAAGATATTTGAGCAAGGAGCCCAAAACATTTAATTTCATGTTTAATTAAGACAAATTGATCTTTCCATAAATGGCAACATTAGGGTTGAACATGAAAGATGTTTTAATGAATATTGTGGTCCGTATTTTCAATACATACAGAAAGCTTTAAAAAACGACCCAAAAGTATCATAAAAGTATTCCGTGCATCAAATTTTAAGGTTTATGTGAGAAACAACTCGAAATGTAAGTAATTTTTCAGTAAAAATCTTGACGTTTGTTACACGTTTGTGAGTGCTATTAGAGGAGGTCGTTCACAGTGGCTCTTCGATATCTAGTGCTATACAACGCAAGTTCTCATGTGAAATGACATGCAGCGATATGAGGATAAATTATGACTGACTTATTTTGGGGTGAACTAAACCTTTTAATTCTTTATATATTTTTGAAATTGAACAAAGAGATCCAAAAGTTTGAGTGACAGCTGGTTTTTACAGCACAAAACCTTTACAGACTGATTGTGCATCAGCTTAAAAAAAATTCAGCTTGAAGTGAGGTAAAAAAAGAGAAGACAAATGGGGTTTCTGATGGTGCACACATTTATAAATGTATAAATAAACGCATAAATAAAGTGCTCTACTGGGTGGGCTGTGTGTTGATCATTAATGTGTGCTAAATGGACCAGCTCATGTTCACACGCTCAGTAGATCTTTTAAATGCACCCACATTTCCCTGCAGAACAGCAATGGAGGTCACAGGAGAGGGTAACTGCCACATTATGTGGCGTTATTGCAGGATGTCATGAACTCGTGGTGCAGGCTTAAATTCTTGATAGTATAGTATATCTATACAGCAGAGTTCTAAAAATGCTCAAATAACTGCCAGTTTTGGATATATTACACATTCTGAGACACTGCGGCAACCTTTTAAAGGTGTGAAAGTCTTCTTAATTGCTGCTTAAGAGGAAACAGAAGCTTTAATGAGGGGTTGGGCACCTTGAAATCCGCCTGGGACGACAACAATCAGCAAGGAGTCTGCGAATGGATGCAGATGAGGGGAGTTAGATTCTAGCTTAGATTTCTTTCAAACTGTTTATTCATTAGTTTTTTGGGCAAAAACTTTTAATTTATAATGAAATACAGAACAGCACTGAGGGGCCGGTTGTGTAGAATCACCTAGGGCTAGGGAGGAAGGACATCCAGGATCCGTGACTTGTGGACTTGACTGGGGGAGTAGAGTGCACGTCTTCGCCTCAGGAGAGGAAAAAGGCGCTATGCCCAAGCGATGCAACCGGACAGCTGTTCCGTATTACCGAATTTGGACCTAATAAAACACGGGACGAGACCGGCTCAACCCGGAGATGGTAAAATCTTGCGAAGGTAAAATCTTGGTGTTGCCAAGCCCGCCGCTCTGCAGATGTCTGCTAGAGAGGTGCCATTGGCCAGTGCCCACGAAGATGCCAGACTCCTCGTAGAGTGTGCTTGAACACGCAAGGGGGCGGGCACGGCCTGGGTCTGGTAGGCCAATGCAATGGTGTCCATGATCCAGTGGGCAAGCCTCTGTTTGGAGACAGCATTCCCTTTCCGCTGTCCACCAAAGCAGACAAAGAGCTGCTCAGAGTGTCTAAAGCTGCACGCGATCCAAATAGGTGCACAAAGCACGCACCAGACACAGCAACGCTGAGGCTGGGTCTGCCTCCTCCAGGGGCAGTGCTTGCAGGTTCACTACCTAATGAGTGGCCGTAGGAACCTTGGGCACGTAGCCCGGCCAGGGTCTCAGGATGACGTGAGAATCTGCTGCACCGAACTCCAGGCAAGTGTCGCTGACAGAGAATGCTTGCAGGTCCCCAAACCTCTTGCTGGAAGTGAGCACGATCAGGAGGGTCGTCTTCAAGGAGAGGGCCTTTAGTTCGACTGACTCTAGCGGCTCAAACACGGCTCTCCGAAGGACCACGGAGAGATCCCATGAGGGGAACAAGCATGGACTAGGAGGGTCCAGCCTCCGGGAGCCTCTAAGAAACCTGATGATCTGGTCGTGCTTCCCTAATGACTCACCGTCCACTGTGTCATGGTGAGCTGCTATGGCGGCTACATAAACCTTCAACGTAGAGGGGACAGCTGCCCCAGATCTACAGATATACCTGTGCTCTGGTGAACCGACCCCCAAATCAGCTGGACCACCTGAGGGTGGAGTCTCCACTCTCCGCTTAGCGTTAGCTGCCATGACAGCGTGTCCGCTGTGGCATTGAGGATGCCCGGGACATGAGGGGTGCACAGCGACCTCAGCCTCTGCTGACTCCATAGGAGGAGATGGCGGGCAAGTTGCGACATGCGAAGAGAGCAAACATCGCCTTGCTGATTTATATAGGTGTAAAGGGATTAATGGAAAGGAGGAGGCAAGAACCGGCTTGACAATATAAATACTAGTTTAATGCAAAACTAAAACCAGAGGCTTAATTAGCCTGACAATTTTGCCTCTTCAGAAAGTGTGGGTATGGGTAGACTATCAAGATATGTTGTTTGAGCATCATTGTTTAAATATTCAGAGGTGTATAAAGTCTCGAAAAAGTATTTAAAAGTATCGTTCATTTTATCCGGTTCAGTTGTGATATTGCCATTACTATCTTCAATAGAATTTATTATTCTTTCAGATTGAGTTTGTTTAATTCTTTTGTAGCCTTTAGATTTACTGCTTGTGACACTTATAATAACACCTCTAATGAACACTTTAAAAGCTTCCCATCTGATACAAGCGGAGGTTTGTGTTGTATTAATATCAAAATACATTTCTATCTGTTGTGTTATGTATTTACAAAATTCTCCGTCTAGGAGCCATTTAGGGTGAAACCTCGATTTTGGAGGATTGCCTAATAACTTAGGATCAGTGTAAGTGAATATTATAGGGGCGTGATCTGAAATTACTATTGTATCATAAAGCAATCAGTAATATATGACGTAAGTGTAGCTGAAATAAGAAAATAATCAATTCTGGAATAAGACTGGTGTGTTCGAGAAAAGCAAGAGTACTGAATATCCTTAGGATGTAATTGTCTCCATATTTCTAATAGGTTTAAGTCCTTTATAAAATAATAAAGGGTCTTTCTGGTGTGTCTATGTGACTGATCAAGGCCAGAAGAACGATCTCTAGCTGGGTCCAGTGTACATTACTATAGAATTTTGGGATATCCTCATTGGGGCCATAAATATTGACTAGAATCAGCGATTTAGACAGTAAAGTCCCAAGAACAATAAAAAAAAATCGATGTAATGGGTCCTGTATTGTCTTAGTTGTTTGAAATGGAATTGATTTATGGATCATTGTAATAACCCCTCTTGCTTGAGAACTAAATGAAGCTGAAAACACTTGACCAGGCCATCTATTAGGTATTCTACAGATATCTTTAGACATTAAATGCGTTTCTTGGAAAAATAAACATTTTTAGATTGTAGCTGCTTTATCCTAGTCATGACTTGTTTGATTTTACTAAGAGTATGCAGCCCCCTATAATTCCAAGAAGTAAATTTAACCCCAATAATCTCTGCCATAATCTAATTCTAATAATATGAGATAATCCAGTACTCTCCCTGGTTTTGAAACCGAAAATCACCTGTGCTTTGTGACAATAAAAAGTAAATCTAAAACACAACACGATTAGAAACATCAAACAATAGAACCATTTTAACACCACAACTGTGAATTGCCGAGAACCACCAGCAAATCCACACACTACTTTACTTCTAACTTCCCCCATCTAAATGGTACGATGAATCGCATCCCACCTGAGCTCTGCTGAATTTACATTGTCCCCTTAAAAGGAATACGTCCTATTGATAATTGTCCCTTATACACATATTCCTGAGTGTGAACAAATCGTTGAAACAGTTACCAAATTATATATTCATCTTCAACTTCAGATTGAATCTTTTCGAGATCGCTGATTGTCGTTTGAAGTATGATAATCGAATTTTCGGTCTGCGAGATGCGTTCCTCCGTTTGCGTCAATCTTCCGAAACACTCTGCAACTTGACTTTTAACTTCTTGTACAGCTGAAAGGATGGTTTCAATTTGAGAAGCCATGTCGACTCTCACTGAATGTATTGCTTGAAGGATATCACTTGTGTCAACATGGAAGCCGCTAGCTTGTTTTCCATAACTCGGGGACTCTTCGCCATAATCAACCCGCGATAATTATTCCAGGCCCCCAGAGTCCGACGCAATATCTGTTACTTTTTTCGGCTTCTGCTTTGCTAATTTAGGCTACATTTCAGGCAACATTCTCTTAGGAAACAAATTGTGGTCGAAGTTTAATAACATTTTAGAAATCTCTTTACAAATTACATCTATATGAACTTCTGCTGTTAATCCAGGATGAACTTCAAATATATTAGCCAATAATCTTACAGTTCTCACAAAATATTTGTTTAAACACTGGCCTTTAACACTTACTTAGTTTAATCATTTTAAACCATGACTTGCACTGCACATACATAATAATATTGGCATTATATTCATGCAGTTAGCCAGAAGGGAACTGGCCCCCACAGTGAGCCTGTTTCCTCCCAAGGTTATTTTTCTCCATTAACCAAATATATTGATAAAATATCTTGTACTTGTGAGTGTGACAATTTTGTCCAATAAAATGCTCTTTAGAATGTGAATACCCTCCTCCTGATACCACCAGCCACTATTGGCCATTTCATAAAAGGGGACCAAGCCTTCAAAATTTCCTGTCCCAACTTCCTATTTCAAATATTATATGTCGACACAGGAAAGAAAACCACCCATTTACATTTCAAATAATTTTTAGTCTCTGACATGATTTCAAAGGTTCTTGAAAACATGCTTTAAAGAACTCTTCCTCATGAAAACACAGAAACATGTACACACTTACCTGAGTGACTCCGTCCACTTCAGTTCAAGCTCCAGGGCCATCTTATCCATTTTAAGCTTCTCTTCCTCTTTGGTGGAGATGAGTTTGGCATCATGTTGTTGTTTCTGGGTCTCCATCTCTCCCTGCGGAAATAGAAAGGGATAGAGATGGAACATTAGCTATAATGAGCGATAAAGTGCACGCCTCTTAATTGTGAGGCCACTCAGAAAGCACTCAGGACGAGAGGGTGGCCCCCCTTCTTTACTGCTATCAGTCAAAGCAGGGCCAAAAGATAAAAATAAGAGGGTCTCACTCATCTATTTTAATTTCTCACACGCACACACGTGCACTGACACACTCATGGTCTGATTCATTATGTATGGTCACTCAGAGAACCTGTTCTTCAGGTCAACGACAAAAGAAGAGGAATTGTGTAGCACCAACTCTAATGATGTGCCTTTATCACACAGAGGCCAGAATCACAGGTGGAAATAATTAATCAACCTCTATGAGTTAATAAACCATTAATGTCCTGCACATTAAACTAGGATGTGAGAAGATATTTTAACACTGAAAAATTACACACATCTTATTTACCACAAAAATGTATTGTATATTTATAGCAACTGACAGCACTTGGACATTGAGTTGCGTGACTTTGAAGAATGAAAACATATTCTCATTTCTCATTATTTTTTGGAGGGATTGCTTTTGGAGTAAAGACCTGAAGAGCTGTTAGAAGGTTGCTGGTCTCTCTGAGTCGGGCTCGTGTTGCATCCAGCTCTTCTAGAAGCTTCTTCTGTGCATCTTTCAGACTGGCAATGTGTCCCTCTGCAGAGCCCAGACCCTGCTCTCCCTGTTTCACAAGCTCCTGGAGTCGACTCACCTGAGGAACAGAAGACATTACTTTTCTTTTAGCAGATGTTTGTTCTTCAGTTGTTAAGAGGCATTATCAAGGCCCCTGCACATGTCCTATGAAATCGAATAACAAACAGGTGTAACGTCATTTCGAACAAAATCTGACCAAATAGAAGGTGTTTTTGAGTTCGTTATGGTGGCTCGTAACAGCTCTCTTGGGCAAACTAATTCCTGTTCAGTCAGTTAAGATCAGCCAACATGATCAAACAAGCATACAGATTTATTAGCATGCTCATGCAAATTTACCTACATCCGTATAATTGTTTGCATTGAGACATTTTCCAAGAACATGTTTTTCTTTTTTATTAGTCTTCAAAAGGAATTAAATCAATTCAAATACTCTTAAGTGCCGATTCACTCTGTTGTTTGATATGTTGCTACACTTATGTGCCAACTTCAGCTGAAACATTCACACATCTGCCCAAAGTAAGATATGCCTCTCTTTCCATTATTCTTTTGTCTGCATTCTACCATTAACACTCTTTTATACACCCATCTTTGCATTTAATGTCAGTATCATCATAACTTACGATAACAGATTGTAATAGTGCATATTATGGCTGTGTATAGCATCTTAGAGCATTAGCGCCATGAAAGCAAAAGGTAAACATTACAAATTACACATTATCATCTGCATTTATATGACTGTAAATCAAAATCAAATAGCTAATACAGCTTCTTTTAGTGATCTTGTATGAATTCTACTCATAGAATGAGGCATGAAGTCATTGATAACACATATTAATGTTATATTAGTTGATGTTTTACATGTAGTCTTGAGCGTCCTCATATTTTAATGTACCTCTAAATGCCTCCCCAAGCAGCATGGCCGGTGTCTGAATGTTGGCAAACATATCTCCCAGCTCACACAGATCGCACTAACAATAAATCAACTTGATAGTCTGAATAGATCTGCTCTATTCCCTAGAGAGCTGTCTCACTATATATGGTCTACATAGACAGCTAACGTCTAAGGCAGCATCCAAACTCTCAGGAGGTCCACAGAAAATTTCAGAGAGAGAAAAAAAAACGTAAAAAAGTAAATATTTACTTTTAGTCCATTATGCACCACTGTTTAATTGTTATTAAGTTGCTGCAGGAATCAAATAATGGTTTAATTTTTTCAATCAAATCAATGAAGGCGGGACTAAAATTTAAGAAGCTGAGCGGGAACCTCGTGGATTATTCCAGCGCAACACAGCATGCACGCACCAGTGTCAGCAGTTCAGGTTAAGAGTGTTAGTGTCGTGTAAGATGTCAGTATATAAATAAACATGCAATATTTGCCCACTATTTTATGATTGGATGTTGTACAGGCCGACAGTACTCTCCAAGGAAGCAAACTATTCACCATTTGGCGAAATGTGCCGTTTTGAATTATGTCACGCTACAGTATGTGATTTGTATTTCACTCATAATTTTGAATGTGAAAACAGTAACGGAGCAGTTTTCAGCTAAACAACATTAAGACAAAGAGCGAATGTGTGTATATTGTAAAGGAATTGAATGAATGTGGTAATCTGGCAAGTTTCTGAAGTACTGTAAAAATTAACTTGATATTGTCTTAGAAATGATCTATTACACAAAGTAGAGCGTTTTCACCCTCAGATTAAAACTAAAACATGGTTTGACTTGTGGCTTCAACTGAGTTTTTAGGTTGTGGCAAGGACAGTGTCATATATTTTTAATGCAAATATCAGGTAATAATTTAAAATCAATTTAAGTTATTATAAATAATTAATTTATTTGTCTTTAATTCATTCAAAATTTTGTACAGCATCTCCTAAGAGTCTTCTTTTAAAAGAGACCATTTTATTTTGAGGATGAGCCACCAGTTCAAGTAGTTGTTCACCTAAAATGGAACATTTACTAACTCTTAAATCAATTGATCAATTGTCACACATTATACATACATGGTGAAAGTATTTATTTTTCACATATCCCAGCTAAGCAGGGGTCAGAGTGCAGGGTCAGCCATGATACAGCACCCCTGGAGCAGATAGGTTCAAGGGCCTTGCTCAAGGGCCCAACAGTGGTGTCTTGGTGGTGTTGGGGCTTGAACTCCTGATCTTCTGGTCAGTAACCCAGAGCCTTAACCGCTGAGCCACCACTCCCCCTTATGTTGTTCAAAACCCACATGCTGCTACTTTTTCTAACATTAAAATAGATAGTTTAAGCATCTCTATTCCATAGAATAACAGTTTATATTAAGTCAAGCATCATAATGGAGAAATACTATAAAGCACTATTAAAGGTTCAGTATAAAGACATCATAACAGTAGTCCACATGACTTGTGCATTATATTCCAAGCTTTCAGGGGCCACACAACAGCTTTGTTTTTTATGGACTACTTTTGTAGTATATTAGTAATCATTTTTTTTCATTGGACCTTGACA
The DNA here is from genome assembly GCF_025860055.1 of Xyrauchen texanus. NCBI lineage: Eukaryota > Metazoa > Chordata > Actinopteri > Cypriniformes > Catostomidae > Xyrauchen > Xyrauchen texanus. Next base: position 38,406,085 of record NC_068305.1, read on the forward strand.
GTAGTGCTCAATATGAATGTATGGAAAAGAGCAGTATTCTGGTTCTCAAAGAAAAGATTGTGGGGGAAAAAAACATAATGAGGGACAACTTGATCATGGCAGTAAATCATTTTGTGTATTTTCTTTTTGCTAGCCAGCTGACACAGTCATGTAATTTTATAGATACATCAGTGATGAAAAGAAATTCACATTATATTTGTCTTTTCTTTGATACAGCACAAAAAAGAAAGAAAAGATAACTAAAACGGGCAAATTACTAGCAATGTAGACACATTGGTAGTCTTGTACTGTTTGAACTGTGCGAAAAATAAAATTATCTTTTAAAACCAAAAACTAGATAATTTTGGGCCATTATCGCATTTAAAGCCTTCATTCAGAAAATGTGTACATTCAGCGCCTTTACCATTTAAAAGGACTAAAGAGCACCATTATATTTGTGAGTTGAACACTCGCGACCCCCACCCCAAAATGGTTTGCCCCCCCCAGTGTTCAAGACATGGTTATGGCCTTGCTTTCCAGATAATATTTTTATAATTTATTTTGGCTTAAGTACAATGACACTACAAAATTATATTACTTTGCAAACATGTTGTCTTAATAAATATATAGCTGCCTTTACACTTCAGAAAGGGGGTCTCTCGCAAGGTGATCTTCCTATTTTGGGGTCCTTGGGATAAAAAATTTGAAAACCCTGCCCTAACTGAAATAGAACCTCATAAGTAACTGATCTGAGATGTTCTTCATGGGCAACAACTATAAGGAAACAAAAAGGCAATGCTACTGTTAGCTTTGTAAGTGTTTGAATGTCAACAAAGAAGCAAACAAACTGGAGAGGATAATCAATGCGATGCTATGCTAACGTGTGCTAAACAGAATTTATTATAATGTAATGTAGAAACTTATAATGCATGTTATTTACAAAAAAAGGAAGGGAGCCATGGGACGATGCAAAATGGGAAATTCAGAAATTCCAACTGGAATGGAACACAATAAAACACTCACAGTTAATTCCTGCAGAATAGCCGAGTTTAGCATGTTGCTAAACTAACTTGATGCTCGAATATGCATAAAAAATATGTAAATACTGTATGTTGCCTAGATGGGTAGTTCACTACATTTTGTAACAGAGCTTATGTTTTGTCTTTGTTTTCATGTATTCTAGGCAAACATGGTTATTAAACATGACTCAAAAGCAAATGAAACCTGGCTAAATTGAATGGTTGTGCAATAATCAGTGATGAAGCATCTCTTCAGGGGTCTCCTTGGCCCAATTACAGCTGCAGCCAAATGATATGGGCCCCAGCCAGATTCTAGTATCGAGAGCCCATTAAAACACACTGAGACTAATGAGATAATAAACACGGCAAAAAATGTAATCACTTCCTCCTCTGCCTCGACGCTTTCGACAAACTGCAAAAGTACAGGGTTTTGGGATGAGTGGACGATACTGAACAATACAGCATATTCAGTAATATCTTTAGTTTTGTAAGAAATTAAATAACAGGGGTTGCAGCCAGAGATAAAACATGTTTGTGAACCATTCCATGAAAATAAGTCTTCAGAGCTCACGTTACCTCACTGTTGGCTGTGTTGAGTTTGGCAGTGAACTCCTCTCTCAGGCTGTCCAGTTCTTCACGTAGAAGGCTCTTCTGTTCCTCGAGAGACTTGCGTTCCTTATCAAACTGCTCCTCCATCTCCTACAAAGCAAATAGAACATGTTAGTTACAAACGTTGAAAGCTAAGTTTGATGGCAGAAACAAATAAGATGACCATGTTTATCTGTGCTTATCTTTGTTTGAGGAATAGCGCAAGTCTACCGCTAGCTTTATTACTTCACATTTTAATCATGATAAGAATCTTTTTGTGCCGTGGCATTTTGAAGGCATTACCATCTGTAAACTTAATTTTAAACTGACATGTGTGTCAGTGTAGTGCCTAAGGTAATCCAGCAAAATAAGACAACTACATTTAGAAATGCAAAGACAAGGCTCGAAAAGACATTAATAACTATATCTTTCATAATAAGATTATGCTGCTTTCCTGGAACCTTGTGGAAGGAAATTAATAATACAGAAATTAATCATACCAATCCGTGACATTTACAGAATAAAATGGAATTTTCGATTGTGTTATGCCCACCACAGTCTGATGATACAATGTGTTTTATTATAATGTTTGCAATCCAGCACAGTAGGCCTAATGATATTCAAACTTTCTAAAAAAAATAAAAAAACTCCAAGCATTAAACATCAGCAATTAATTCAGCCCGAACATCTTAAGCCAGGTGCGCACTGTATGATTTTTGCCACTTCAAGTATATCAGTAACCTAATGAAAGCATATTTTTTGTACATGATTGGGTCAACTTACCTTGTTTATCCATTAATTTATTGGCTGAATAATATCAATAACATATGTACAATGTGGTATGCTTACAGTATAACTGTGAGCTGGCAGTACTACCTGTTTAATGTTGTAAACACAATATGCAAATAACGCCTCTTGAATGTTTTAGTTGTGACTTAAGACTTGTGTTAGGATAGTAAAAATAGATACATGCTGTAATCCATGTCAAATAAAATAAAAACTCCTTCCCACTAAATTAACAAAAATGGTAAAGCAGGGATAACTGTAGCTGCTCATTAAATGTAATAGCGATATTAAGGTAATATCATATAAGGCATGTTTAATCTGCTAAAGGGTCATTCAGACCCAACGTGCACTTGGAGCAGAAGATACAGAAATAAACTTTGTGTAAATTGTCAGCTTTACACTAAACTAATATGCTATTTCTATTACATGCACATGTTACCAGGCACGATCATATTTTTATTTCAAGAAAATTCAAGTTGGATCATAATTTCTTCTTTTCTAGTAAGACCTTTGATATTAGAGCAAAAATCGTATTAGTGATAATAATTTTATTATTGTTTTCCTGTAAAAGTATCTAAAAATCCTTAAAACAAGTTAAATTTGATTTATCTTGTTTTAGAAACAACATTGCATAAGATATCTAGGTTTTCCAGAGAATGTACAGTATTTATAACATGTGTATTTTGTCTTACTGTACTGGCAGAATTTTTATAGTCAAAACAAGTGAAAAAAATCAACCAGTGCTAAAGTAGTAATCCAAAGTATTTAGAATACGTTACTGACCTTGAGTAATCTAATGAAATACGTTACAAATGACATTTTACAGCATGTATTCTGCAATCTGTAGAGGAATGCATTTAAAAAGTAACCATCCCAACCCTGCTGACACAGAGGGGGAATCCTTGGACCAACTGTCCCTTATTACACACTCCCTACACCTGAAAACTCATTTATTAACCCTTCACATTTGCAGCTTGTGTTAGATTATTTTCGCTGTCTAAATAGCGTTATTTTATAACCAAATCTTGTATGCCTGATTATTATTGGGGAGAAACAGTGTGACTATTTTGTTCAGTTTTCTATTGTTATTTCAGACGAACAACTGTTGTGGTTTGATTGTGCGCTTTATATCAAATGGGACATATGTTCATATCAATGATTGACTGGATTGAGTGCTTTTAGGGTATTTAGTAAATCGCTCGCATGTTTTATACTTTCATTCTTGGAAAATACTTTTCTGCACTTGTAATAGCGGGAGGGCTTTTACTTTTCAATGGTGTTAGCCAATCATAACAGTGGGTGTGTCTTACACTGAAGTACATAGAACATCAATCGTTTCAGACAGAGGGCCAAACACAAGAAAGAAAATGTTATGTATATCTACATTTTGATTGTTTTTTTTTTTTGTGCAAAAAAGTGAACCTAAAGGAAGAACAGAAAAAAAGCATGTCATGACCCCTTTAACTTCCTACGGCATTGATGAAAAAGATATATAAAAAAAAAAAAGAGAGACAGGAGCAATGATCAAATACATCCATCTAGCCCATGTTTACAAAATATAGCAACAGTTTGAAAGTAGCTTCCCCAACACTGAATGTAGCGCACCAAATATAACAGAATGCAGGTGTCTCGAGACACACTTTTAAATAGTATAGCTCATTTTAACTTAATACGGCACCTAACAAACCTGGCACTCCTGCACGAGACGTTGATAAAACAGCAAGACTGATCAAAGATGTCTGTCTAGCCAGTGTTTACACAATGAAACAATTGAAATACAGTTCAGAAGGGCACAATAACACGTTCGATGTGAATGACCCCTAACTCCTCCCAAAATGAGGAGTTAAGTGAGTTAAGTAAAAAACAAGTAATATTAAAAATATTTTTTTTATACTTTATCTCTCCAGCAAAAATTAAACATGATTTTGTGTTGTTTTTTGTGATTCTGAGCCAATTTAATACAAATGTAATTGACAGGGGTCATGACAGAAAATATGTCAAAGATGTTTCAGACAAAATTTCATAGGTTTGGGTTAAGCATTTTCTGAATTAATAAGCCAAAACCAAAAAGTGCTATCCTTGCTTAACACTGCACACACTTGATAAGATTCTCACTACAGCAACTCTATCCTGTGGAGGCCTTCTAAATAAAGGGTCTTCCAAAGCTTCAGTGACTATCATCAGAGAAGTGAGTCACCAACCCCACTTTTGGACACACACTACAAACTAAGTGTGCTCTGCAAAAGACAGATCAAGCAAAAAAAGAAGACGTGAGTGGAAGAGCTCTAGGCTTTATCCAAAATAGAACGTGAGTACGGTTGTCACACTCTATCTTTACTAGGCTGTGAGTTAGTGCCACATTCTAACGAAGGCCACTCATTGATTATTCATCTGCTCCTCAATTTTTCAGTCTCCATTTCCATTTCTGAGAGCACTGGGCACTAGGGTGTCAGAAAGTTAAGGCCAAAGCTTCTATGCTGTTATGAGATTAACCGTTTACTGCTGTGGCGTCACCAGAGTCGTCCACTGGCTCAAAGGTTCCCTACGAAGGGTTGTACAGGTTTGACAGCGAGCGATAATGGTGGAACAGGGTGGAATTGGGCAGGTGTAATCTGTATTTCTGAGTATATTCTGTCACTGTGGAAAAACATTCAGGATCAGAGATAGGCTGTGTCTTTGGATTTGAATACTAACTTTTTATTTACTACATATTATGTAGTATACACCATACACTGTAAGTACTTACCTGATTTTATATTAAACACATTATGATTTGAGATGCCCTAATCCTAATATTGCATACTAAATAATAAAGACATTATGCTTATTGAGATGCAGACCATGATTTCAATGTAAGTGTGGAATTTCAGCAACACAAAGCTGAATTGTATACTTCGAAAATCCAAGATAAATAGTACACCATCTGTGCACCTTACTGTACATATAACATTATATTTTCAGCATACATTGATTTCAGATATACTATAACTTTTGCATACTATACAATGCAAATAATATGCAAATTGAGCAACCTAGTCTCTTGAATGAACGTTACTACAGTAAAGATTTACAATGGATGTCTGTTTTCTTAACCTCTCATACTGTATGCTTTTAGGACACTATTTGTTGGGTTAAGATTACAATTTTTGGTTTGGGAGGTATGTTTAACTCATTAAAACCTTTATCTAACATTCACATTTAAAACCTTGTCTGATTGCAATAGCGTTTCACTCACTTTTGGCGCCCCTCGCTGGACATTTCACTGGGAAACTGCAGCCAAACGTGTAATAAAGAACGTGATTTAGTTTTACAAAATGTTGCCACAGTAACATTATTTGCAAGAGATCTGGCTAAAATTGAGGATAGGGGACTATGATTTAAAGGTGAAGTGTGCAAAAATTGCACAAAAATTCATTGGAAAGTATGCCATCTGTGAACCTTACATACTTTTTCTCTAAGACATTTAATATTAGGGCAAAGATGTACTACAAAATTTGTATTCTTGATGAGAAATCTTTGCATTGTGTTCCTGTAAAAATACATATAAATACATAAAAGAATCAATTTTATTTTAACTTTTCTTATTTTAACTTTATTTTGTTTTAGACGCAACACTACAAATAACATTTAGGATTTTTTTTTTCAAGTGCAATTTGTCTTACTGTACATGGATATTTATTTTCGTTTAATTGTTATTAAATTTAATATAGTTTATAGTCAAACGATTTAATAATTATAAAATAAATTCCAGTGCAGAAGGTAGCAATCAAAAGTATTTAGATTAGGTTACTGACCAACTGAATATCTTACAAATGACATTTTACAGCATGTATTCTGTAAAACTAACCCTCCCAACACTGTATATAGAACAGACAGTTTGCAAAATGAGATGCAGCCATGATTTAAAGGTAAAGAGTACAATTTCTGTACCACTAGCGACACCATAGTGTGCCATTTATGCACCTTCCATACTACATTATATTTTCAATATATTATGATTTGAGATGCACTAATTCTTATTTTGCATACTATATAGTACAGACAGTATGCTCATATAGATGCAGACCATGATTCAAATGTTAGGTGTGTAATTTCTGCACCTTACATACTACATACTACTCTATATAAATCATACTTTTTCTAAATAATACACAGCACCTTAAAAGATTGTGAGGAAGATAAGTAAAGAAAACCAAGGGTTCAACATATACACACACACACACACACACACACACACACACACACACACACACACACACACACACACACACACACACACACACACACACACACACACACACACACACACACACACACATGTTGTGTTTCCATGTTTTATGGGGACTTTCCATAGATATAATGGTTTTTATACTGTACAAACTTTATATTCTATCCCCTAAACCTAACCATACCCCTAAACCTAACCCTCACAGAAAACTTTCTGCATTTTTACATTTTCAAAAAACATAATTTAGTATAATTTATAAGCTGTTTTCCTCATGGGAACCGACAAAATGTCCCCACAAGGTCAAAAATTTCGGGTTTTACTATCCTTATGGGGACATTTGGTCCCCATAAAGTGATAAATACACGCACACACACACACACACACACACACACACACACACACACACACACACACACACACACACACACACACAAACATTCAATGGCTGGCATGAGTCAATGTCCTCATTAAACCTCAGCTTCAGTGACCTGAAAATTAAAGCACACCCTGAGAACAATGCAACTGCTGGGCACACTCTCAGAAATGAAACAACACACTGCTGCTCTTTCACATTCAACCAACGATCCAACCAACGAACCATTGTGTGCGAGTGATTTATAATTACAAAAAGATTAAGTAGTCCTGAGAGATTCTGAGATGGATGTGTCGTCCTGCTGGCAGCTGCCTGTTTTGGGAGAGGGTGACAGATTGCGCTACGACTGAGTCAATCCTTGCAGCATTGTGTGCTTTCATTTCATATGCTATCGACTCAAGAAATCAAAACAGACAGTTTAGTCATGACATTTTCATGCCTGTCTCTGCTGATGAATGGTTTTGATTTCAGTTTGTGGCATTGGGTTGCGTTCAGGCCCCCATGACACAGAACACAGAAAAGTGTTGCACATTTCCACAGAATTGGAACTTTGCATTGTTAAGTGTGAAAAACAACAAGCTTTTCTTGAAGAGCTTGTGATCGTGCAGCGGACGTCAAGATATTTTATGAAAAATGAATATGTAATTATGTTATTCCAGATAAAGCCCTCATCATGCATAGCACAAGAGGGTGTGGAAAATATTAGCCCAAAAAGCATACACAGATGCTGAAAACCCAATAGAATATATTGTGTTGTTTCTCACCAAAACCTAACCTATGCCTTTAGACGACTTAAAGGTTTTATATATGTTGGGACCTTTTTTAAGCTTTAATGTGAGGCACAATCCACTGTATTTACAAAATGGACCGTGACATTCTTTAAAACATCTTTTGTTTTCCACATGAAACAATGAAAGTCAAACAGTTTTGGAACTAAATGATGGTGAGTAAATTATTACATTTTTATTTTTGGGTGAGCAATTCCTTAAAATATGTATGCTAATTTGATAATGCTTCAAACTACCCTTGAGAGTTCACCACTCTCAGCTCAGTTAAAACATTTGACTATATTTAGATCCATTCCACATACTTTTCCCAGAAACTTCCACAAGATATCACCTCAAATCAGCAAATAAATGCAGAAATTAAGTGTGCCGATTCAGTCTGGGCCTGTTTATGTCTTTCATTTTGTGTTATAGCAGCAGGAATAGCAAGGTAAAGCAATAAAGAAGGAACGTATCCTCTCATCTGGGACACTTTGAACAGGGCAGAGAAAGAGAGATGGAGGCAGGGCGGGCCGGAGGATAGAAACATTTTCACTGTTGTGCCTAGATGCCTTGGCATGGATGGCAAGCTGTGTATTGCTATCTTCCTCTCTACCAAGCCTCCTCGTGCTGGCACACATGCCCTCTCTCTAACACACACACACACACTGGTGGCCAAAAGTTTGGAATAATGTACAGATTTAGCTGTTTCTGAAGGAAATTGATACTTTAATTCACCAAAGTGGCATTCAACTGATCACAAAATATAGTCAGGACATTACTAATGTAAAAAGCAGCACCATCACTATTTGAAATAAGTCATTTTTTGATAAAATCTAGACAAGCCCCATTTCCAGCAGCCATCACTCCTACACCTTATCCTTGAGCAATGATGCTAAATTGCTAATTTGGTACTAGAAAATCACTTACCATTATATCAAACACAGTTGAAAGATATTTGGTTCGTTAAATGAAGCTTAACATTGTCTTTGTGTTTGTTTTTGAGTTGCCACAGTATGCAATAGACTAACATGACTTAAGGTCAATATTAGGTAAAAAATGGCCAAAAATAAGCCGCTTTCTCTAGAAACTCATCAGTCAATCATTGTTTTGAGGAATGAAGGCTATACAATGCTTGAAATTACCAAAAAACTGATTTCATACAAAGGTGTACACTACAGTCAAAGACAAAGGACAACTGGCTGTAACAAGGACAGAAAGAGATTTGGAAGGCCAGATGTACAAATAAACAAGAGGATAAGTACATCAGAGTCTCTAGTTTGAGAAATAGACACCTCACATGTCCTCCGCTGACAGCTTCATTGAATTCTACCCGCTCAACACCAGTTTCATGTACAACAGTAAAGAGAAGACTCAGGGGTGCAGGCCTTATGGGAAGAATCGCAAAGAAAAAGCCACTTTTGAAAGAGAAAAACAAAAAGAAAAGGTTAGAGTGGGCAAAGAAACACAGACATAGGACAACAGATATTTGGAAAAGAGTGTTATGGATCTTAAACCCATTGAGCTTTTGTGGGATGAGCTAGACTGTAAGGTGCATGAGAAGTGCCCAACAAGACAGACACATCTATGGCAAGTGCTACAGGAAGTGTGGGGTGAAATGTCACATGAGTATCTGGACAAACTGACCGCTAGAATGCCAAAGATCTGCAAAGCTGTCATTGCTGCACATGGAGCAATTATGCTCCACAAAGCCTTTGCATTTAAAAATGTATGTTTATATTGTTTTATTATTGATCAACATTTTAAAACATGAGTTAAATGGTTTAAAATATGTATATTTATTGTCAAATTAAAAAATTATTTCATTGTTATATTTATCTACATTTTAAAACATGATTTTGAATTGATTTCTGAATTTCAAATTATGTTTAGTGACTAGTGTCACACCTAGTCATTCATAATGTATTGATGTTTAAAAAAAAAAAAAAAACTGAATCCAAAACACTGATCTGAAGCACCTATAATGTAACATAAAGTCAAATTTTTTAATTCTCCAAAGAACCACGTAGACATATTAAAAATAAAAACAGATAAAATTGTGTTATTTGAGTCCTAATGTGTTGAGGGAAAAAGCACTAAATTAATTTGCTGAAGTTTTTCCATTTTTCCTTCTTTTAAGGGTTAAAATGAAGACAAAACATCAGTAGTGTAGTTGTGTTTCACAATGGACACTTGTCACATTTGCAAGTCTGTAACACGGAAGTAAACTATAGTGGGTAAATCTTCAATAGCAATGAATGCTGAATTAACAGACACCACAGCAAATATTATTTTTGCATTCCCATTTGCTACTACATCAAAATATAAAATCCACAATTACAATCTCATGACTTAAAAAAATGATAAAAAATAGAGTGAGATGGATTATACCACTCCCAGCTGTATTGACTGGTCTTTTTTAATTAATGCCTTGCAAAAATAACTGAATAATATGATATATTTACACGAAATAATTGGAAATAATTTAAAATAGAAAAAGTTTGCTAAATAAGGTGGAAACAATTCATTGCAGTCTGTAAAAGACTCCATATCAAATGCAACTATATTTTGGATCTACAGTCATCCACGGTTTAATCTGATCAGAGCCTGATCATGTGTAGAGAGAAAGGATCCTTTTGTGATCTCAATAATTTCATATAAATGTGTTGTGTATAAATGAGGACACATTTGAAATCCTTTTTGTTAAATTATTACGTTGTCCATTCGTCTCCCAGTTCCTTAATGAACACTCGAGGTACGTCTTGTTTTTTCTCTAGGTGTCGCCTCACGACTACGCAGCACACTTTTCTTCAGCCTGAGCATAGCATAACAACTGAAGTGCAATCATGCTGATAGCTCATCAGGACTGCTCTGAGAGTGTTTTAAGGTGTGTGTGTGTGTGGGCACAGGTTGACAGTGTGTAGGTGTAGGTTCACTTACAGTCAGAACACGGTTCTTCTCTTTCTCTGCGATACTCTGGGTGTTCTCCAAAGCCACCCGGTGCTTTCTGGTGAGCTCTTCCAGTATCCAGCTGTGGGTGTCCTTAAAATGAGCCGTATCCTCTTCGTATTTGGCACGCAGGTTCATTAGCTCCTTCTCATAGATCTGCTTCTCCTCTCGAAGTGACTGTTGAAATTCAAAGATAAATATATTAACAGGGAATCTGGTGGATATTGCTGAGGGACAGTGGCACCAAAACTTATTTGGACACCAAAGTCACACTTAAAAATGTACGAATATCACTGCATTAAGTAAGTGACATCTGCAAACAAATGATGCCAAAACGTTTCTGAGACATTTCTGCAATTACCAACTGGTATCAAAGTTAAGAATGTATAAAGTCAACTCCCTTTAAGTTCACAAAGTTGTCCAAGCAAATTAACCACATGTGTGGTTCAGCACATAAAGTATGAACATGTTCCATTCCATGTTCCATCTTAAACACTTGGAAGGCAGCCTCGTTTCATAGACTTCTTTGCTATATTTTGGAGGATACATCGGGTGTATCCTTTGTGGCCTTCAATCACCCACAAACCTTTGCAAATGTCCCAAATTATTAAAAAAAGGGTGGAAAACGAGTTGAGGTACATTTTTCTTTCTCTCTTCAAGTTTTTATTCACATGTACACCAAGACAATATGTAGAAAAACAAAAAATGCAAGTAGTTTAGATAATAAAACTAATTAGAAGATACAAATCAAATAAATAAATACAATTATTAAAAGGGAAATTACATGAATTTGAAAAGCTTTAAAGGTTTTATAGTTTGTACAAGTCTAGTGTTCTGTTTTTTGCATATTTGAAAGGGTTTAAATATAAATTCTAAGATCAGTGTTGCAAAATGTATTATATAAAGGCTTTTTTTAATGACTCTAGCTTTGTGAATAAAACATTTTGCTAAAATAATTAAGGGATTAAGGACATATTTCTCATTTTCTGAAGTATATGGGTTTTCTAAGCAAAGTAAAATATCACATGGTTCTAAGCTTATGGTTCACCATGGACACATACTAGACTGTCTCATTCGAGCATTGAGTCCTGAGGAGGAGTCTAGCCTACAGCCTCAGAAGGACTGGTCTTGGAAGGACACATTTGAGCCTTACATTTGAGAAGCACCCTAAATGTGCAATCTTTAAAAAAAACTCTCTCTCTCTCTCTCTCTCGCCTGCCCGCTTGCTTTCTGTGCGCACAGCCGTGCACTGTATGTGTCACCAGAAGTGTTCTGCGCTCTCAAGCAAAATCGTACATTTACTGAAAATGTTTTGACTTTGAAATATACAACTTATCAGGGAAACGTAAACTAATAGGATGGATAATAGCACCCCCCCCCTCCACCACCACCACCACCACCACCACCACCAATTTATGCAGATATCAGAATGCAAATCGGTGGATTTGTGAGGCAGAAACAGCAGCAGTATGTATAACAGCCGCCTCTCCCAACCGACACTGAGCTTGACATGCACAGCAAGATGCTCAACAACTTGAAGGGGGACTCAGCGGACCAGCAAGCACATGGGCTCGGCAGTATCTTAAAGCGCCACTGCTCATATGTTATGAGTCATAACTATCAAAAAACAGCTTATCCGAAAAAACGACAATGTAAGAAACCTGTGATTATATGAGATTTATTTTTATCTGCTTTTGACTGTTATAAACCAGTAATAATGGCGTTAAAGTTTACCTGCAATATATATATACTGGTAGAATATAGTAGAACCAGAGGTCATGTTCTTCTCAAGTTTTTTTTTTCCACCACTAAATAACATTGAAAGGAGTTTTTCCCTTGCTACAGTCAATTCAGCTTGTTCACAGGGGGCTTTCAGACAACAAGGTGTGATTTTCTACCTACCTACCTACCTAATTCAAGTAAACAATAATTTCATACTGATGGAATAAATAATAAAATCAGTGCACAGCAGTATACAAAAATCGAAAGTTCTTTTCACGTTCAGTTAAACATGACACAAAGCTAAATTAACAAAGCGAATTCAGAGGCTATGGGATTTTGAAAAGGGCACAAACAGAAACAGATAAGGGACCCCTCACTGGCTAAGAGGATAGGAGTGACAGCAAAAAGTGTCTTTCAAACCACCATTGACATTTTCCACATTGAGACTGTGAAGCAACAGGCCGCAAGCAAATTCAGTTCCCATTATAAGACCTGCAAAGCTTCGGCACAGTGAATCACTCTACAATTTTTCTTACTCTATCTGGTGAATGTTGTCACAGTAACACCTAACTCAAGGCTACGTAGCTAACAAAAGTCTCAACTGTGATGTGGGCGAAAAAAGAGAATGCTCGTTGAGACATTTTATTCAGAGAGAGTTATCCTGCAATTCCCTGATCTTCTCTCTTTCAAAAAAGGTACTATGGTGGTACAGTGATGGTATCAGATGGTAATACCATAGTACTTGATATATCCTAGGGATGTGCAAAACTACATATTTTCAAAATCAACAAAATGGCATTTCACTAACTATTCTGAAGTATGTATAATTAGATTGGTTTCTGGGTTCACCTGACCCCAAACAGACACCTTTCTTAGGAGCCGTTCAGCAAGGATGGATTAATGCACGGGCCTACTGGGCATTTGACTCGGGCCTCGAACACTTTGTCATATGACTTGTTTTGCAATTGTTATTAATTAATAATTGCCAAATAATAATAAATACGCTGTATGCTGCCCTCTGCATGCAAAAAAAATCTATAATTTAGCCTTATTTTTAAGATGTATTAATTTCAATTTAATAAAATTTTCCATCTAATTGAATTGAATAGTCTTGAAGAAAATGTAATTAATAAAACTTTTTTTTTTTAATTTTTTAAATTTATACATTTTATTCGGTTAAAGATTAGGCAATTCAATTAGATGGAAATTTGTTATTAAATTGAAATCAATACATCTTAAAAATAGGCTAAAATATTTTTTTGAGTGTGGCTTATTGGAGAGGGGCACTTAATTGAGCATTCAGCAACATGTTTTTCAAAGTAAACAAAATAAATGGAAAAACCACAATCAGTGGTTTTCAAGTGGATCTATTTAAAAAAACAAAAAAAGCTACTTTTTATAGTTGCGATAAAAAGCAAATTGTTGAGAGAACTGACCTTTAATGACGTTGTGGTAGACTTTTCTTGCACGATCTGGAGAGGCTTTAAATCTGTAGTGGATACTGATAATAACTGTGATAGTACACAAGTCAGTTTGTTGTCTTATTGTTAAATTGTGGTGTGATGTGTACATTTTCCCCCGTCGCGTATTCGTGTCACTAAATGCTGTTTATAGGGCGATACACATGTAAAAAATGCTGTGGAAAATGTGCTACTACCAGTAGATCTTTGAAATCCATTCATCTACATTACACTCGAAGAAAACAATGATTATTATAATTAACAATGTATATACACTGCATGTGCAGTGTAGATACCGTTGAGATAAATAGGAGAGATCTTTGTCACTTCGTGATATGCCATTCATATCCTGAGTGGGCCCGTTAAGGCTTCCGTGCCTTAAGACTTCTTAAAAATAGATGAAGTGCAAGAATTGAACAGAACGCATGTATCTTGAAACTTGTTTTTTTTTTAATTATTTTATCTTAAATGCATCTAAAAAGCATGCCACTCCTGCACAAAACACTGAAAAATATCAGCAAGACATGGCGCAACTGTAAAAGACCAAAGACTGCAAACTAAGTGTTTAGTGTGATCATTTACTCACCCTCATGACATCCCAGAAGTGAATGACTTTTTGTGTTCTGCAGAACACAAATAAAGAGTTTTGGAAGAATATTTCAGCTCTGCAGGTCCATACATTCAAGTGAATGTTTGGCCAGATCTCTGAAGGTACAAATATCATATAAAGGCATTATGAAAGTAATCCATACTCCAGTGGGTTAATCAATGTCTTCTGAAGTATTCCAATCGGTTTCAGGTGAGAACAAACCAAAATATGACTCCTTTTTCACTGTACACCTTGCCATTGCAATCTCTAAGCATGGTCATGATTTCAAGCTCGATTACACTTCCTAGTGCTGGCACTATAGAAAGTGTAATCCAGTTTGAAATCATGATCGCCAAAGAGACTGCTGTCAAGATTTATACAGTAGTGAAAAAAGAATAACGTTTTGGTCTGTTCTCACCCTAAACCAATTGGATCGATTCAGAAGACATTGTGGAACCCACTGGAGTCTTATGGATTACTATATGATGACTTTATCTGATATTTGGACTTCTGAGCACCATTCACTTGCATTGTAAGGACCAACAGAGCTGAAATATTCTTCTAAAAATCTTAGTTTGTGTTCAGCAGAATAAAGTCATAAACATCTGGGATGGTATGATGGTAAGTAAATGCTGAGAGAATTTTCATTTTTGGGTGAACTCTCCCTTTAAAGAAAACCATTTCATTTTTTTCATGTTATTGTTACGTCCTCTTTATTTAGACAAAGAGAGTGAAGGCTGGAGGCTTTTTCAGGTCTCCCCAATAGAGGAGGGACGATATCAAGATGAAATTGAGCTGTAGATCAGACTTGAACCTGCATCATCCACATCACCAAGACTCAACATGTCTTGAGCATGTGTGCTAACCACCAAAACTCTGCTTCTAAAACGTCTGAGAGAGCTATTTTAGGAGCAAAACAAGCCAACATACCTACAATCTGTTTATTGGAGGCTCTCAGCTTATTAATAATTAAACAAAACCTAAATGGGATTGGACAGTCAAAAAGCCTAAATGGGAGAGCAGATTGTTGCATGAAAACAGCATGAAATGCCATACTGTACAGATTCTGAAACCACTGAGACACAATATTCCTATTCAATCAAACTGAACATCCACAAAGAGCCATATTATATAAGGTCTTGAGCATTCTCCAGTCTTTTGAATTAAACATGGGCTTCTGGACTTAATTATGTTAATGTTCATTGAAGCAGCTGGTGTTAAACACCAGTACAGTATATGCTTAAAAAGCTTATGATGTTTTAGAAGATCTCATGTGAAATAAATGTTTCTGCAGAAGATTATTGATTTAGCGTTAAATTCAAAGTTTATTTTAAAAACACATTGGTATTTAAATATTTTCCTTTAAAGTCAATGTAAAATAGCATCTGCAATTTTTTAAATTCGCACATAATTTCATAATCTGATGTATTTCCAAGTAAAACACCATATTCAATGAGAAAAAATGGGGCAAAAATTTATCAGCATGCATATTTAGTGGATCGGATTGGTTTGATCGGTTACCTTTTCGAGGGAGACAATCTGCTGTCTCTGCCTCTCGTCCAGCATCTGGCATTTGTTCTGCAGAACCCCTCGTTCATCCTCCAGGCGCAATGCCTTGTCCTTCAGACGAGACTTTTCCGATTCAAGATCCCGAATGACGGCCTCGTGAGTCATTTGAGTGGCCTGCAGACTTCCAATCTGACCTGATCGGCAGACACAACAAGCTGGTGATGGTCTACTGGACAAAACTACACACTATTTGCCAGAAGGTCAATGGTTTGAATCCCATCTATTGCAGGTGGGAGAAATATCTAGATGAAGGCAGTCAGGATCAAAGATCCATTCTTACTGCCAATATTGTTAACATTAACCCCTACTGCCCCAAGGAGTGTTGTTTACTCTACACCTTGTGTTTGGTTGCCTAGTCTATGACTATGTTAAGCAGTGTTGGGTAACGTTACTTTTAAAAGTAACTCGTTAGAATGTTGTGTTACTACTTAATAAAGTAACTTGTTTTTTTAGCGTTACTTTTGCATAACTTTCTCACAACCACTTTCTCTTATGCTATACATTTCATAAAAATAAGCCATGCATTGCATACAGGAGACATAAAGTTCATGTTAGCTACTGTACAACACATATCAAAACAACATAGAAAACAAACAGATATTTAGAAAGTGGGTCTTCATGTCATATTTATAATAATGTACCAATAACTTAAATAAGCATTTTTTCCATCAACTTGGCAGCCAGTATGAATAATAAAGAATAACCACTGTCCAGGGATGGACTGGTAATCTGGCATACCAGGCATTTTACCGGTGGGCTGACGCACTTTGGGGCCGATCAGGGGTGGACTGACCATCAGGAGAACCGAGCAGGCCAGTGGGTCGGATGCGAAACGGGCCGGATGGGCCGCGATACGCTAAAATGAGCCGCCGCGTAATGCAGAACGGACCACAAAATGGCGCCGCGATATGCAGAAAAGGACAGCGAACACCCCCTTCCCGATCAACTTTTGGGGCATTTGCTATGTAAAATCCCAAGCCGATTTCACAAGACTAGTCTTAGAATCCCTCTGCCTAAATGTGTTTACTGATTTTTTAATGCAGTGTGTATTAACACATGAATTAATCTCGGTTCACTCAACCTCATACTATGACCTCATATTATGCTAAAACATGAAATGCGCATGCACATTAGCGAGTTGACTGACTGTTGACTTGGCGATCTCTGTATCTAAAAGATGATTGTCTCTTTTACCTGCAAGGCTGGACTTCCTTTCTACATCTATTGATTGTTGGGTGCTAGAGCTTCTTTGTTGGGCATCCTAATTGCTCCCATTCATTTAAATAGAAGTGACTCGTCTCTGCTAAATAGTCTTTGGCCTCACACTCTATAGAACTACAATGCTCATCATGCACTATGTCTCCTCCCCGAAGTTTGCACACTTTTACTCCTGATTTCTGGTAATACAGGGGCAATAGAGGTATACAAAAGCAACGTGTTTCTTTATTTAAAAAGTAACTGTAAAATTTAAAATATTGCATTACTTGTTACTCATCAAAAATAAGTCAAAAACTTAATCTGATTATGTAACGTGTTACTTTTATCGCGTTACCCCCAACACTGCTGTTAAGAGTGGAATACTAGCATATTGACTATTAAAAAAAATAACAAATAACGAAACCGTATGCAAAAATGTAAGTTTCAAACTGAAGTGTGCTAAATTATTGCCCTCATTACATTGCATGTTTAATTCAGAGAGTGCTGCCCAGTTATCATCTCGGAAATAGAAATCATTCATCAAAATTAAAAATGTCTTAAAGGAATATTCCGGGTTCAATACAAGTAAAGGTCCATCGACAGCATTTGTTGCATTTACAAAATTATTCTGTTTAAACTTGGGTGTTATTTCAGCTGTAAAGTTGCTTAAATCTACACTTTTAAAATTGGATATAACTTCACATAGAAAGGATAGTATGTGATTTTATCACACTGAATTCATGTTCACATGCATAATGTTTATTGTGGCTATACTTTTGAAACAGTGAGTATTTTAAAGTTTACAGATTGGCCCCATTCACTTCCATTGTTGGTGTAACCCAGATTTTTGCTTTTATTAAAGAAAAGGACAGACAAGTGCCACAAATGCTATTATATCCAAAACATTCATTTAAGCTATGCCAGTATGATCAAATAGCAGGTCAAAAAGGAGATGTTAAAAATAGCTTGTGATTCAATCGAAAAATGTAAAAATTTTACTTGGAAATTCCACACTTTATTTGTTTTCTACGAATATGAAACAGAGTTTATATTAGGTTGATGTATTGAAACTGAAATAAGTTTGACCTTTTTGTTAAATATCTATGGTGACCTTGATGTCAGAGTGTTAGAGTGCCAAGGCAGAATTTAACTGTAGTTTCATTCACCATTTACATGTATGGCATATTTTCCCCCATACAACGCAAAAGTGAAAGTGTCAGTCCCCAACAGTCTGCATAACATCCTTTGTGATGAACGGAGGGACAAAGAGATAATTTGTGGGTGAAAGAACACATTAAAGGCAAATGGCCGGAGAAAAAACAAACTTGGTGTCGACAGCTTCTACTCAATGTTTAATGCATGTTTAATGATTATGTACGGTATATGCAAAAAGCATATTCACGCTTTAAATACACTAAACACAAATACATATAGATATGTGTGAGTGTAATGCTTCAAAGTGTATTGTTTTGGTCCAGATAAAAGATAAGAACTCTGTTTGGCATTTAGATGTGACAGGCCCAGATGGGATCTGCCTCCCTCAGGGAACATTCCAAAAACTGGGTGATAAGCACAGCTAGGACACACATCTGCTGTTGCCAGGATACCAGGAGGTGATCCGTCACCCCAAATTTTACTGTCAACAAGCACGGTGCCTGAAACTAGAACCTGTTTTCAAAGCACCTAGTGTAGTTTTGGATCTAAGATGCTGATTTTCATTCCTCATACATATACAATTACTAGTAGAGGCTCTAAAAGTATTTGGACACTAAATCCACATTTAAAAATGTTTGAATGTCATTGCATTAGATAACTAAACAGCAGTGCGGTGGTTATCTATGCTGGTAACCAAAACCTAGGTCTGAACTCCTCAATGACCAATACATAAACTATCACCAGTGAGCCCTTCAGAAAGATGCTTAAAGGAATAACCCGAAAAATGAAAATCCTGTAATAATTTCCTGACCCTCATGTCATTCCAAACCTGTATGACTTATGATAATTTAATCCACTCCTGTTGCCTGGATTCATACAATGGCAGTACATAGGGACTCATGTACTAAATAAAGCATCATAAAAGTGTCATAAAAGTTGTCCATGCATCATAGTCAAAGTATTTTGAAGGCATTCACCATGCTGTCATGTATTAAGCACTAAACAATGCAAGTGTTTGCATGAACACGCAAGCCTCTGTGCACACAAGCTCTCATAGTGCTCATGAAGGTGCAACAGATGTCAAGATTTTTCCTAAAAAATTGGACTTCAATTTCAGGTTGTTTCTCACCAAAACCTATTGTATATATTCAGAAGACTTGGAAATAATATGCACGGCTCACATAGGTTACTTTAAAGTGTTCTTTTGGCTCCTTCTCAGTGCTTTAAAGTGAGTCACTATCAACTGCCACTGTCCTGAAGATGGACCTGGAAAGCCATTCAAACATCTAATTTTGTGTTGCGCATTAAAAAAAAATTGTCAAGTCAAGTGGTTTTTATTGTCGTTTCAACCATATACAGTTAGTACAGTACACAGCAAAACGAGACAACGTTCCTCCAGGACCATGGTGCTACATAAAAACAACAAAGGACCAACATAGGACCACATGAGACTACACAACGAAATAAAATACCTATATAAACTACCTATATATACCTATATAAAGTGCACGTGCAAACATGTGCAAAGTACAGGACAGTACAACAAATTACTGACAATGAACAGGACAATAGACAGTGCAGCGCCGACCAGTACTCAGTAGTGCAAAAAGATGACAGTTTCTAAAAATGTAAACATAACATACTATGAGATAGTGTTCTATGCACATAGCAGTTATTGAGGTAGCAGACAGTTATACCGTTAAACGACATAAGTGTGTGTAAATTATGACAGAATTTTCATTTCTGTGTAAACTACCCCTTTAATATGCATAACCAAAAAGTTAAAAGGTTACTAGTGAAAAATTATGTATTTATGGCTAATTACAAAGTCAGCTGTTATAGGCATATATCGGGCCTTATTTGTCATGCTACAATAGATTCTAAACCATCCAAATGAAGTTACAATTAAAACATGGCAGTTCAATGTTTTATTTGTTGCCTAAAGCAATGTAGAAGGAAAAATCAGCTATAGTATATGGAGTAGATTACACAGTGAACTGTGAGGTTATGAGAGAACATGCAGATATCTCACTGGCTTTGAGGAGGATCTCCGTGGCCTGCTGTTGTACTCTGTCTCTGGATGCCTCCAGCTCACACTCCGCCTCCCTCTGCCTGATCTCCACGATCTCTGTATCCTTAGTCACCTCTTCCAACTGTTTATGTAGCTCCTGCAAACATGCACCAACACACACAGTACAAAACTGGCTTTGGTTCAGAAAACAGACTTTACACTGAAAATCAAGTGGCCATTCAACACAGTACCAAAACTGTTCAAAAGCTTAAAATATCTTTAAATATTAATTGAACTGTATTATTACTATAAACTGCATTGGCCCATCAATATGCATTACTATTGTGTGTTTGGATTAAAAATGTAGCAAGCAGCCAATTATTCACCGTAAAAAGCACATTGTAGATACGCTCCATGTTTATCCTTGTTGGATATTTAACATGTTTAGGTCACATTTTCTTTTAATTTGCATAGTTTTGTTCATGGTTTTCGGGTATGAGGGCATGTCATGTAACCTGTTCATGTTAGCAGTACCTACTATTTTGGCTAGCTTCTACCAAGTGACAGTGAATTAGTGTCAATTAGAATTTGATTAGACGCACAGCCTTTGACATCAACAACAAAAGTTGGGAAGCATATTTTATCCATCCATCCATCCATCCATCGTCAACCGCTTATCCTGTGTACAGGGTCGCGGGGGGCTGGAGCCTATCCCAGCTAACATTGGGCGAAAGGCGGGGGACACCCTGGACAGGTCGCCAGTCCATCGCAGGCATATTTTATCCTTTCTTTTAAAAGATTATTAGCATGCAGGATTATATAGTAAAATGTATTTTATTACTTATATTTAGCACTGTTTTTCTCTGCTGTCAGTGACCCTTTTAGAACGGTTTTCAACCCATTTTTTGGGGTCACATCCTACCAGTGTTTTAAAATGTAAACATCTTAACCCCCCCATACTAGGTTCTATTTGATCACATTAGTAAATGCATTAGGTAACACGAACAACCAATGGACAATTGTATTTATTAATCTAGGTTAATGATGATTTATTAAAATACAATTGTTTATTGTTAGATCATAATGCACTAACTAATGTTAGCTCTATAACTTTTAATTTTACAACTGTGTATGTTGCAAATATAACTTATGAACAGATTATTTTCATCATTTCCAATCAAGCTATAATTTTGTCAAATCATGCGTTGTATGAAAATATTATTTATTTGTGTGTATACACAAAATGCTAGCAATTCAATTAGCCTTAGCAAGACCAAGGAGTCTGCTTTTTATGTTTAAAATGTAATTTCCATCACAGAAGTTTAAACAAAATACATAATTTGAAAAGCTAAGTGATATTTGTTTGATCAGAAAAATTATGTTTTAGAAAAAAAAATGTCCTGTGATGCACGTAAAGTATTTCAATTGTTGGACGTTGTTAGTAGACAATGTCTAATAAATAGACTAGTCAGAGTGTGAAAATGGGAGTTATGTTCTAAAAATCCAAAGAAATACCCAATTAGGGGTTTTACAGTCTTGAATATTGTGCATTGACAAGCAGACAGTCTTTCATGCTTAATTGGATGTGTTTACTGGTGCAGTGAGAGTGTAATATGCACTAAGACATTCAATATTCATTAAATTATGCACATTTAAGTTCATGGTTCAAGAAAGAAGTACACTGAGATCAGTTTACATTTTTAACATTAACATCCATCCATTTAACTTTTCATTTTGTTGGCCTCAAAATGAACGATGGCATGTCTGCTGCTATAATGCCCTGTGAAAGGTGCCAGGAGTCTCATCTGGAAAACAGAACCATGTAATTGGTTGAAAATGAGCACCTGGGGAATGTAAGCAGCCCTTGATTGGTCTGTGTCTAATTTGCAACACTTTCACAGCAGGTTGACCCCAGATATTTAGGAAAAGGCCGCTTTCTACTGCAATAATTTTACTTGTTGATGCTGTATTTTACCCATAATGAAAGCTCTAATTGATGTGACATGGATACAACAAACATTTCCCACCTGAGCAATTGAACATTTGATCAGCTTAAATTAACAAACACTGACTAGTACAGACCCCAGGATGACGGATCATTACGAACTTGAGTCGGAAAATGTCACATTGACTCAAGATCGATTCCATTAAATATCTGCTCTATGTGTGTGTGTGTTGAACTGGCGAGACAAGCATATTGCAATTAAACAAGCATTATAAAGTGTCATTAAAAAAACATATGGAAGACCCTCGCCAAATTAAATCTGCCATAATGTTTCATTTTTAACTACTGTATTAAAAATCTAGCCAAGCATGTGTCTTTTGATTACACTCATAAATGACACTTGGTCACTTCCTCTAATTAGAAACGAGTCCAAGAAATGCAATGGTGTTTCATAGCAGATTATAATTTTTTCAAAGATATTTTAAAGACAAATCAGAGCTCAAGGTGTGTGCCACTTGAAGTTATTTTGTATAAAACTAATTGAACCAAAAATGCCTGTTTGCATTACACAATTGAATGATATAAAATATACTGCAGTGCTTTAAATAAGTAAAAAATACTGTATTTATACAATATGGTAATAACCCCCCCGGTGTTTCTTTTACTCATATTGAGAGCTTTATTTTAATGCTTGGACAGGAGATCCTCTCACTCCTGTCCAATACTGACAATCTGATTTCTTTTAAACCTTTAAACAAAAAAATCATTAAATGCATGTTTGTATGCACAGAACAGGATTTGCATCATTTGATTGAGGAAGCTGTTGCAGTGTTGCCAGATCTCGCAACAGAAACAAACAACCTGGTCTGGAAAAATAAGCCCAAAATAAGCCTCACTAACATAGAAATCACACAGTTAATTAACAGTTACAGTGAGTATTTTAATTACAGATCTGCTTCTCAGTCAAATCCCTGCAGCATCAAATCTGTATGAGTGCATCATATCTAACAATAATTCAGTGAAGACTTGGAAACAACTAAGAAAATAACTTTTCACCTCTAATAATGTTTTCCTTGTATCTGGATTAACTGTGCATGTACTGTAAATGTAATAATTATACAAAGTTGTTAAAAAGGTCTTCACTCACAGAATGCGACATCATCAACAGGAAATTAGGCAGAGAAATGTGTGATGCAGCAGTTTCCTTCAGGGTCAAAGCACATGTAATTTTTTTCAGGCAACATGAAGTGGTGTAGTTCCAAAAATGTACTGTGATGAACCCTTTGGCCTTTGGTTTCATGAAAAAACTATCGGAACAAAATTAATCGGTTATAACCGGTGTCATCATTGTCGCCCCGCCTCTTAGGGCCATCCTTCATCCAGACTCAAGATTAGAGTTGGACATGAGAGCGAGGAGAGGTACATAATTAATGAGCCTCAAACCGACAGTGGTGGATGAAGCACACCTGATGTGAACAATGCTTCATCAACGCTGTCTTTAAAATGCAGGATAAAATCTCCATGTGTTCAAACACTGGCATCCTTGGAAGGCTAAGCCCAAACCCAAGCCCAGGACAAGAGCAGGGAGGGTTTTGTTCAAGCGTTGCCGGACCCGATTCTCCGACCCCCAGCGCAAGTTAGATGTGTCGCGGCCGACTGGCTAAAGGCCGGGCCGCCTTCCACTCTCACCTGCCGCTTTTTTTTTGCATGACTTTAATTAAAGAAGCACAATTTCTGTCAACTATTGTTGTCAGATGTTCTCTAATCGTAATCTTGACCTACCATCTTTTCCCTATTCAAGTAGATAGGAAATGTAGTTGTATCACTGCAACATAGCTATCCGGAGGCATAACAAATATCACTGTCAAGTGAACTGACTTGCTTAAAATAACTTTATTTGTACCCCAGACCATCTATTTTGGGAAGCCCAGAAAGTCAGGAAAACTGCTTTTGCACCAACCAAATAACTGCACCAAAAACTGTATGGAAGAACCCTAAAAGTTCTAGAATTTGGCTCACTACACACAAAGTGCATTTAAAATATTCTCCAGAAAGTCTAAAAAGATTAGTTGACGTTATAGATACAAATTTTAGTCGTCGAATAGTCTTTTGAACCCATTTAACGTAACATGAGATTATATGAAACTCTAACGATGGCGCGCGAGAGCATCAATGCAGCTCGCGCCTGACTGAGAAGAGGAAGAAAACACAGTCCAGATGCACTCCAAACTTTCCAAACAGCTTAAGGTGATTTAGTTTGCAAAGTATGAGGGAATTATTCTGCAAAAATACAAAATAATTAAATAAAGAAGAAGTGTTGCCCTGACGTGAAATAAAGCGAAGCCGGATCTGACTTCCGCTTGAGCAAAGCTTGCCTGTCAGAGCATCTAAAAATGAAACAGCCCGGCATTATATGTTTAATATATCCTTTATTAAAGTTCAAATAATAAGGAAAAGGGTTGTGTAAATTAACACAAACTCCAAAATTGGCATTTCTCTTTGTGGTCAGAGACACCTATATGAGACGTGTGAAAAACAGAGAGAGAGAGTTTCAAACTTCTACCGATTGATAATCCCTCTCCTCTCGTGTGAAGACACTTGTCCTTTGTGTGCTCTCACAGCAGCTAGATTTTAACATGATGGCTTGTGACGTAGTGAATCCTAATATATGTGTCATGGTGTGAAGAAAATACATGATACGCAGCACTGTTTAGAAGAGTGAGTTAGTTTTTTTGTTAAATGAAAAAAAAAAAGTGTTATTGATTTGTCTTTTTTGGTTTGTTTTCCAATATAAATATCAAAAACTCCTTACATACATTTCCTTTAGGAGCTATACTGCAGAATAATTTTTTTAAATATCCAAAATATCCTTAAAACATGATACATTTACCCGAGAAGCAACATATCTGATATTTAGACTTGCTTTCAAATAATATATATTGAATACAACATATTTTGTATTTACTGCATTGGCAGAATATGAACAAGTGAAAAAAAAACACAAGTTTATACTCAAGATATATTCTCTGAAAGCAAGTCCAAATATCTTATATGTTTCTATAATATCTTATATGATTTTTAGATAATTTTAAATGGAAAACAAGACAAAACACTTTTTATTAATTTTTGCAGTAACTTTTTTAATGAATTAAACTGAATAAACTGAATAAACTGAAAACTGAATCTTTTTTCCTTGTAATTCAGTGAATGTCATTAAAAGGTATTTTTAAAAGATGATTTTGTTGTCTTTATTGTTGTATTCACGTTTAATACAACCTTTTAATCAAGGCACAAGATGAATAGCTAATGATTAGTCTTCGCAATAATCGGCGAATAGTCGAATAATCGTTCCATTAAATGTCAGATTAGTCGATAAACAAAATAATCATTAGTTGCAGCCCCACTCTCCATCAGCATGTCTTTACCTTGATGTTGTTCTCGGCAGCAATGAGGGAGCTCTGGAGCTTGTGGGATTTCTCCCTGCTCTCCCTGGCCTCCTCCTGCACCCGCTGCAGCTCACTGCGCAACTTCCCCAGAGTCTTCTGGAGCGCTGCTTCCTGTGCCTGAAACTCCTTCCTCAGCTCACCCTCTGTCTTCTTCCAGGCAAGCAGGTTCTCCGCAGTCATCTGCTGTGTGCGCTTCATTGCCTCCAGTTCACGTTCGTAGAAAGCCTGAGCTTTGTTTAGCTTGACCTCGTACTCCTCCACCAGACGCTTCTTGTCCTGTTTCAGTTCCTCGACCCGCTCGGTCAGCGAATCCACCTCTGCTTTATGTAGCTGTCCAAGTTTCTCCTGGTCTTTGTTGTAGTTGGCATTCTGGCTTTGGTGTGACCGAAGCAGTTCCTGGACCTGCAAAATGGAAATTCTTTACAAACAAAAACAACAACAACAACAACAAAATGGCTTAAACCAGCCTGGGGGTTAGCTGGGCTCCCAGCAAGTTGGTTAGGCTGTTCAGTTTTGCTAGTTTTAGAGAGGTTTGGGCACTTTTTAGCTGGTTGGACTGGGAGACCAGCTGGCCAACCAGCTAAGCCCAGTAAACCACCTTTGGCCGTTTTAAACTTGTTTTGCATCATTGAATGCATTATAATTGTTTGATTAATTCACTTTGCATAGTCAGGTAACAAAATGTGATTATTCTGTGACATCTAATTTAACTGGTTTCTTCAAGTCAAAAATATTATTTAACATGAATGAATCATCCTAACTTAATTAGGATACAAAAAAAGAAAAAAGAAAACAAATATGTTTAGATCAAGCTAGATCAATAACTTCTTAAGTTAACAATTGCAGTTTACCAATTTTTACAGTGCAGTATAGCCTCATGGTTTAAGAGGTGAGAAGGCAATTGTTGTAGGTTCAAACAACATAAAAAGGACTTTCTGAACTTTTGACTTATTTTGATAAAAGTGTCAGATGTGAAAAAAGCATAACAGTCTGGTTTCAGTGAAAATCCAAGTTGTTTTTCATAGGGAAATTTACTTGCAACTTGTAAACTTTTAAAGAAAGCCCTTTGAAAACAAAACAAAACTGAAAAAACGAGAAAAATACTTGTGGAACCAAGATGGCTGAAAAAGTGCACAAGCACTGTTGCAATCAATCATACTGAAACTCCACATACCTCCTGCCGATGTGCGCTACGCAGATCCTCTAGAGACTGCCGTTTCTCCTGCTCAAACTGAGATTGCAACTGTCCGAAGGAGTGAAGCTTCTCCTCAAAAGAACGTCGCATTTCCTCCACCTCACGGGACATAGTGACCACACGCTGTGTGTGCTGCACTTCTGTGCACAGCTGCATGTCCTCCACCCGTTGGCGGTATGTCTCGAACTCTGTCAACGCCTGCCGTTTCATTCGCTCATGCAGCTCCATGGACTCCTCCAGTGATTGGATGCGACGCTTCAAGTCCATCTCATCACTGATCTTGCTTTTGTACTGCATGATCTTCTCCCGTGTTTCTGAAAGGATCTGCTGCACCTCCTCTTCGTGGGCCTCCTTGAGGGTCTGGATAGCTGCTTCATGCTCATCGTTCTTGGTGTTGAGGGCGTAGATAACCTAGAGAAGAGAGGAGATTGAGAATTAAGAGATCTACAGTGGAAATGGTCAAAAGTGCAAAAATATGTGGAAACCCCTTTAATGAACTCTTGGTGTGAGTTGTGAGTTGCTAGTTTTAGATAGGTTTGGACACGTTTTAGCTGGTCGGACTGGGAGACCAGTGGCGGGGCTATCTGTATGTTTGATATACAAAAAACGGGGGCGTATTCAGAAAGTTGTTTTGAAAACAGTTTTTATGTTTGCAATTCCGTTTGATGGCGATAGTGGTGCAGAAATTACACACTTCAGCTTTAAGGGCATCTTCAAGCTACAAAATTATCTGTCAGCAGATATTACAAATAAAAATTACAGTCTGTCTCTACTGGGAAAACAGACCAAAAATATTAATGACTCATCATGCATTCCAAATATTTGTCCAATTAAATGTTCTCTGGAATAAGAACATCCTGTCCCCTTATTCTACTCTACTGACTAGCAAACGTAAATAGCAAATCATGTTTCATGGCTGTGACGTTAAATAAAGGCTATTGGATATTTAAGAAAATGGGATGAGACCCATATTATTTCCCGCCCCTACTTAATGTTTCAATGGGAAATAGATCAACACAGGACAAAAAAAATACTTAAAAAGTATTAGTGATAAATAGTGATAAAATATTTTTGTTTTACAAATGTTTTTGCTAATCCATCAATTTCTTTGCAAAGCTAATCACAAAAAATGACACAAAATCTAGAGACGGTTGTTTCTCAGACATGTTTAAATGTTTTATTCCCTCTGTTGCTAGGGAGAGAGCGTGAAAGTCTCCAAAATTGGGTCGGAGATTGCCTTCACAAAAAAAAACTTTGAGTTGTTCACAAACAACTTTTAAATTTTACTAAACTATCTGATAATAAAAAGATGTCTTACTATATAAAAGAGGAGCAGACCAAAGGGGGGAAAAAATATTCCACATTAAACTAGACAGCTATTAATTCTTCTCAAGATTGGCCAAAACTATTCCCGTAGTTGATTATTTGGAAACAAAGTGACCTTCGACTCAAACTGTCATACTTTGTATGTTCATCGCCCACTTCATTTCCATAATTGTCTAGACATCTGATTAGTTGAGAGCCATTCGGCCACCTGAGTATGGCACAATAGAGTTATCTCCATTACAAACCCTGCTCTGTGAGAAAACTGGGACTCAGCCTAAGACGTATGTTCTACTTTCATCACGTCTATAGCGAACTCTATTCACAGATTGACCATGGAGGGTTCCATTATTCTCTAGTTCCTTTGAAAGCACTATTCACTACATTTCAACACTCATTTAGTTGGAAAAAAAAAGGTGATAAGAGCAACTGTGGAGAAAGTTGGAAAGGTAGTTCAGTAATTCTACACTGACTGTACTCTCTCTCTCTAGTCAATGTACACTACCGGTCAAAAGTTTTGAAACACTTACAGATTCTTTATTATATTTTTTTCTTCTTCACATTTTACAATAATAGTAAAGTCATCAAAACTATGGAATAACATAAATGGAACTATGAGAATAATGTTGTGACAAAAAAGAAATCTGTGTTATATTTTAGCATCTTTAAAGTAGTCACCCTTTGCTTAGAATTTGCATACATGCACTTTGCATCATGCATTTTCTCAACCAACTTCTTCAGGTATCACCCTTGAATGCTTTTTAAACAGTATTGAAGGAGGTCCCATCTATGTTGGGCGCATATTGGTAGCTTTTCTTTATTATTTGTTATAAGTCGTCAATTAATATGAATAAATTAAAATAAATGAATATGGTGGCACAATTATATTTTTGTCTATAAAACTAATTTCAAATATTTAAGCATACGCCTTCAGATCAAAAGATTTTTAAGATCATGAGAAACATTTCAGTCAAGTGTTTAAAAACTTTTGACTGGTATTGTATGTCGATGCTCTGAGCCTAGACTGAGCAATGAGTACTGTATCTGTTGTGTTATCATCACCTTTTCTGTGTGAAAGTGGAAAAAATGAATGATGCACTGGCCTTCACCTTATCGGTAACAAACCGATAATTGGGCCGCTTTCCAAAGGCGATTCAAACACACACAAGCTGCAAGGTGATCGTCAGTGTTCTGAAAAGCTATCAGGTCCTTGAGTAACTTATGACATACTGTATGAGTAAAGGCAGCCGGTGGAGTTTCTGGTGCCCCCTAGGGTAAAATGGTCCCGCCCAGGGACTCCACTGGCATAGTGTTGCAATTTTACACAGGCATTAACTCAGGTTATTCTGCGTAAAGATAAATTCTCGCTTATAGCCCAACTAGCAATTGAAAGCTTCTGGAAGAGTGCAAGAACAACAGCTCTAACACAATTCTTCCTCTACCCAAGGAAAATACACAATTTCAGCCCCTCCATGTTTCATGCACCCTGCAGACCCTTTCATGGTAGGACGTGCAAAGAATACCACTAGCTATCTACCTGTGCAATAGTTTACAGTTAGAGGCAAAACACAATCCTGGGAGACTGCTCATGAAATGAAAAGTGGCAGTGAACCCATATTGGACTATATTAAAATTCAAAAAGCAGTCAGAGTGCCAGCATTAATTTTTTAAATCGCAGAATATCCTGGTGGTTAAACATTTGCCCGGATATATGGACTGATGGTGAGAAAAATACTTCTGGAATGGTCTGGCCTGGCTATTTAACAACCAAATGAAGATTTTTTTGACTGCATCTGTTTTGAGGCTCTTACCTTAGGGAGTGCTATCATATTTCTCTAAATATTTTCCATTAGTGCATTCCAGTCCAGTGCTGTGCTAAAAGTACTACATTGCATTAAATAAAGCAGTCATGAGTAAATGAAAGTCATGAAAGTCATAAAACCTAGTGTGCTATCAGTCTAGACAACATTTTAAGGCACCTTATATTCGTTTGCTATGTTTTTGTGTTAAAATTTAGAGTATCAAATTGTTAGCTTAACAACATGTTAACATGAGATTTTATTTGTATTAGCTGTAAGTACGCAGACGTGGAGTGGTGGTGGTGTAGTGGTCTAAGCACATAACTGGTAATCTGGTAATCAGAAGGACACTGGTTCGAACCCCACTGGTTCGAACCCCACTCCAGGTTGCTCCAGGGGGATTGTCCCTGTAATAAGGGCTCTGTAAGTCGCTTTGGATAAAAGCGTCTGTCAAATGCATAAACGTAAATGTGAATACTACATTCAAAACATGCAGGTCTGATATACTGTACTTCTAACATATCAAATTCCTGTAGTGTTATAATAAACTTTGGAGAAAGAAATAGCTTCTAATATCTTTATCATAAACAATTGTTTTTATTGAGAAGAGCTGTAATTATGTTTAGAAGATCTAACTTGCTCAGCATGATTATCTTCAAATTGCTACTCCGCCATGACTGTAGTTGTTCTGAAAGAGAAAACTAACCACTATTGCTATGGCACAATGGTCAAAGACGTATATCTAGTAAAGAAAAACTATTGACAAACAGCAAAACTGAGTGTGGTGTATGTTTCCATCTTAGCCCGATCTCTTGTACACTGTTTGTGAAGTGCTGTTCGAGAGGTGCGCATGAGTGACTCTTTGGAGTTACAGCCCATGAAGAGCATTTCAAATCAGTCACTTACTGCATGAGGTGCCATTTAGGTTAGGATTGACCCTTACTAAGAGGCTATTGTAGACAGTAGATTGCAAGGCAGCTCTCAAAGGTTTAAACAGATTATTTAGGTGTAATGGGTTTTCAACTTGTTAGAACCGTGTTGGGATTTGATTAAATAGACTTAGCAAACCACATTGCCTCAATCTTTAGTCCTGAATATGTCCAGTAAATTTAGCGGTCAATGAGATTTCTGCCTAATTAGAACTGGAATATGAGAACACCCAATGACTCCCACAACACTGGGTAGTCTTTAGTCACTTCTGTACAATCTGAGAGTTATTACAACTGTGCTACCATCAGTCAATAAGACCAAGACTACGATAATGATAATTATAGGCATTTGCAGTGGTGCAATGAGAATACCATATTGTTCAGTGTATAAAGGCTGACTGTAAATTGGTCCAGTTCACCAGTTGATGGAGAGGGTAATTGTAAAGCTTCAATCAGTCAATCACAGTCTGTTTCGCAAGATCTACCTCCACAGGAAATGTAAAAATAGGAACAATTACGTCTTTCTCCTTTGAATGACTCCCAGTGAGAGTGCAATGAAAAACTCTCCTCACAGCTATTGACAGCCTTGGCTTCCAGCCCAAGCCTGCGGTGTAGGGGAATAACTAGTAAACAGCGTTGCTAGTGAAACGACATTTCTCAATAGCATGCTTTCAAAGCTGTTTTCAAAATGACAATGCTTTTCATTAACAAGCTACTTTTAGCGGCATAGCATGACAATACTGTCTTAACCTAATTGAAATGTTTCATTCACTCTATTCATTCAACAATCAATGAGTGCATTTACATGTACATAAATCTGCTAATAACTTCCCAAAATCTGCTTATTCAAAAAAAATCTAACAACGCAAGAAATCCCTGTTTTCATTTGATTTGAAGTCATAGGATTATTCTCTGCTTTTGACATCAAAATGACTTCAAAATTTGCACAAATTGGATAAGTTGGTAAGAACAGTGAAAAAGATGTTTACAAACATGAAATCGGGAAATGGGCCAAATGTATTTATTTATTTTTTGCTTCAACCATTTAAGACTTTACCCTGATAAATGAAAGCGGTTTAAGGCATTTACATGACCTTACATTTTGTCGGAAGAAGTAGACTTATCATTGGTGTATGCACGTGCATGTGAACTGTAGTTTTTGTACAATAAAATAGGGATCTGATTAAATTATAAATAATACCATTGCTTATACATTTAAAAAGATATTGCCCCCTGCCATGCTTCAATGTAGTTATGCACTTTTTGTTAGTAGCTTCTAGTGTAGCTAAATGCTTTTTCAAAAGGGTAACTTGACTATATTTTAACCATCTTAAATAATGAGTAGCTAATATAGATTGTCAAACGTCTAGGTTACGTATGTAACCTCCGTTCCCCGATGGAGGGAACGAGACGTTGTGTCAGAGAAGCGACGCTAGGGGTCTCTCTTGAGCGCCGATATTCACCTCTGAACTATGAAAAAAGGCCAATGAGAGTTGGCAACCAGTATTTGCATGTCCCGCCCCCAGACATACGGGTATTTAAGCGGCGCAAATACGGGAGTTCATTCAGGATTTTTCTGAGGAGCCGGAAATGGTCCGGCCACAACAGGGGCTCGGCTCAGCGACGTGGCAGGGGAGACACAACGTCTCGTTCCCTCCATCGGGGAACGGAGGTTACATACGTAACCTAGACGTTCCCCTTCTGTCGCTCTCTCCACGTTGTGTCAGAGAAGCGACACTAGGGGTCCACTTAAAAAGAGCCATGCGCTGAGCCGTGTACATGATCCGCTGATACAGGAGCGAGCAGGTATTCCTACGTGCAGAACGACCAACTGTATCAGGCTGCACGTACCCTTCCCCAATGCCCCATTTAAGCCATCAGGATTCCTTATCGTTACCCTGGAGGGGGGAACAAGGTGACGGCCGCCAACATGGGAACAGGCCAGCCTGGCTGGGCCTCTTTTCTCTCTATGTTTCTCGCATAGAGCAACTACGGCCGGGGCCCTTACACGCATTGAGGGAAGGGGGTCTTAGCCCTTATTAGGGCGGAGAAGACCCTGCGGAGGCCACACCTACCCGGGAGGGGAGGCAAATTTTGAGTGGCAAATACATTGCATGGCCTATACTTAGGTCTTATGCGGAACAGTAGTGCGGTGGTAGATCCAGCCTCGCAGAGGGGGGAAGCATACAGCACGGCACCCGAGGCAGCTGTAACTGCCTAAGGAAAACACGGAGTCAACTCTCGTGAGGGGACAGAACCGTGGTTTTACACACAGGGGGAGTCCGAACAGGAGGCCTTACCTGTGGGGCCCCTATACCAGTACAGGGTAGCTAGTGGTACCCGCAGTGGTTTGGGTCGGTGAGTTCCTCCGCAGAACTGCGACCCACGAGGGCTAGGGAGGAGTCAACCAGTGTCCCAAACCTGGGATCTCCTGGGAAAGAAGGCGCACTGTTTCCCCTGGTTAGGGGGAAGGGCGCTGGTTGCAAGCGATTCACCCGGTCAGATCGTGGACGTGCCACCGAGTTCTACGGGCTCGGTACCTGAGAGAACACGGGACGATACTGACTCAACTCGAAGATTGTAGAATCTCGCAAAAGTGTTAGGTGTTGCCCAGCCCGCTGCTCTACAAATGTCTGCTAGGGCAATGCCCCTAGCCAGTGCCCACAAGGACGCAACACTCCTGGTGGAGTGGGCTCGGACCCGCAAAGGGGGGGGCACGGCCTGGGTGTGATAAGCCAGGGAAATGGCGTCGACAACCCAGTGGGCGAGTCTCTGCTTGGAGACAGCATTCCCTTTCTGCTGTCCCCCAAAGCAGACAAAGAGCTGCTCAGAGCGTCTGGTGCTCTGTGTGCGGTCCAGGTAAATACGTAAGGCACGTACTGGACACAGCAGTGAAAGGGCTGGGTCTGCCTCCTCCCGGGGCAGCGCTTGCAGGTTCACCACCTGATCCCTGAAGGGTGTGGTAGGAACCTTGGGCACGTAGCCCGGTCGCGGTCTTAGGATCACGAAAGTGTCCGCCGGACCGAACTCCAGGCAAGCGTCGCTAACAGAGAACGCATGCAGGTCCCCGACCCTCTTGATGGAAGCGAGCGCGATCAGCAGGGCGGTCTTGAGAGAGAGGGCCCTGAGTCCAACTGAGTCAAGCAGCTCGAAGGGGGTCTCCGGAGTCCCATAAGGACAACCGAGAGATCCCAGGAGGGAAAAAGGTTAGGCCGGGAGGGAGTCATCCTCCGGGCACCTTTTAGGAACCTGACGATTAAGTCGTGCTTACCAAGAGACTTGCCGTCTACCGTGTCGTGGTGGGCTGCGATAGCGGCAACATACACCTTGAGGGTGGAGGGGGACAGCCTCCTCTCCAGCCTCTCCTGAAGAAACACGAGCACTGACCTAACTGCGCACTTCTGCGGGTCTTCGGCTCGGGAAGAACACCAGTCCGCGAACAGACGCCACTTCAGGGCGTAAAGATGCCTGGTCGAAGGGGCTCTGGCTTGGTTAATAGTGTCTATGACGGCCGAAGGTAGGCCGGCTAGATCCTCCGCGTCCCGTCCAGGGACCAGACGTGGAGATTCCAGAGGTCTGGATGCGGATGCCAGAGCGTGCCCCGTCCCTGAGAAAGAAGGTCCTTCCTCAGGGAATTCGCCAGGGAGGGGCTGTCATGAGGAGCGTGAGATCCGAAAACCACGTCCGGTTGGGCCAGTAGGGGGCCACCAGAGTGACTTGCTCCTTGTCCTCCCTGACCTTGCATAGCACCTGTGCAAGAAGGCTCACTGGGGGAAAAGCGTACTTGCGCAGCCCCGCGGGCCAGCTGTGCGCCAGAGCATCTGTCCCAAGGGGAGCCTCTGTGAGGGCATACCAGAGCGGACAGTGGGAGGTTTCCTGGGAGGCAAACAGGTCTACCTGGGCCTTGCTGAACCTGTCCCAAATCAGCTGGACCGATTGGGGGTGGAGCCTCCACTCTCCACCGGGCAAGTTTTGTCTTGACAGCGCGTCTGCTATCACATTGAGGTTGCCGGGGATGTGAGTGGCACGCAGTGACTCCAGTCGCTGCTGACTCCAAAGGAGGAGACGACGGGCGAGCTGTGACATGTGGAGGGAGCGTACTCCGCCTTGGCGGTTTATGTAGGCCACCACCGTGGTGCTGTCTGTCCTGACTAGGACGTGCTTGCCACGAATCAATGGAAGAAATTTCTTCAGGGCAAGAGAAATGGCCAGCAGCTCTAGGCAGTTGATGTGCCAGCGCAGTGGGCCTCAGTTCCACCGGCCTGCGGCTGCGCGCCCATTGCACACAGCGCCCCAACCCAATTTGGAGGCGTCGGTTGTAACCAGAACGCGACGGGACACCTGCTGCAAGGGTACTCCTGCCCGTAGAAAGCAGAGGTCTGTCCAGGGTTTGAAGGTTTGGCGGCAGGCAGGGGTAAATTCCACGCCGTGCGTGCCGTGGCGCCATGCTCGTCTCGGGACTCAAGTCTGGAGCCAATGCTGAAGTGGTCTCATATGCATCAACCCCAGTGGCGCGGCCGCCGCGGAGGATTCCATATGCCCCAGGAGCCGTTGGAAACGTTTCAAAGGGACCACGGTGCCTGGTTTGAAAGAAGCGAGGCATTCCAGCACTGACTGAGCACGCTCGTTGGAGAGACGTGCTGTCAATGAGACTGAGTCTAACTCCAAACCGAGAAAAGAGATGCTCTGGACCGGGGTGAGCTTGCTCTTTTCCCAGTTGACCTGAAACCCTAAACGGCCGAGGTGCTCAAGCACCTGGTCTCTGTGTGCGCATAGTAATTCCTGCGAGGAGGCCAAAATGAGCCAATCTTCGAGGTAATTGAGTATGCGTATGCCCGCTCCTCGTAGCCGGGCAAGAGCCGCCTCTGCGACCTTCGTGAAGACGCGAGGGGACAGAGACAGGCCGAAGGGGAGGACCTTGTACTGATACGCCTGGCCGTCGAACGCGAACCGTAGAAAGGGTCGATGTCGAGGGCGAATTGAGACGTGGAAGTACGCGTCCTTGAGGTCTACCGCTGCGAACCAATCTAGATGCCGGACGCCAGATAAAATTTGTTTCTGGGTAAGCATTTTGAACGGGAGTTTGGACAAGGTCCGACTGAAAACTCTCAGGTCCAAGATCGGTCGTACGCCGCTGCCTTTCTTGGGTACAACGAAGTAAGGGCTGTAGAAACCCTTCTTCGTTTCGGTTGGAGGGACAGGCTCTATCGCGTCCTTGATTAGAAGGGAGGCGATTTCCTCGCGCAGGGATTGGGCATGTTCACCGTGCACCGTGGAGGAACGAACGCCCACGAAGGGGGGCGGAGACCTGGCAAACTGAATTGCGTAACCGAGTCGGATGGTCCGGTGCAGCCACCGTGACGAGCTGGGTAGTGAAAGCCATGCCTCTAAGCTCCGTGCTAGGGGCACCAAGGGGACGAGTATTTTGGACGTACCCGGCGGGGCTTCGCAGCGGTGCGGAACAGGTAACGTGGCGTCGGGAGGCGCTGTGGCGTCCCGAGGCTCTGGTGCTGAGAATAAACTCAAAGCACTTACCTTGTTTCGTGCACCCGGCAGGGGGCGGGTTCGTGACTGAGGAGGAGGTCTGATGCTGGCGTCCTCTGGACTCGTCTGAACCGGCCGGCCGGGGAACAGTCGTGGGGCTGAGGGCGGGAGCACCGCATCCTGGGCGCCGAGACTGTTGAGGCCTGAAAGCACAGTGCCGTGAGAACGGCATTTGCGGGCCATGTGACCCAGAGGTAAAGGAAATAGCTCTTTTATTGAGAATTTGGGTACCGCAGCCCCCGTCAGGGGGTGCGGCAAATGAAAAAACAAAAGATTCTCCTCCCGGCCCTCCACCGGGGGACGAAGCGGTCTTACCACCTCCGGAGCTAACTTCTCGTCCTCTGGGTCCGCTGTCTCAGGGACGCTTGGGAGCCTTCCGGGTCCTCAAAGGGGTCCGTGAGGCAGGGGGCGTACGCTTCCTGCGGTTTGCTCGACGCCGGGGCTGAGAGCTGGGCCCAGGTTGGGGCGGAGCAGAAGGTGTTCTGGCCGCGGGAGGACGCCCTCGGCGAGCAGGTGGGGCCTGGGCCATGGCGGCAAGCTTGCGGCGCGGCATGATGTGCGAAATGGCCTCCGTCTGCTTCTTCACCAGGGAGAACTGCTGGGCAAAGTCCTCAACGGTGTCGCCGAAGAGGCCGAACTGGGAGACAGGGGCGTTGAGGAAGCGAGTCTTGTCAGCTTCACGCATCTCAACCAAGTCCAGCCATTGCTGACGTTCCTGGACCACCAGAGTGGCCATCGCCTGCCCGAGTGCCTGCACTGTGACCTTCGTCGCTCTCAGGGCGAGGTCGGTCACTGAGCGCAGTTCCTGCAGCGTGTCGGGATCAGGGCCACCCCCGTGCATGTTGAGAAGTGCCTTGGCTTGGTGGACCTGCAGGAGAGCCATGGCATGCAGGGCGGAAGCGGTGCGTCCGGTAGCGCTGTAGGCCTTCACGGTGAGCGAGGATGTTGCTATACAGGGCCGAGAAGGGAGTACAGGGCGGCCCTGCCAGGTGGTAGTGCTTCCGGGACATAAGTGGAGCGCAACAGCTCTATCCACCTGGGGGATCTCCGTGTACCCGTGGCGCGCTCCGCCGTCGAGGGTGGCGAGGGCGGATGAGCAGGTGGCGGTGCGACGAGTGGAGAGGGGTGCTCTCCACGAAGACGTCAGCTCATCATGCACCTCCGGGAAGAAAGGAACCGGGGGGGGTGAGGCTGTGAGCGGCGCCCCACGCCCAAGAACCAATCGTCCAGCCGTGATGGCTGTGGGGAGGATGGAGGGTTCCAATCCAGGCCCACGCTGTTGGCTGCCTGGGAAAGCATATCGGACATCTGTGTGTCGGCCTCCTCCTGGGCGTGCAAGCCCGAAGGCGGCAGCCCAGAGGAGCCCTCAGCATCAGAGCCCACGCCCTCCGATGTCGCGGCGAACTCATCTGCTTCCATCGCAAGAGGGTAGGCAGACTGGCTGTGAGGCGAGTCGCCGCCACCTCGAGCGGGGACGGGAGTCATTCAATTTTCTGAATGAACTCCCGTATTTGCGCCGCTTAAATACCCGTATGTCCGGGGGCGGGACATGCAAATACTGGTTGCCAACTCTCATTGGCCTTTTTTCATAGTTCAGAGGTGAATATCGGCGCTCAAGAGAGACCCCTAGTGTCGCTTCTCTGACACAACGTGGAGAGAGCGACAGAAGGGGAACTACAGTTTCAAAGTAGCTTTTTCAACACTGTAGACTTGTTCTATAAAATATGATCTGTTTAAAAAAGAATGATGGATCAAGTAAAATAAAGATCCAAATTCACTCCAGTACTTCACCAGTTTGAAAAGATTCTTTAAAAAAAATAAAAAAAAGAATTTTATTTACAGGCTTATGGATATGCATTGAGTGGGGAAATAGGCTATAATGAAGTTGAGAAAGTGGTGCAAAGAGAATACCATATTGTTCGGTGTATAAAGGCTGCCTGTAAATTGGTCCAGATCACCAGTTGATGGAGAGGGTAATTGTAAAGCTTCAATCAGTCAATGACCGTCTGTTTCACAAGATCTACCTCCATA
This sequence comes from Xyrauchen texanus, assembly GCF_025860055.1. Lineage (NCBI taxonomy): Eukaryota > Metazoa > Chordata > Actinopteri > Cypriniformes > Catostomidae > Xyrauchen > Xyrauchen texanus. The sequence continues at coordinate 38,444,686 of NC_068305.1, forward strand.
GGAAATAAAAAAAGGGAACAATTACATCTTTCTACTTTGAATGACTCCCAATGAGAGTGCAATGGAAAACTCTCCTTACAGCTTTTGACAACCTTGGCTTCCAGCCCAAGCCTTCGGTGTAGGGGAACAAAAAGTAAGTAGCATTGCTAGTGAAACAACATTTCTTAATAACATCTTTTCAAAGCTGTTTTCAAAATGACAATGCTTTTTCAATTAAAAAGCTACTTTTAGCGGCATAGCATGACAATTCTGCGTCAACCTAAATTAAATTATTCATTCACTCAAATAACAATCATTGAGTGCATTTAAATCAATCTGCTAATAACATCCAAAAATCTGCATATTCAAAAAAATCGAAAATCCTGTTTACATTTGATTTGAAGGCTTCAGATTAGCTACTTTTGACATCAAAATGACTTCAACACTTGTGCAAATTGGATAAGCTGGTAAGAAAAGTGAAAAAGTTGTTTAGAAACATGAAATCGGGTAATGGGCCAAATGAATATGAATTCATTTGAATATGCGTTGCATGGGGAAATAGGTTATAATGAAGTTGAGAAATAGTGGTAATTAGTGTAATTATATGCATGCTATCCACTAAACTGCAAAGCACACCTTAAATGAAGAGGCTATTAAAACAGTTGAAAAGGAACAGTGCCAGAATGAATCTGAAGAATGGGGCAGGTGCAGATTGCTTCCCTCTATACAGTGTACATTAATCATGATTAAAAAGCTCATAAAGGGTTTTGAAGCTCTGATTTCCTGGTATGTAAATGGCCATTGGCTGCAGTGAACCTGGATGTGTAAAGTAGACTTTGGTTATGTTTGAGTTTCATAGTATTGCATTAGAACTCTTAAAGGGCCATTTACACCAAATGCATTTTTTTGTCCAATAGATTTTTTTTATGTAAGCATGCGCTAGATGGACATCTTTGACCACTGCACTGCAAATAATGGTTCAGTGTCTCAGAGCGCTTAACAGAACTTCAACTTTCTCATGTCTCAAGAAACCTGCGTTCTGTTCTAAATAAAATTTATGTTAGAATGCTTTCGGTCTGAAAAGCACGGCCAATAAGAGTTCTTAATTGCAAGGTTGGTTGGTTTGTACTTCTTAAAGGAACAGTAAACCCAAAAAGTCAGGCCAAATGACTCCCTGGCCTGAATCGGGTGATGGGGATATGTAATGAGGAGGGCGTGGCCGGGCCATAAGAATGGACACCTGTCACCCCAATCAGCCGGGAGATGGATAGAGAGGAGCCAGAGATGCCAATGAGGGAGATGCATGCAGCCATCTAACATGTGCATTCTGCGTTGGGTCGGGAAGGCCCACAGTGTGAGAGTCAGCTATATTTGTGTCTGACGGTGAGTACATGATTAAAAGCATTTTTATGTTGTGTCCGTCTGAATTTTGTGAAATTAAAAGACTTCTGTGAACTGTGCACCCAGCTCCCACTTCCTCCTTGGTAGGGAAGGCAGAGATTTGCCACAGGTTTACTTTTATAGTGCTTTTATACTGCTTTTTCGTCATTAACTATGTAACATGTTAACTATGAACTGCTGCTGTAAAGGTCTATGCGAAGAATCTTTAAAATTTTCCTTTTGTGTTCCAAAGAAATACAGTATACTGGATTGGAAATCAAGTATTTAATCACAGAATCTTCATTTTTGGCTGAACTATACCTTTTAACTTATTATAATATTGATTATTTATCTGAACTCACGACAATCTACAAGATGAATTTGTTTTTTTATTGTAAATGCACTGAAACAAGAGCAGCAGGTCTTTCAAGCATAATTTATGAGTGGTACAATTGTATTAATAGTATTACATAAGCTGATGTCACCCAGCAGCATATTTTAATAAATGTCCTGCCAAAGGCCATAAACAAAGTCACTACTAAAACTAATTTTTCAAATATATAAATACATTTTCAAATCTCATAAATATAGCATCATAGTGAAATGAATCTGTTTTATACATGCATAAACAGCACATTACAGACACGAATCGGCCAAAGTGCCTGTAAAATTGTGGAAAGACAATGGCCAAAAAAAAAAGAGTATTTTCTCACCTAACACACTAAACATTGCTACACGGCAAAACTTAGCAGGTGTAGAATCGCCTTGAATTTGAAAGGCAGGGAGAAAGTGACAACCGTAGGAAATATACAATGTATAATTTTGATGCTCTTGTCATAATTTGAATTTTGTGGTATTTTTAAAACAAAATATATATGTGGTATATTTACAAAAAAAAAAAAAAAAAAAAGTAGGGCAAAGGATGACTAATCAATATAATACATAAACAGAGGAGGATGGATGGCAGTGTTGAAATAGTGACCAGATGGGGTCAACTCATGGTAGCATTTCTGTGTATTAAAACTTCAAGTCCACACAAGGGCTTAGTGTAGACTATCAATGAGAAGTACAGATCTGTTCACTTACTCAGTGCAGGGGTCATACAACAGGGTGCTGTCCTACACCTCCTTTGCCACAGGCAGAAAAATAAGCTCACTTTACACACTACAGGCTGACTTTGCTTCAGGTGCTACAGTCAATAGGGAAAGCTGTCAGGCCTTTTTATGGATCCAGTTCAAAATCTGATCAAGAAGGTGTGAGGATGCACTTTGGAGACCCTCAGAAGAAATGCATCATAAATTATCTCTAAGTAATCTCTTCTTTTACTGGTGCTAGAAGTCAGACTCCATGACATGAAAATTCTGTCATCATTTACAAACCTGTATAATGTTATTTCTTCAGCAGAACACACAAGGAGATGTTAGGCAGAATGTTCAGTCACCATTCACTTTCATTGTATGGAAAAAAGATGGAATGGAAGTGAATGGTGACTGAGGTGGTCAGTCCCTAACATTCTGTATTTTGTGTTCCTGAGGAGAAAGTCATATGGGTTTAAAACAACATGAGGGTGAGTAAATGATGACCAAATTAACATTTTTGGAGGAGCTATGCCTTTAAATCTACACAGATATCTGAAGAGCTCAAGATGTGCCAGACAGGTCGGTCCTAATTCTGTGAAGCGTGGCTCTCAATTACAAGTGCTTATATTATCATAAACTATCCTCCAAATGAAGATTTCAGCTAAATATCAGTATTCAATAATAGGGCAATAAAGTTAACAGCCAAACAAAATGTATATAGTTAAAAATGTAGTCCATTGTGGGGGGCTGTAGTTGTGTGTCATCGAGGTGTTAGATGAGAGAAGACGTAATGGCGACTATGCTGCTTTTGAAAGCATTGTGTGCAGTGGCGGATTTAGGCATGGGCGACATGGGCAGGCACCACTCCCCCATGTCATATGATCCATTCAACCCAAAACAATCAAGGTAGTGGCCCATGTTTTAGCGGGGTTGTTGTGCCTGCAATCCACTTAGATAGTGTTGGTAATATAAATGCTACTTTGTACAACCTCCACATTGCATTCCTTCAAAGGCGATAGGAAGTTTACTCTGAATTGCGGTTTGGCGGCTGAACACGCACTTCTTATAGGATTTTTTTCTGCATGACAGAAAAGGGTATTTCAGCCAGAACCCCTCTAACAAGGTAGTACAATGAATAAACTACTTTTGTTAGGAAACAGCTTATCACTTCATGAATTGACCGCCTGTCCGCTAATCTTTAACATGTTTAACATGTACATCCCTCTCCATTCATTTGAATGGTATTCACAAATGGTGATTTAATGTCTTAACATGCAAGTTGACTATTACGCTCTCTCATATGGTAGAGTCTCAGAAGTAGGTATCTCGGTATAAAAGAATCTCTCATTTTCTGATATTTCAGTGTTGATGAGCAACAGGGGTCACACACTCGTATACGCCATATGCATACTTTTTCCCAGGGCTGTTTACGTATAACAAATTCTAAGGATCAGTATTTGCGTATACCCTCTGTATACTCACTTGTTTTATTGCTTCAGAATTCCATAATCTACTGTTGTGTTAGTTTCCCTTTAACTGTATCGGATGCTGTTTTGTGAAACTGCAGATTCTTCGTTGTAATTGGTGCATTATCACTACAATTCTACCATTCCCCACCCCTGACAACTGCTGTCACCTCCGTCATCGACTGAAGGGATTCATTTTGATCAGCTTCAGATGGAAACCAGCCAATTCCAGGCCCAGGGGAATGTGATGTTATGTGGGGACCTAAATGCAAGGACAGTGTCAGAATCGAACACTATAGATACCCATTACTGAAAGCCAACACATATCTAACACCCTCCACAACAACATGGAATAATCCGGACAGTACAGGCAACAAAAAACGGTAAGGAGTTAGTGTGTCTCTGTCGAGGCCTGGGTTTGTATATGCTTAATGGTGGGATCCGAGGGGACTCTTTAGGTCGATTCACATACTGCTCAGCTCTTGGGGCTAGTGTAGTCAACTATGTCATTACAGCCATGGACCCCTCCTACATACGTGCATTAACTGTCAGACCACAGTCTTCCTTATCAGACCACTGTAAAAATAATGTGTTCCTAAAGAAAATTCAACATGATAGAACACACCAAGAGTCCAGCAATCTGTTCAAACTAAACCCAACTTACAAATGGTCCCCAAATGTGTGTCCGAATTCCCTTAGTGCAATTAGGTCCAAAAAAATGTCCAACCTAATCAATAGATTTCAAATAACACAGTTTATGGTTATCAAGATTGATGTGAATTCTGCAGTAAAACAAAAAAAATTATATTTATTAAAGGTGCTCAATCAAAGCAAACCTACTCTGTGGTGGTGGTGGTGGTGTAGTGGTCTAAACCACAGTACTGGTAAACTGGTAATCAGAAGGTTGTTGGTTCAATCAAGGCACTTAACTCCAGTTTGCTCTGGGGGGATTGTCCCTGTAAGAAGGGCTCTGTAAGTCGCTTTGGATAAAAGTGTCTGCCAAAATCATAAAATCTAAAAATCTAACAAGAAAACTAAACTAAATAATGGGGATGAAAATTAGTTTGAAAAAGAATATAAAATTAAAAGAAAACTGTTCCGACAGATCTCCAACACAAAACACAGAGAACCATACAAGAACACCGCTGAAACCAGACTAAATTATTGTGAAGCACTAAGGGATTATAAAAATACAATATGCCACAAAAAGCAAAAACATCTAAACCACACTCTTAATGAAATTGAAGAGTCAATTAATGATGATAAGTTCTGGGAAAAATGGAGCAGTGTAAATAAACAACACAGCCAGGACATAGCCATACAAAACAGAGAATTATTGAAAGGCTATTTTAAAAACTTATTCAAAGACATTTCCCAGGAAATCTCACACCTGTCTAGAAAAACATGCAAAATAATAGACTACCATGTTAGCAGAGAAGAATTGACAGATGCACTTAACAAACTAAAACCCAGAAAGGCATGTGGTTTATACAACATTAGAACAGAAATGAGGAAGCACAGCCCTGCAGGAATGCAGGAGGCCTTGTTAAAACTGTTCAATCTGGTTCTGCAAACTGGCAACTTTCCTGATACCTGGAGAATTGTCTTAATACACCCATTATATAAGAGTGGAGATAAAGTTGACCCAAATAACTACTGAGGCATTTGTGTTAAGAGTAATCAGAATTAGACTGAGCTTTATTGCCAATTCTGCTTACACACACAAGGAATTTGTCATGGTGACAGAAGCTTCCAGTGCAAAGAGAATGCATCCATATATAAATACTGTATATACAAACATATACATTTAAACATATATACATATAGTGACATAAAAATAAGATAAAACTAATCAGAAATAAATGACTAAGCACTGGACAAACAAACAAAAACAGCAAAAGAACTGGAGACCTCCATACCGAGGCTGCCATCCACGGCCATTCATCAATCTGGTGAAGACTTTCTGTTGTATCCTGAACACCCAAATACAAGCCTTCCTTACCAAGCACAATGTCTTGAGTAACATTAGATTCCTACCAAAACACTGAATCACCAACCACATTCACATGCTACACACAATAGTCAACCAGCAAAAGGCAAATTGTATGCACGTTTTGTTGATTTAAGAAAATAATTTGTTTCCTTTTGGCATGATGGTCTATATTATACAAATCTACAGTCCGGCATTGGAGGTAAAATATACGACACAATCAAATCTATGTATTTGAACAACAGGTACGGAGTTAAAAATGGCAATAAAAGAACAGAATTCAACTCTCAAGAGTGTTTAGTGAGACACGGCTGCAGTTTGAGTCCAACTCTGTTCAACTTTTACATTAATGAGTTAGCAATGCTACTGGAACAATCTGCAACACCCGGTCTTACTTTAAATACAAAACAATCGAAACTAGCAGCAAACTTGCCACAAATGTGCAGCAATTTTGCCGCTTGTTATTTGCACATGCAAATGAGCTTTTGATTCATCACAAATGTTTCACAGAAAGGTAGTGGTGAACCTCCTGCAAACCTTTGGCAACAACAAACAATTTGCCATGAACTCTTGATTTCATAAGGGTAATTCTGAAGTTAAATTTCTTCTCTATGCAGATGATCTGGTGCTGCTGTCCGCTACTGCACAAGGGCTACAGCAGCACCTGGATCTGCAGGAGAACTACTGTCAGAACTGGGCCCTTCCAGAAAAAATCCAGATTACAGGAAACCAGATGCACATTCACTCTGGGAAACACTGCAATAGAACACACCCTACACTACGACTACCTCGGTCTAAAAATCAGTGCTTCAGGGGGTTTTGGTCTGACAGTGAATGCACTAAAAGAGAAAGCTAGAGGATGCTAAATATGCTATTAAGAGCAAATTTACTCAAATATACATTCCTGTAACAATTTGGTGTAAAAATCTTTGATATTGCTATGTACGAATGTGAGGTTTGGGGTCAACTCTGTCTGGCAGACTACTCTAGATGGGACAAACACCCCATAGAATGGAGAATTCTATAGAAACATTCAAAGAGTTCAGAGAAGAATATCTAGTAATGCATGCCGGGCTGAACTAGGCAGATACCCCTTAATTATACATATTAATTCAGGTTCCCCTAACACACTGCAACATGAAGCCCTTAAAACCCAAGAGTTAAAGCCTAAAACCAGTCCCCTTTGCCAGCTGGCTATGAAACTCACAAACCCAATAACAGCTAACAAACACCAGATTCAGACCAGCACTGCTGAACTAAAACAAATCAGAACAAACCAAATCATAATAGAAAGCAAAAATTCATATTTGGACCATTGGGAAAATTAAAGTAAAAACCAAAGCAAATTGGAATATTATCAGGCCCTAAACAGAACATATAATCTGGCAGAATATCTCTACACTGCTAGAGATCCAAAACAGAGATGGATCCTCACCAAATACAGACTCATCACAGTCTGTCCATAGAAAAAGGCAGACACAGACAAACATGGCTTTCAAATGAAGAACGAGTCTGTGCCCACTGTGACACTGATGAGGTTGAGACAGAGACACACTTTCTCCTTCACAGTGAGAAATTTACAGAGGTGAGAGAGAAATACATTGACAAACTCTCAAACCGTATGCCACAGTTTTCCAGTTCAGCAGAAACAGATCAAATGTGTCACTGGGGGAGGACAATCATGCATCAGTTGCAGCAAAATTCATTTTTCATCAGAAACCACTCACTGCCTTAATGTACTACGGTCACAGTATTTTATTTTATGTTCATTATATCTAGCTAAATGCTTATTTTATTTTATATTGTATAGTGTATATTGTTATTATAGTTTTTTATTTTATTTTATTAACCTGGCACCTTAGTTTAATTATATTTGCATTTATTATTATTTTTTGTCTTGTCATTATCTGTTTTGTGGATCAATGCTTTCCTCCTCTGCTGTTTTTCAATGTAAAGCAGCGTCTTACGCAAGAGCGCCTGTATAAATGGGTCATTCCTACAATTATGTGTGGTATTTATATAGTTTAATTTCACCCAATTACAATTTTGATAGGTTTGGTAATATTAATAAAGACTTTTTATAATGTTACACACTTCTGTGTGCTTAAAAGCTAAATTTTAAATAATTGAATTCCTTTTCTATTGCACTGTCCCCATTTCCTCATGTCCCCAAAACTGCACCTCAAATATCTTTGACAAAAATAAGTGCTAAATCATCATGCTAACAGGGTGGCAGTGCCTGTTCAATGCCCTGGAAAGTTTGCTGCACCAAGCAGCTTTAGGGTGAGCTAATGCAGGAACCAAAGCTGTGGATATAGGCAGAGTTTTGCAGCTTTGTTCTAAATGCATAGAATGGATGTTTCAATAACTACTTTTTAGAAAACTGGATTTGACTTTCCACTAAGTTTTACCACAGTTTCCAGGTCAAATTAACAATAGAGGTGCTAAAACTGTGCATTTTCTTCACTTTCACAGTAATCACGATTACAAGGGCTAATGACTTTATAAATACTTATTTTTCACACTATTACTCACACGCTGTTATGATGTCAAAGCACTTTTACTCTAATGCATCAATAAACTTATTTCAACATTTTGTATTACAGACCCACCCACATTTACACATTTATTCCAATGTAATGAGCTTGTGCGGTAGCTCACCTGAGAGAGTGTTGGACTTTGGACACGGAAGACTGCAATTTGAGCCCAGCCAAGCTTGCAAGCTGACAAGTGAGATCAAAGTGTCATAGAAGCGACATGAAATGACGTTGTTGTTTCATAAAATGTGCTTTTAATGTCGCATTTGCTTTTAGGACACTATCAGTTAAGTTTAGGTGTTGGTTTAGGGTAATGATGTCAGTTTGGTTCACCTCTCATTTGCATTTAGGACACTGTTGGTTAGGTTTAAGTTTTAGGTTTGGGAGGTAAATTTTACTCATTAAATATGCACCTTAAAATCCTTGTCTGGGAGGGGACAAGGGGAGGGAAACAACAACAATAAATAAAATAATAAAACAACGCAGTACTTGTACACCATAAAGGTGATGATACAAACTAAAACACAATACTAATATTTAAAAAGAGAGGGAAAGGCCATTGTGGAGCAGCAGCGAATTAGAGAGGAGAGAGAGAGAGAGAAAAAAAAATATATAATTTGCCGGTTCGCTGATATGCCATAGCCTGATCCTCGGCCACTCCTCCACCCTCTAGTGGCTGACAGCCACACCTCCCCGAGCTGATCAGAGGCAGTCCTCCGGCCCTTGCTGGCCGTGTTTTGGGGGATGGAAGGGGTCTCCCTCGCCACTAGCAGTGGTTCTCCCACTCCAGGCGGTCATCTAAGAGCCCCTCCTACCCTCGCGGTCGGCGGCTTTTCCTACGCTCCGCACAAACACAAACACATGCCGGGTAGCTGCCCCTACCTTTCTCTCTCGAACCGCCATCTCTGGTTGCTTTATCCATCTCGGGCTTGATCAGCCTGATTAGGGGCCAGGTGTGCAGAACCTCTGCCCTGCCACAATCGGCATTTCAATTAATCAGTTTTAATATGTGGCTAGGAAAGTGCAGGTGACTCTTCTACCTCTTTGGTTTCCAAGCTCTTTGGAGGAATAAACCATCATCTCACTCAGTTTCCTCATAAACTTTACAGATCTTCTGCAATCCTTCACTGGCAATCAAACCACAGACACCTGAGGGTATTATGCAATACTGCAGAAGATCCTCTAGAGCAGTGGTTCTCAACCGGTGGGGCGCGCCCACACTCTCCCGGGGGGGCGCGAGTAGGCTACGATGGAAAGGAAAAAAAACTGGAAAAAAAAATTTTTTGGGCACATTTTTTTTTATCACTAAACTACTGTCATAAAAAGTTATAGTTTTGTTTATACATAACTCCTGAATAAAAATGAAAATGTGTTTGGACTGATTAAAAAAAAAAAAGATTTGAACAAATTTGATTGGTTTGTCGATAGTGAGCGCAAATGCAGGTTATAAGCGGTTTCATTAAGCGAGTCATTGAGTCGTTCATTCAAACGATTCGTTCAAACGGCCGATTCATCAAGAATGAGACAGATATTTGTGAATGGGTCATTGAATCTTTGACTCAACCGATTCGTTCACAACACTGAATCATTCAAAACACGATTGAGTATTGCTGTGAGATGCGCTATGGCTATGCTGTGATCTTTGTTTGGATTCATCGGATCTATTTTCGCTGCTAAAATAGACCAAAACAGTCATTATTTTGTCTAAAATGTAAGTGACTTAATATTATTAACTTGTTTGTTGAACTGTCATATGAAATCAGTGTCACATTTTCAATCGTGAGGGGATGGTAAATTAAGTGATGGTCAGTTGTCAGCTCTCTTGGTCGTCAGGTCGTGTGATGTATGTTGCTGAACTGTATTCAAATGTTATAAATATAAAAACACGACATTTTGAAATTTAACTGCAGTATGTCAATTTAGTTTATTTGTGTGTGCTGCGCTCATAGACTTTAGAAAACGGCGCTCATTTGTTTAATTTCAACCTGTCTTTGCCAGGCCGCGAAACTCATATTTTGCTCCTTGCAGACAAAGTGCACGCCTTCACACAAAAACTAGACCTCTGGCATGGCCGCATCAGTCGAGGGAACTGCGCCATGTTCCCCAGCCTTGCAGACTTTATCACTGATGCAGGCATGTCACACGATTTCTCCTCCCTATTTCAATCAGCGTCTGAGCACCTGTCAGCAATGAGAAAACAATTTGCGACGTACTTTAAAGAGGATTATCGCTCTTTTGCGTGGGTTCGAGATCCGTTTGTGTACACAGCAAACGAGCTATCAATTGATATGCAGGAACAGCTTATTGAGCTGAAGAGTGACAGTAGACTGAAGGAACTCTTTAGATCCTGCCCTCTTTCGTCATTCTGGGCAGCATTGATGCAGGAAGACCCTGAACTCTGTGACGTCGCCTTGAAGATTCTCCTTCCTTTCATGTCGACATCTTTGTGTGAGGCAGGATTCTCAAAAATGACTGCACTCAAAACGAAATACCGCAATCGTGCACAAATCGAGGATGATTTGAGGCTATGTTTATCAAACATTGAGCCAAGAATTGAGGATCTTTGCAAGGCAAAGCAGGCTCAGGTCTCACATTAACATCACCTACCAGCAAGCTTCTGTAAAAAATGCAGATGATGCCTAATATTAGGCCTAGTAATAATAACAATAATAAAGCATAAATTAATATCAGAGGTCTGGTGCCAATTCCCAATTATAGCAATAGCATAGTAATGATAATAGGCCTACTGATGATGATAATAATAATAATTATAATAATAACAACAATAAAGCATGTAACCTCATATAATTATATAGCAATAGCCTAGTAATGATGATAGGCCTACTACTACTCATAATAATAATAGTAATGCCTGCAAGCTCACATTAGAAGTCTGGTGCTACTGCCAATTATAATAATAATAATAATAATAATAATAATAACAACAATAAAGCATGGGGCGGGGCGGGGGGCACTGGGGCCCCAACTGCAATGAACCAGCTTTGGGGGGGCCCAGCTTGCAAAAGGTTGAGAACCCCTGATCTAGAGAGTGAAGATTACAGCTACTTACTAGTCTTAAGTTCTAGAATATGCAAAAATAATAATAATAATAAATAAATAAAAACACCAACTGGTGTGTGAAGAGAACACAAAAAATAAGCACACTTTAGGAAGAAAAGTGTCATCAAAAATTTCCCTCAGGAAAGTGAGTGCCACAATTTTGCATAACATTTTTTTTTGAGCAAGTGGGGTCTGAGCTTTAATGGGCAGTCGAGATTTACACTCAAGACGAAGAGAATCATTTGCAGTCTGAGATTTACACTCATTGGAATTTAAACTTGTCATAGACATTTTAAAGCAGACTTCAGAGCACTTAATTCACAAATCCATCTCAAAGAGATACCATTTAAGAATGTCATAGTGAACTGTCACCTAGCAGCTCATACTAAAGGCATATCTTAAGTAAGCTTGACACTGAAATTAGTGTGAAAAGAAATTGGGTCTGAGAAAACTCACGTAATGCTTTATAAATCTTTTGCAATTTATTTCTTTATTTAAGTTAAAATACTTTTTCCTATTCCAGATTAAAATGCAGAGTCAACTATAAGCACTGAACCAATGGCATGAGTTAAGGGTGGGACTAATTGCTCTTTGACCAGTGGTACATGGGGGAGTGCTAACCTATTGAAAACCTATTGGAAAATAGTAATTATGTTTACTTGACAAAGCCAACATACTGATTTTCTACAGACTTGGTATTTCTCTCCAAAATCCCTAAAACCAAGACCAATATATAAATTGCAACTCTTCATAGAGCTTTCAAGTTACATCCACCCAACTGGATGGCAGGACTCATTGTTCTTTATCTTTTCTAAATGATCAAACTTGAGGTTTTCCTGTAACAGACAATCACAAATACACCTGTCTGTCTATTTGCCTTCAAACCAGCCTCAAGCACCCCAGTAGATCTGGGCCTGATCCTAGCAATGCCTACCTACAGCTAGCATCAGCCAGAGAGCCCTAGAAGCACATAAATTGCTCACTTCAAATTTTCTAGACCTGCAACCATTGGGGATCTACCCCAGGCTCTAAACAAGGATTTTCAGGATGTGTCACAACAAGCCCTGTGAAAATCTTCAAAACCTAGTTCTCTCTCCTAAAACAAAATCTGGTCCCATGGCAATTCTATAAAATCTACAGATCTACATGCTCTACAGAGTGTACTACCACCTTGACAAGACTAGTTTGGCAGATTGGATGATCTTTGAATTATGTAGTGGCTCAGGGCAAAGCAAGTGGATAGCTTTAAATTCTCCTGGATCCTGGTTCCCTATCGAAAGCTACACTTTGATGATGCACTGATTTAGCGCTTTGAGAACGTCTTTTAGGAGTGACCAGCTGTGAATATGTGTGCAACACATCAATGAAATTGACTGGAATTTATAGCCTCTGCTGGTGACATCATCAGGATGCGCCGGTACCAGGGGCTATAAATAGATGCGCCACAGGTGCATCGTCAGGTCTTTTGTTTTCAGACCATTCTGTGTGTGTTCTGCTTCTCAAGCCTGTCAAAACTTTCTACTTTCCTCTGATAGGAGTTAAATTTGTTAGGCAGTGTGCATGTTCTTTCTAACATGAGCAATAAGCAAGGCAAACAGTGTGTGTTTCCGTGTTTACACCATATGGCTGAAGCGGACACACACCAGTTTTGTTTTGTGTGTTTGGGGGGAACATGTTGCTCTTGCATTGGGGTGGGGTGGGTGCGAGCATTGCGAGCTGTTTACAGTGAAAATGCTTGGCACCCACCCTTCCATCGTGGGGCTCTCGTATGGATCTGGCTGAGGAGCGAGAGACGTGTCCTTCCCTATTGCTCGCTCCCTATCCAGATCCAGCCGTTCCTTCTCATGATCTCAAAGCATGCTCCGGCGCTACGTACCCTATCTATGTGGTTCAGACCCCGGTTCCTCTCCTTGGGTCCCACTCTAGGTGCGTCTTGCCGTCGCAAGTTGCTAACGACAGACGCCTCCCTGTCGGGCTGACTACCTGCCTAAGGTTCCTTTCTTGGCTGTACTCTTGAAGCCTTCTGATCCCCACCGTTTACAATGCCGGATCAGGAGAAATTTCACAGACTGTGTCCAGTCCGTGCCCTTTAGGCTTATGTCCATTGACTAGCCAGTGGCGTAAGTCAGGGCAACTATTTGTTTGTCATGGGGGCCATAGCAGGGGGGCGGCCGCCACCAAACAAATTATGTCACATTGGGTGAAGGATGATATTGCCCTGGCCTATGAGACATGCAGTCAAGCTTCGCCAGTAGGTATCAGGGCTCATTCTACCAGGGAGGTCGCTTCCTCTAAAGCTTTGGCTGGAGGTGTCCCTCTACAGCGTGTTTGTAATGCGGCAGGCTGGTCCTCTCCGCATACGTTCATAAGATTTTATAGTTTGGATGTTCATGCTGCTCTGGGCTCTTACATCCTTGAGTCAATAACACAAGCTCATGTCTGAGACCTCTCGTTTTCTTGTGAGCACAACTACACAACCGTAAGGGGTCCAGACATCCGCAGTGCGGCGGCGTGGGTATTCTCGTTGCCAAAGTGCTAAATCAGCGTAGCATCAAAGTGTAGCTTTTGACAGGAACGTCTCGGTTACTTAACTGTAACCCCTGTTCCCTGAAAAAGCAGAACGAGATGCTGCGCTTCATTGCCGCACTGAGGATGCCCTGGGAATGCTCTTCAGACAAAATACCTGACGATGCACCTGTGGCTCATCTATTTATAGCCCCTGGTACCAGTGCATCCTGACAATGTCACCAGCAGAGGTTATAATTCCAATTTCAATTTCATTGACGTGTTGCACACATATTCATAGCTGGTCACTCCTAAAAGATGTTCCCAAAGCGCGAAATCAGTGCAGCATCTCATTCCGCTTTTTCAGGGAACAAGGGTTACTGTTAAGTAACCCGAGACGTTCTATCCTATAAACAGGTAGCAGTCCGTGATGCTACAAAACTATTTGTCAGGGAAGGTGTTGAATAGCCATGAGGTACCCCAGGGAACTGTTCACAACACAGATGTACTGTGAAAGAAAGGCCAAAGCAGGCTGAAATATCCGATGAGACTCAGACCTCCCATTGTGTGCTGCAACCTTGTTAGCATTGTGCAAGTATAATGGTTTGTTTTTCAATGTTATCATCTTCTAGGAGAGCAAAATCAGCTCAGATTATTCTAAGAGCCCCAAACAAACATATTATGAAGGCCGTCTTTAATACTGGAGTCACTTTGGACTCACTGGAGACAATGGTAAGGAAACAGGATGGTGGCCCAATTGGTGACCATTTCAGCATGGTGCTCTAAGACCTGCTACTTGGAATTTTCAGGCCTGGTGCCAATAGGCTCTGTAATGCCATCTGTCCACCTGCACATTCCTCCTGGCAGAGACCCCAGTAAGGACAAGGTCATGTTCTTCCATTCACTCACTCAATTATGCTTTCATAGTACTTTGCAATGGCAAGTTATTTTTTGCACTATATTTTCATACTACCAAAATGTAGTCGGTACACATACCACTCTTGATACCAATTTCAATACCATAACAAAAACTAATGTGCAATAGCTACTGAACACACATAGCCAATTTATTCAAAAAGTTACAAATGTATATAAATAGTAACAAAGTAACTTAAAACAAATGCATTTACTGATTTTTCAATTGATTATTCAAGTCAATTGTCATTAATAAAGAGCAAAGAAATATATTATACACATTGAGTAGTTTCCTCTTTTCTTGTTATTATTGTTAATTGATTAATCATCATACCTAGACAGTGTCGGACCTATTAAGCTGCACTGACATTTAAATTCTACTGCACGGATACTTCTACACTAAAGATTTTTAGATGAGAATTTAAGCTCTGTAGATCCATACAATGCAAGTGAATGGGTGCCAAAATGCACATACTAAACACAGCATAAATGTAATCCTTATGACTCCAGTGGTTGAATCCATGCCTTCTAAAGTGATTTGATAGGTGTGGGTGAGAAACAGATGTCCGTTTTTATCATAAATTCTCCTTCCTGCCCAGAAGGTGGTGATATGCAAGAAGAATGTGAATCACAAAAACAAAAGAAGAACCAGTGTACAGTGATGGGAAGTAATGGAATACATGTAACGGGATTACGTATTTAAAATACAAAATATAAGTAACTTATTCCACTACATAATTTTAATAATTGGTAATTAGAATAAAGTTACATTCAAAATGTATTTTGATTACTGAAGAGATTACTTTGCATGTTATTGTCATTTGCTTCATTTAATATTTAGTCCTTTCAGATGGAAAACATTTATACATATAAATGATGCGATCAAAAGTGCATTTGAACAGCGGTGAAACGCTTTCTTATGATGTGTTACATTCATACAAGCAGACAGAGAAGTAAGTTTTAAGTAAGTTTGGAGCAGAAGAAATATAAATAAACCTTGTGTAACTTGTCAGCTTTCCGCTAAGCTAAAATGCTATTTCTAGCCATTTTACATGCACATGTTACCAGGCACGATCATATCTTTTTTTAAAGAAAATTCATGATCATAATTTCTTTTTTCTAGTAAGACCTTTGATTTTAGAGCAAAAATCGTATTCTTGATAATAATTTTTGTATTGTTTTCCTGTAAAATATAAAAAAATCTTTAAAACAAGATCAATTTGATTAATCTTGTTTTAGAAACAACACTGCAAAAGATATTTATGTTTTTCAGAGAATGTATTTTTAACGTGTATTTTGTCTTACTGTAAGTAAGAAGAATCCAGAGTATTACTACTGGTGGCGTAGTGGTGGTGGTGTAGTGGGTTAAAGCACATAACTGTTAATCAGAAGGTTGCTGGTTCGAGCCCCACAGCCACCACCATTGTGTCATTGAGCAAGGCACGTTGCTCCAGGGGGATTGTCCCTGTAATAAGTGCACTGTAAGTCGCTTTGGATAAAAGTGTCTGCCAAATGCATAAATGTAATTTACAGCATGTATTCTGTAATCTGTAGTGGAATACTTTTCAAAAGTAACCCACCCAAACCTGACCATGTAAAAGTGAAAGCGGAGAGTGAAATAAAAGGACTTAAAAATTGAACTGTTTCTGAACTGAATGTTTAAGGGTTTATGGCAATATGTTGTCATGGCAACAAAGTTGAACATTGCATATAACTACACACAAAATATTATCACACTAAAATCATATTGTTTACATCTTGAGGCTATTAGCAATAGCCTCAAGCAGCCAGTGCCAGCCAAACATTGCATCAGTCTATTACGATGGACTTCAGAGGATGAACTGATGCCAACTCCAAACATAAGGCATGGGATCCTTCATATTCCATTGTCTGAACCTTGGATTTATAGGATAGACCTCACCGAAATTACCAGCCAGTTGAATTGCAATGCACCTAACTGATGTCTGCCTGCATCACCTCGGTCAAATGATGGACTACACTCTTAGAATTGAATACATAGACTATCAATTAATTGGCAACAAAACCAATGCAATCTATGTGAACTTCTGCAGTTAATCCAGGATGAACTTCAAAAACATTAGTCATTAATCTTACAGTTCATACAAATTCTTTGATAAACACTGACCCTTAACACTTACTTAACATAATTAATTAATATTGGCATTATATTCATGTTAGCCAGAGGGGAACTGGCCCCCAGAATGAGTCTGGTTTCTCCCAAGGCTATTTTTCTCCATTAATCAACATCTTCTGGAGTTTTGTTTTCCTTGCCACAGTCACTTTCGGCTTGCTCACTGTGTTTCTGAATATAATAATTATTTAATTACTTATTTTTAAACAAAATTCAAAATTATATTTTATCAAACTACACCATGATGACTAGATATTATAGATTCATTTTCTGTTAATGCATGATCTTCTGTAAAGCTGCTTTGAAACGCATATACAAATAAAATGACTTGACTATTCTTCAGAAACATTGAGTATTTTAGCTTTTACAGATTGCCTCCATTCACACCCATTAAAAGTGCCTCACTGTAACCCAGAATTTTTGTTTGTTTGTTTGTATTAGAAAAATAGGGTTAAGTCGAAATACATTTTTATAGTGATCAAATTTATGCTACAAATGCTGCCTATTGAGCATAACTTCTTAACTTATTATTTTAATGTCAACATGGTATTAAATAACTTTTGTCATCCATAATGTATAGTTAGGTTTGCTGTATTGTGCACTTTGCACTTGATTTTGTTGCTGTTCTTGTAGCTGAGTTACTTATTGTGTGATCAATAAAGACAGAATACTTATACATAAAATGACCTGGAAAATTACAAAAACAAGCTGAGTATTTGATAGCTGTCTTGCCATTGCAGGAGAGCCATCTTTTTTGCTCTCAAGAGAAGTAAAACATAGTATCCTAAGATGTACGGCATTATGCCAGCCTGACAATCCATGCAGAAAATTATGACATATTTGCTCTGTTGCCTTCCAAGGCCTAGAACGATCTGAAATGCAGGCGGTATGAAGGCCAGGTCCCCAAGTAGAGCAACAGGTGCATCTTCAGGCCTGTGCATCTGTTTGCCATGTCTCTCTCTAAACCCCTAGGACTTGCGAATGACTGAATGATTGCCATTACAGAACCTTGCAAGCACAGATAATGAAAGACACACAAACTTTTAGAAAGGAAACCAGACTGTAAATTTTATGAACCATCGTCACAACAGTTTAACAGTTATAGCGTAACATCTTTGGGCTTTTGAGTGGAGCACTGATGTTTAAAATGTATACAATCTCTCTGTTAATGACTGTGAGGGTCATTTACAAGCACACCAATCAGGGGCGAAAATTTCATCAAAATGTTGGGGGGGACAATAAACAAAAATTCTCAAGAGCAATTTTTGAAGGGGTTTTTTGTTGTTGCCCCGTTTGCATTTGTATTCTTTTATTTCTTAAACAATTATTTTAAGAATATATCATTATATTATTTACAATACACATATTTTAATGATATTTTAGGGGGGGACAACCCTCAGATAGGGGGGTCCTGACCCCCGACCCCCCGCGATTTCTGCCTATGACACCAATACACTGATAATAACAATAACCAAAAAACAGCTAACTAAAATTTCTGACAATGTAAGAGAACAGTGTTTCCATGAGATTTGAACTCATTGGGTTACTCTCTGCTTCTGATATAAAAATAAAGGCATGCACACAACAATAGCGTACAATGTATAAGCCGATAAGAACACTGATAAAGTCCTTGCAACACAACATCAAAGTAGTGGGCAAAAATGTACATGTGCCGATTTTTTATTTTTGTTTGTTTGTTTGTTTGTTTGTTTTGTTGCTTAAACCGTTTATGACCAGTCCCTGCATATGAATTTCATACACTCCATAAGCACTTTAGGGCTGCAGCTAACAAATATTGTGATAATCAATTAATCAGTTAACTATTTCTTTGATTAATCAACTAATTGGATTAAATAAAGGCAAATATAATTTCTGACAGTTTATTGAAAAAGACATGTTATTTTACATGGCCAATACTTTCCCTCAAACAATGTGCCAATTGAAGCCTAATCTGTGGCATTTAATATAAAGTACTCATGCTTTTACATGTTTTATCCAAAATTTGTACAATTTTTCCACCATTTTTCAAATGTGCTTGTAGCAAAGATTCGTATTTGGATCAAAGGAGGACGAGGGAGCCGGTATTCACAGTCCACGTGAGTCCGAGATTTATTAATACAAATTATAGAAAATTGCTTTGCAGCTTCACACTCAACCAAAAGTCTGCTTTGCAGCATAAAAGATAAGACATGTCCGCTTTTCAGCACAACACTCTATTTAAAAACTCTGGTAACAGACACGTAGTCTCTGGTCTGTAATTCTCTCTCTCTCTATCTCTGGACTTTGCCGTCTTTTATCTCCCCCAACTCTCACTGTGAACATAGAAATGGTAATTAGTCACAGTTCATCTCAGTTGGATGTCCTTGCAACTTTTTCTATTAACAGAGGGGTGCTCGACCACACCCTCACCTCCACAGTGCTCCATAGTTTATATACACTCACCTAAAGGATT
Organism: Xyrauchen texanus; assembly: GCF_025860055.1. NCBI lineage: Eukaryota > Metazoa > Chordata > Actinopteri > Cypriniformes > Catostomidae > Xyrauchen > Xyrauchen texanus. Next base: position 38,464,201 of record NC_068305.1, read on the forward strand.
ATTAGGAACACCATACTAATACTGTGTTTGACCCCCTTTCACCTTCAGAACTGCCTTAATTCTACGTGGCATTGATTCAACAAGGTGCTGAAAGCATTCTTTAGAAATGTTGGCCCATATTGATAGGATAGCATCTTGCAGTTGATGGAGATTTGTGGGATGCACATCCAGGGCACGAAGCTCCCGTTCCACCACATCCCAAAGATGCTCTATTGGGTTGAGATCTGGTGACTGTGGGGGCCATTTTAGTACAGTGAACTCATTGTCATGTTCAAGAAACCAATTTGAAATGATTCGAGCTTTGTGACATGGTGCATTATCCTGCTGGAAGTAGCCATCAGAGGATGGGTACATGGTGGCCATAAAGGGATGGACATGGTCAGAAACAATGCTCAGGTAGGCCGTGGCATTTAAACGATGCCCAATTGGCACTAAGGGGCCTGAAGTGTGCCAAGAAAACATCCCCCACACCATTACACCACCACCACCAGCCTGCACAGTGGTAACAAGGCATGATGGATCCATGTTCTCATTCTGTTTACGCCAAATTCTGACTCTACCATCTGAACGTCTCAACAGAAATCAAGACTCATCAGACCAGGCAACATTTTTCCAGTCTTCAACTGTCCAATTTTGGTGAGCTCTTGCAAATTGTAGCCTCTTTTTCCTATTTGTAGTGGAGATGACTGGTACCCGGTGGGGTCTTCTGCTGTTGTAGCCCATCTGCCTCAAGGTTGTGCATGTTGTGGCTTCACTAATGCTTTGCTGCATACCTCGGTTGTAACGAGTGGTTATTTCAGGCAAAGTTGCTCTTCTATCAGCTTGAATCAGTCGGCCCATTCTCCTCTGACCTCTAGCATCAACAAGGCATTTTCAGCCCACAGGACTGCCGCATACTGGATGTTTTTCCCTTTTCACACCATTCTTTGTAAACCCTAGAAATGGTTGTGTGTGAAAATCCCAGTAACTGAGCAGATTGTGAAATACTCAGACCGGCCCGTCTGGCACCAACAACCATGCCACGCTCAAATTTGCTTAAATCACCTTTCTTTCCCATTCTGACATTCAGTTTGGAGTTCAGGAGATTGTCTTGACCAGGACCACACCCCTAAATGCATTGAAGCAACTGCCATGTGATTGGTTGATTAGATAATTGCATTAATGAGAAATTGAACAGGTGTTCCTAATAATCCTTTAGGTGAGTGTATATATATATATATATTATTATTTTATTTTTTTTTCAATTTTATCTATTAGTTGTTGCAGCCCTACAAATATTTTTACAACATTTAATCATCTTTATTTACCAAATTCAAAGACACAAATTAAGTCCACACTACTACATTTTTGGTTGAAATTGATTGATTTTCTCTACGTGCATGCCTCTTATCAACACTGGAACAGCTTTTTCCTCCACCGAAAACGGAAAATTTCAAATTTATAGACATTAAAAGAAATTCTACATATTGCATAAATAATATTTCCACATTGTTTCATTAATCACAAAAAAAGTTCCATCAAGTTAGTTAGAAGTAAGTCAGAGCACATGTTTTCACCGACAACAAACAGCCTCTTGTGAACAGGGTTTGCGTGCCTGACGAGGAAACCATGGCAACAGCTGACTGTTCTTGCACAGTTAAGGATCGGACAGGACATTAACAAACCATAAGTGCTTTAATCATTTATAAATTAGTTTTTCATTGATATGGTATCACTTTACATTGAGGTTCCATTTGTTATCATTAGTAAATACATTAGGTATCATGAAATAACAATGAACAATATATTTTTTACCACATTTAATAATCTTTATTATTGATAGTTTATAATAACACAATTGTTCATTGTTAGTTCATTGTGCATTAAAAATCTTTAACATATTCAACTTTTGATTTAAAAAATGTACATGGCTAATAACCCAAAAAATAAACACATGGACATATAATATTGATTTGCATTGAGATTATGAAATTTGAGAAGAAAGAAATTGCTGAACAGCTGAAAACAACCTCCGGTTTACATCAGAGTTCTGTTGGTGTTAATATTGTGAAAATTACCATGTGACTGCTCATTATTCAGCATATTGCAACACTACTTGCCAAATAAACAAATAAATGGACATGAAACATTGATTTGAGATGATTTTATTAGCTTACTTGTGGAGATTGCACAGTGATGCATGAAGCAAGATGATCTGGATGAGTGGTCTGATACTGAGATACAATACCTGACCACTGTATGGCGCCATTGACCAATCAGAATCGAGTAATCCAGAGAGCCGTGTAATAACCAAGATTAATAAATGCTGTAAAAGTGCTGTTCATTGTTAGTTTATGTTAACTAATGTTGTTAACTAATAGTACCAATGCAATCTTATTGTACATTTTTACAATTGATTTACATATCACAACAATAAAAACACCAGTGTTTGGTTTAGAATTGGTTGACGGATCGCTAAGTGTTTTAACAGTGCAAAAAAGTAAATTTGGTTTGCACAAATTGCAAACTGTTGACCGAAAATCTTAATTTGAACACTGCCAAAATCATTATGATAGGAATATGCCCTCTGAAAAGATGAAACAAGCCTATTTAAGCTTTCTAAAAAGATTAAATATATTTATTTACTTTTATTTATTTATAATTTTTTCCCTTCTAATTTGTTTTATTGCTGTTCAAACTTTCATCTCACCCTGCAACAAGCAGTTACAGAACTGAGTTTAACTCCCAAGTTAACTATGAATAGACTCCCAAATCCTTTGAAACCTCATTAAATATCAACTGATCCATTCCCTGACCAACACCAGCCCACTCTAACCTGAACTACTCTCCAAACATTTGCAATGAGTCAAGCAAAAACCTATCCCTTCAGGATTCACTGAACATCATATGCACAAGCAGTGTGACCATCCTCCATCACCATAGCAACTACATGATCATAGTTTGATAATAAAAGATTCAGGATAGTGGGCTGAAAGCTTTTTTTTTTTAATAGAGGGTGCAATTGAGAAAACAGTTGTGAAGGAACAGTCAAGACTGCTTGTCCTAGCTGGTGGGGGATCCTTTGACTGAGCTAAGATCAGAGGCATATATCAGCTCCTGGTGGTTTGCTCAGGCCTGTTAGTTGTACGAGGCCCAGAGCTAATGATGTAGCTGCACAGCAGCAGGGTTTGACTTTGAAGTACACCTCTTTATTCAGACTGGTGGTTAAAATGTCTTTCCTTGGTGTACCCTGCTTCAAAAGACTCTCCGCTGATGGACAAATCTATCAATTTATTAATGTAATATTTATACAAATGTAATATGTATCTATTTTCATCTAGGTATTGTTTCAAAAAGCAAGAAAGTAAAAGCAGTCTTGGAGATAAAATACAGATGGAATTTGTTTTATGCCACTTTAATGGTACAATAAAGACACAAAAGAGAGATGAAATCCATACAAAATTCAAAACTCACTGAGGCCAATACTTGAACATGAAACATGAAAAGGATAGTACACCCAAAAATGAAAATTCTCACATTATTTACATTACATTTACATTTATGCATTTGACAGACGCTTTTATCCAAAGCAACTTACTTATTACAGGGACAATCCCCCCGGAGCAACCTGGAGTTAAGTGCCTTGCTCAAGGACACAATGGTGGTGGCTGTGGGGATTGAACCAACGAACTACTAATTAACAGTTGTGCGCATTAGCCCACTACACCACCACCGCTCCATGATATGGTATACAGGTATGAATGACTTTCTTTCTTCACCAGAACACATTTGAAGAGAAATAGAACAATATCTTAGCTCAGTAGGTCCTTAAAAAGCAAGTGAAAGGAGATTTTGCTGAAACTCCAAAAATCACAGACAGTAAGCCAAAACATCTTAAATATAAAGATAAGTATTTAAGTTATTTTTTAAACTCTAAATCATGCTTATGGTTGTCGGCAGTATGTGTGTGTGGCATAATTGCACTGGCATTTGAAACATTCGAGAACTGAGGCATGTGCGTCACAGCCGGAAGAGCAGCGCTGTTTACAAGTGAGAAGGAGGAACGCTGTACAGTAGCTTAGTTGATTTTGGTTTATCTAGTTGATGTATATCTGTTTCTTTAGTCACAATGGAGCGTTTGTGTGCTTGTCCTGGATGTCTCAACCGAGTGGAGAATGTGAGATTACCTCGGTACAAATGGCAACGCAAATACATCACACAAGAGACCTATTGGACTCCACCCTCTCATGAACCTTATCCTCACGTTGGATTACAGTTAAAAATGACTTAAATATTGATATTTTTCACTACAAAAGTGATCGTATCGCTTTAGAAGACTTAAATTTAACAGCTGGAGACGTATCAATGATGTTTATGCTTGACTGTCTGTGATTTTTGGACCTTTAATAGAGAAATTGCCATTCACTTGCATTTTAAGGACCTACTGAGCTAAGATATTCTATTTTTCTTCAAATGTGTTCTGGTTAAGAATAAAAGTAATACACACCTGGAATATCATGAGGGTGAGTAAATAATGAGAGAATTTTCATTTCATTTATCCCTTTAAACAGACATATGCATTTAAAATCTATAGTCACTGTGGAAATTACATCTAACACAAAAGTTGTAGTTAACTACAACTATTGTGTTATATGTAATTTCTACACTTTGTTAAATACCTTTATCCAATCTGTTTACTTCATTAAACTTCTATGGACCATCTGACTTCAGTAAAGGTTTAATAAAAAATATTAACAATTTGGCAGGATACACACAAACACAATAGTAACAGTTTTCATCTTTCGGTTTGCCGACATTTCCAAACACAAGGGCCTTTTACAGTAATCACTGTTATATATATATATATATATGTATATATCCTTGATATATAAATTGATTGCAAATCGCATAATATCATTTGTAGCTATATGGAAATAATTAAAGAGTAAATTATTGGATAAGTTCACGTCATTTTGAGTATTCATGTTAAATTTAGCCACCGTGGGTGGACTGTAATTGCACACAGCATGAGAAATTAGAACATTTGCGCACTTTGTTTCATTTATGGATGGTACATCTAACTTGAAAATTAAAGCAAGTTACCATGGCAACTAGACACAGCTGTTTCTGTGAAAGAAAATGTTGTGCATCAAACATAGTTTCTCACTGTAATTTCGCTCCACAAATACAGCACAGTAGAGCTCTTATTATGTTAATGCATTTGCTAACATCAGTTGAATTGTATGATAGCACATCTGTTACTTAATGCAATGATTATATGTTTCTCTTAGAGCTCTTCTCCACAACACCGATAAGCATAATAAGATATAAAAACTGTTATCATATGTTCAGCAGTGATCATTTCGGGAAAGATAATCTGAATAAAGGATGTTCTCCACAATTGTGTGCAATTCCTATGCCACTAGTGTCACAAAGCATATTTGAATGTTTATTTTTATTTTCTTTCAAACAGTGATCCCCAGCATCCTCAGTGTCTTGATCATCCAATGTCATAGCCTCACCCCAAACTCTTTAGTTGAGCCAATGTTGTTGTATCGGGCTGGTTGGAAAGTAAAACTAACCTATTTTAAGGGCTTTGCACTTTTCTGTGAATCAGCCAACGAAGTTGTCTCTGCATATTCATTTTGAATAAGGGAAGGAATTTAAAAAAATTACACCCTTCACCTTTAAATTTGTGAATCTTTATTTGGGATTATCTCTATATTACTGATACAACATACTTTATTAGTCTCTGCCATAATTAAACAAACATGGCCTATATTTCTAACTCACAGATCCAAAACTTTTTATACAATTCCCAGGAGAGAATGGGAAGAGAGAGAGAGAGTATTTCCATTATTTTTAGTAGAATATCAAAAAGCTCATATGGTGTGACAGTCTGACAAAGACATATTGTATCAATATTAGACATTTTGCTAAGTGACTGTTGAATATGTGCTAAAATACTGTAGAATTTGGCATGGCTTTTTAAATTGTTCTCTTTCCTTTTAAAAGTTCATAAGACAAGTTATTTTGCCATTCAAATGTGCACAATTATAGTTTGGTTTGTTGCAAGTTATTATTTGCATTTAGCATTGCTTTTCTCTGCTTTTGGTGGCCCTATGAGAATTGACTTGTGACTAGGGCTGACAAGATTATGAAATTTGGCTGACGATTAATTGTCTGTATTAGGGCTATGTCTCAATAAGGGCTTTCGTGATTTATTGTCATATGAACTGTCATATTTTTGAAGATGTGCATTTTTGTATACACATTAAGAAGTCATTTTTTCATATTTAACTTCAAATATATAAATCATATAAGAAAATAGTGATAAACTATTATTTCCTTTTAAGGCTTTAAAAACTTATGAATGACATGAAAAATTAAATAATTATCAAAATATTTCTAAATAATTAAAATATGTCTCTTAAACTTTAATTTTGGTCAATTGTACATTTACACTTGTTTTTTTAACTAATATATTTTATATTTTTAAATAAATATATATATATATATATATATATATATATATATATATATATATATATATATATATATATATATATATATATATATAATATTTGTATTATATTATGCAATAGATAGTAATAATAAAATATTTATTTCCTAATTTCTTTACTTTCACACATTATTTTAATGCTCTGGTTAAAACCACAAGCCCTTATTTGTCCTGAAGCAAAACCTTTGAGATTGTGGTTCATCATGTTATCACTCCACAGAATAGTGTGCATCTCCTCCCCTTTTTCACTGCATGTCTTTAACACTCCATGTATGAACCAGGAACATTTGCCATTACGTTAAAGTGAAACCAGACTGCTCTGCATTTACTATCAAAGTTTATATTTGTTAGTTTATATTTTAATGGGAATTTGGCACAAGCTTCTGCTGACAGTGAGCACATCAGAGCGCTTCACATGCTCTTCAGGACAGGAGCTTGTTGATCTCCCTGGTGCTGCCCAGTGTTGCTCAAATGCGGAGTTCAGCTGAAGGACACACAAACACGCCGTTCATGGCATCTATACAGTATATTAGCTTACAATTCCCATATTTGGGCATTAAAATGTCAATGGAATTTGAATGCTAAACAATCGCAGTCATCTCAGATTACCTCAGTTAGATCAAATAACCGCGATCAGATGATTATTTAATAATTGCGACAGGCCTACTCTTGACACACTTTTGGCTTGCAACCCCCCAGATAAATTACTGCAATACAGCACCAATGTGCTGCAGTAATAAAAGAAAAGAAAAAAATAAGAGTGATGGTACAGTATGCGTGTGTGTGTGTGTGTGTGTGTGTGTGTGTGTGTGTGTGTGTGTGTGCGTGTATTTATCACTTTGTGGGGACCAAATGTCCCCATAAGGATAGTAAAACCCGAAATGTTTGACCTTGTGGGGACATTTTGTCCTTCCCCATGAGGAAAACAGCTTATAAATCATACTAAATTATGTTTTTTGAAAATGTAAAAATGCAGAAAGTTTTCTGTGAGGTTTAGGTTTAGGGATAGGGTTAGGTTTAGGGGATAGAATATAAAGTTTGTACAGTATAAAAACCATTATGTCTATGGAAAGTCCCCATAAAACATGGAAACACAACATGTGTGTGTGTGTGTGTGTGTGTGTGTGTGTGTGTGTGTGTGTGTGTGTGTGTGTGTGTGTGTGTGTGTGTGTGTGTGTGTGAGCGTGTATTTATCACTTTGTGGGGACCAAATGTCCCATAAGGATAGTAAAACCCGAAATTTTTTACCTTGTGGGGACATTTTGTCGGTCCCCATGAGGAAAACAGCTTATAAATCATACTAAATTATGTTTTTTGAAAAGGTAAAAATGCAGAAAGTTTTCTGTGAGGGTTAGGTTTAGGGGTAGAGTTAGGTTTAGGGGATAGAATATAAAGTTTGTACAGTATAAAAACCATTATGTCTATGGAAAGTCCCCATAAAACATGGAAACACAACATGTGTGTGTGTGTGTGTGTGTGTGTGTGTGTGTGTGTGTGTGTGTGTGTGTGTGTGTGTGTGTGTAAAGCTATGGACTATGAAGCCACACAACGAATCATCTCACAGCAGGGTTCTGTGCTGTCTTAAGGAAAAAAAAAAAAGAAAAAAAAACATCAGTAATATGTTCACTATCTCAGCATACAGGTCTGTAGTAAGCCTGCTCAACCTACAATAATCTCATCATCCACCCTAAATCACATGGATCTCAAATACAGTAGAGAACCTAACTGCGATCCTGACACCTGAATATATTCAAGATAGGAATATTCCTGATACAAAGCAAGCTAAGCTGTATGTTGCTGATTACCACAGGGGAAAAATTATCTCTTTTTTTTTTTTTTAAAGAAAGTAATTTATGGACTATTAATTAAGTCTATTGGACAAATGTATTAAAACTTGACTAATTAAAAAAGACATGATGGCGAAATGTCAGAAAAATATACTTTACAATGTTACTCTTCATTCCAGCCCATGTATGAATATTGTAAATTCTGTTTATGAGAATATATTTTCATGGCAATCTCCCATTCATTCCTATGGGAAGTTCAGCAAAACTTGTCAGAGCAAGAAATGGTAGCTATTAGGGCAGAGCTTAATGAAGGGTCATGTGCTGGGTCCTTTAAACTATATCAACACCATCTTTGGCATGTCAATGTTGATAACCACAGAGCATGTTTTAACTCATTTCTAACAAATTTTCCATAAACACTGTAACTTGTTATGTTCTAGAATACTAGAAAGGGACTAGTTGCATTTAGTGCCCTCCAAGCTTGATGAGAAACTCCGGGCTCTGGGTTTAAACATCTCGCTGAGCAGCTGGATCCTAAACTTTCAGGTAGATGCCAAGTGGTTAGAATGGGCAGTAACATCTCCTCATCACTGACCCTCAATACTGGAGCCCCGTAGGGCTGTGTTCTCAGCCCACTCCTGTATTCCCTGTACACACATGACTGTGTGGCAACACATAGCTCCAATGCCATCATTAAGTTTGCTGATGATATGACGTTGGTAGGTTTTTTCACTGACAATGATGAAACAGCTTACAGAGAGGAGGTGCACACACTGGCACGCTGGTGTCAGGAGCAGTCAGAGAGCAGTCTTATTATTTTGTGTCAACTGTATATTGCATATTATAATTTTTTAAAAGACACATTTTATACAGTCTTCTTATTTGGTCTATACTGTATATTGTTTATTTTTAGGTGTATATTGTATATTGTATTGTGTAACAGATGTGTAAACTGTGTTTTGTGTAAATCAGATATTGCTATGTTGCTTGGAACAGCACCCAAGACTTTTGCACTTGTGTACTTTGGACAATAAAGGGATTTGATTTAATATAGGGGAAAATCCATCAACAGGAAGTGTGTTTGTAAGGCATAATGCAAGTTCATCCATCTAGAACGTTATTCCCATAGATAAAAGGACAATTTAGTAAAATATCAAATATATTTGTATAGAAGAATTTAAAAAAGTGCTTTAACAAAAAATGAATATTCAGCTTTTTTTTACCAATGTGTGAAGGGCATATTACGCAACTTAACAAATTAGCCCTTCCCGGGCTTCCTAGGTTGCCTATTAAAGCCTGTAGACTGATTTTCATGCCAAGGGAGCGGGTCGCTTTTGCCGGGAAAATCCAAAGGATGTGATGTTTATGCACGCTCCCGAGAGCCTTGCCTCAGTAATAGCTTCTCTTCCACTATTCAACAGCGACAACAGACAGTCTGCAACACTAGGTTATCTTAGAGATGGAATCCAGCAAACGTCTGGCTCCCAGCAAAACACTGACTCCTATAAGCCAAAAAAAAAAAAAACATTTATCTACTGAATCCAATCTGGCTAAGTGGGAACGTGATCATGGTCGAGCGAAAACTAGAATGAACATCGGCAGGGCATTTGATTTCTGGAGGGTTTTTGGGGATCAAAACCGATGCTGAATTGGCATTCTTCTTATAGCACAGGTAAGCTTACCTAACTGCAAAGCATGTGAAATATAGTGCCAAAAGGATTGATCTGTGTAATTTTAGCCAACTTGATCTTGCCTGTTAATGCTGACGAATTGCAAGCTACCTTGCTTCGTAACTTTCAAATAATTTCAACGACCTTCTCTTTATACTAAAAGTCAGGTACTTTCGATTGTTTTTCAGGGGGTGAGATCATCAAACACATAATCATACACACAATAGTCTGGTCTCAATGAAAGAGCAGAGATGATGGATGACCCCTTCATAACTTGTCTATGGCCGCAGCTTGTGAAATTGAGTGGAGGAGAAGATCCTGCTCCAGACATAAGGAGCAGCTGTGCACATAAAATTAATCAGCCCTGTATAATCTAGTATGAATAATCACTACAAGATAGAGTCGTGCACAAAGATGGAGCGCATAATTCCGTTCAAGAGGATTCACATAAATTTGAAGATCCTTGATGTTCATTTATGGCTGGTACACCACCAAATATGTGCAAGAGAAATTTCAAATAAAATTAGTAATACACAGCCCACAAACAGAAAGTACAGAGGAGAGGAGACACTCTATCAAATCAACCCTTGAGATTTATGTGGGCCACATTTGAGAGTTCTCAATATTTCCTCGCCTCTACACTTTCTTGCTGTGGGCTCCGTCAGAGAGAGGCATTATTCAGCATCTCATCAAAGTGAATCCGCCAACAAATTCCAAAAAACAGAGGGTGGAGTCTGCCCACTGAATCCTATTTCTAACTTCAGTTACTAATTCAGCACAAAGCAGGAAGGACCTGAAGGAGTAAGGTGAGAACTATAAATAATGAGAGTAAAACCTCTCAGGATTTCTGGGGGTGGTTTCAGCTCTGTGCTATTAGATGAAATGTTGTAAGTTTGAAACTTACAAGGGACAATCTCAAGGAAAAGCATCCAACTCGCTTAACATGATTTAACCAAGCATGTTTCTGAATTGACAAGGTCTTGTTGGTATTGGGACAAAACCATTCCTATTAACTAATCTCATTTAAGGTTAGGTTAGGCTTATAGCTTGGGTTAGGGGCTTGACCAACATTCTTTTCAACCTATCATTTCCCACTGAATTTAGGGCAAAGTTCAGGGTTTGGGAAACGGTTAGGACTTTGTTTCTTGGACAGGTATATTGTTCCAGGACAAACAGATGCTGACACAGGAAGACATCTCACTATCTTAAACATCTTTCTATTGATCAATTAGATTTTAGGGTTAGGTTTAGGTATATGGCTGGGGATTGGAGGCTTAAACAACATTCTTATCAACAAATAATTGTCCTACTAGATTTTAGTAGTAGGGTTTTGGCCTAAGACCATTGAATAGAAATATTGTTCCAGAGAATAACAAAGGATGTTGAATCTGTCCAGACTGGCTAAATCACATCATACAATTAAATCCAAGGTTGTTCCAGTTGCAACTGTCCCTGTAAATAGGGTATTGAAGTTTACTTCAACTTGAAGTCTACTCCTTCATAATTTTCACTTTGAAAGCCTTTATGTGGGTTTATACCTCATCAAGATCTCTCAAAATTGGCACTGTTCTGAGCATTATCCTAAAGCCACCATGCAAGTATGAATTTGATTAGATCAGCTCTTTGACTCTTGACTCTTTTGAATGGGTCAAATGAGCTAGATGACCACAGGCACAGTAACACCATGGGACAATTGTTGAGGGGCTGTCTATATATATATATATATTTTTTTTACATGCCATGCGCTGCCTTTTTGTGATCCAGTTCTAACCTGAGCATTAAATAGTTATGCAGCAGTTCCCACACACTTTCACAAAATGGACATAATTTTCAGCATACACTTCCAGCTTGTTGTTATTAGCACTTGGAATTAAGTATAGTACTTAATTCTTAACCACATCTTATTGGGTGTGGTGAAAAACAAGGGTGTAATTTGAAAGCCGCTTAAGAATATCCAATTCTTTGCTATTTGTAAGATCTAATTACTACTAATTTGTCATTCAGCTGATGCTTTCATCCAAAGTGACTTAAAGTGCACTTACTATACACATAGTTCCCCTGGGGTAACCCGAAGTTCAGTCCCTTGCAAAAGGGCACAATAGTGATGACTCTTAAATTGCTTTTTGAAGGGTTTAAGCCAACAATCTTTCGATGTCCAAGCAAACACCACACAAAGGTCATAAAAAACTAAAATACATAGCTTTCCTCTACAAGTCAGTGGATACAATGTCTTGTCTAGACCCTAACCAGCAAGAAATACCTGTGCACCAACAGTTGATTTGGGTGTCAAATGCAATTGGGATCCCTGGCACTCCAGACATGGGGTGAGGTTTCTCTATAGTGGCTAGCTAGATAGTGTTGAGAAGAGAGGTGACAATTAATCAGAGAAATAAAGAGTTTATAATAGCATGGCTCAACACCCTGAGGGAGCGTAGAGATGGATTCGAGCAGCACTGGGGCTTTGCAACACTGGGGCCTTATATTCACTTGTTGAAGCAATGGATCTTCATTTGAGCAGAGTCCACCAGAGCACAGGAACATTTATCTGCTGCCCCTCTCTGGTCACCCTCATTACGCTCTGCTTCAAAACACCAGAGGAAAGCAAAAAGCCTTGAAAAAAGGATAAAAATGTCTACTGCAGACCATTACGCTATAGACTTCTGCCCGTAAAATGACATCAGATAATGTGAATGGTCATAAGTAATAGATGCAATTTTCCAAAGATCCAAGATATTAATGGCACAATAATGATTTTGGCAATGTCCTCATTCATTACATGCTGAAATCTCCCTGGCAAAATGCTATGCTTTATGATAAAATTGAAGGGATTAGCTTGAGATTAAATCAACACATCTGTTTTTTTTTAAACATAATACAACAAGTGAACTAATCAGCTGTCACCTCAAATTAATGAGGTCTCCTGTGGTGTGAAACTGCTGGAAGCTTCTTCCAATCAAATATCAGAGACTAATCGCCTCATTAGCATTCATTACCACATTGTAACTCTGGTAACATTGCTTCTGAAGAGTTTCCCACCAATTTCGAGCGTGGAACATTAGCAAACAAAATTGGTTAAAGACAAGAGGTCAAACCAATGGCGGTATATGTACACAATTGGCAAGTACACACATTAAATGCACATAACAGCAGGCAGTGGCAATAAACAGTTTACCAAGCTAGCAACACAATGCTGTTAAACAGATTTTAACAAAAAATCTAAAGGCTAAAAATACTGAAGTTCTTATTCTAGGCTCAATTCATCAGAGCTCAGAGACTATCAGTTAAAATGTCTGAGGGGGGCTTCACTGGAGAAAGCTGAATGAGCTTCTTATCATTGATTGTGCATTTACCTTGAAGGCTTAGCTGATTCACGAACATGATAGCACTGGAGAGTTGATTGCCTGCTAGAAGCTGATTCGAGTGAATGGAAAGGAGTCATAGAGGGCAAATGAAACATCAAGAAGGAGAACATTTTTGCTTCTTTTCATACAGGAATGAGCTTTGTGTAGTTAGCCACAGGAAGGGAAGTAAGCAAGCAATGGTCTAGATCAGGCCTGCACAAACCTTGGCTCACCCACAGTATGTGTGAGAGTGTGCTTTAGAGTAGCAGTGCAGAGGTGGTCTAAAAACCTGCCCCGGGCAAAAACGTCTCAACCTTGCATCCAATAATGGATGCAGGATATATATAGACTCTGCAAGAAAACTCAGGCTGAATCCTGATTTGTATAATTGCACTGCACACTAAAAATGTACATGGTTTTGAGTATGTGGTTATTAGACAGTACATCACTATAGAGCGCAACAGTGCCTGCCCACTTTTTCAGCAGTTTGGGTTTGGCAAGTATTTTTCCCATTCATTTTTTTGCATTGGCTTTTCATAAAATCCTCTTTAAAAGAGTTGTAAGCCATGCACTAAATCAACCAGCACAGAGGTTAATCACAACATTACAAACTTTGTTTTGAGACAAAAAAAGTATTTGAAAATTGAACAAAAAGACAAAAGGTATAAGACTGTGTACTTACCGTCTTTCACAAGGGCATGAACTACAATCCCATACAGCATTATAAATGATGTAAGTAAATAAAAAGCCATTGGAATATATCACAATATTTTTTTCAATATATTAATATGAGACCAAATCAGTTGCGACATTCGCAGTACATCATTGGAGTGGGTGGTCGCTCCGGGGCATGTTTTGTGGGCTATTTTGGCCACGATTCTCTGATTGGTGAAGCTTTCTCTGCTAGACCATGGGTAATGTAGTTGTTCAACAGGAATTCCACATTAAAACATGATTTTTGAACACGATCCAACAATGAAGTTGAATAATATGTAACCTATAAGTTATCGCTGAAAATCAACGGAAATAATTAATGGGATTTAAACTTCCCGAAACAGACTGTCGTGCTCTATTGGGGTATATTTTCATTATGGCATAATTATATTGTGATAACACACACTGCGTCGCTAACTGCTTGTGATGCATGAAGCCTTAGCATGCTGCAAAATTCTTTACAGAATTCATCTGCCATTAAGAGCAGTGCTAAATCAAGTTGCTGGCAATTTTAGGTTTTAACCACAGATGTCACTAGAGAGCACAAAGTTTTGTAGTACAGCTTAAATGAGACTTTTATTTTATATTAATTATTTAGACTATGTAAACTGTCCTGGACAGTTACATCACTTTGAAAATGTTTACTTTAAGACCCAGAAAAAAATATAAAAATAACTCAAAATAACAGAAACTGAAAACAGTTTTATCATGATAGAGATGTATTCCAATTGTTTTGTGTAAATTGCATTTTTTCTGTATTTATGAATAAATGATTAGATGCAGGCAATAAATAAATACATACATAAATAAGCCATGTCATTGACCCATATATAGCCACTGAAAAAGAGAAAAGGAGTGCAGAGGTTTGTGATTTTAAGGTGTAGAAGCCGACCGATAATGGATTTTGCTGCTACCGATAACTAAAATGATTGGAAAGGCTGATAACCGATAAGTCGGCAGATCGTTTTTAAAATTTATAACACATTTCTTGTTCTTTCCTTACTCTCACGGGCACAGACAAAGAGTCTTAAATGAATAATATCCCAGATGCAGTTTATTGTTCAACCAAAATCCCAAAGCCTGAAGCACAATGAGGACGAAATGATCATAAAACTATTTGCAACAATTGCCATAGTTTTATGTTGATAACGATAGTTGCAAAAAGCAACTATTGGCACTGTTGAATTGGTAAACCCGATATATCGGTCTACCTCTACCTTGTGATGTGAAAGGCCAAGACACATGTGTCCCTCACATCCTAATTGGGAAAGTTCCACCAATGCCAGCACTTGCTACAAAAACAAGGAAAGGGGGTTGGGTGCAAAAGCAGAGGAGGAATAGAGAAAATCTTTCAAGACAACTCAGATGAATGAAAAGTGATGTCTGCAGTCCCACAGGGCCCTGCCCACCAGTTGGGGGTCTGACCGAGTTGAGGAAGCCTTCACAGAACTCTCTCCGGCTCTCACATCGAAACTCTACATTGTTGCAATTTCTTTATTTACACTGTACAAAGAACTCGAAACAAATTCGTGCTGCTCATAAAAAATTGGAATATTCTTTTATCTCCAGTTTCCCTCTTTTATCTCCAGGGCTCCTCCACTGCTTTTAGTGAATTTTTATCCCAGACTATCCCTGCAGGGTGATGACAGAAGAGAGTGGGCAGAGAAAACAGCAGGGCCCCAACATTACAGGGATTCAGGGAGTTTAGCCCCCCTTTCCTGTCACCACTACACATGCTACAGTAATGCATACACAGCTTCTTTATCCCTTAGGCCTTTTCCAGTAAAGAAAAACAAAAAACAATGTCTTTTGCACTAGCAGGAATATAGATGTTTTGTTGTCATCCTGCCCACACACTGATGCCTTTTCTTTAAGTGTTGCACATTAGGGACACTTTAGGTTGTCTCTGACACTTTTAGGCACATGTCTTGCTATATTTATGCCTATTTCACTAGAAGGAGAGTAGTGATAAACAGGTGTCTGTGTATATGTGCATGCATTTGCCATAGTTCACTCAAAAAATGAAAATTATGTCACAATTGAATCACCCCCATGTTGTTCCAAACATATTTCTCTTTCTTCTGTGGAACATCTAAGGATACATTTTGAAGAATGCACTGGTTACTATGCAATGAATGGAGACTGAAGCTTTCAAGCTTCAAAAAAGGATGCAAAAAGCACTCATCATAAAACTAGTCCAAATGCTCTATTCCAAGTCTTCTGAAGTCATTCAATAGCTTTGTGTGAGGAACAACAAATGTATTTATTTATATTTGAGTCAGGTCTTTTCAAGGAATCGACTTAATAATCAAAGCTTTTCTCAAGTTAACTGAATGCAGAGATCATCAGTGAATGTTGACCTCAATTTAGGTCTGTTTCTCACATAAGGCTTTTGAATGACTTGCAACATAATGCACTAGTTGTATGTACTTCTTTTATGACACTTTTATGTTGCTTTCCCATCCTTGTTGAAGCTAGAAGGTTCTGGTACCCATTCATTGTAATTGCATGGAAAAGTGAGACCAGTACAGTCTTAAAAATTTTTCCTTTTATTTTCCATTAAAAAAGAAAGGTTTTGGAATGGCATGAGAGTGAGTAAATGATAACACAATTTTCATTTTTGGGTGAACAATTCTTTAAATCAACAACCAGACTGAAGATGATTTAATCTGCATGTGGATAAAAAGTCAAAGGACTGTCATCAAAGCAAAAATACTTTTCTTCCATTCACTTCCACCCTGGTTATAAGTGCTGGGAATGTTTATTAAAATATAAAGCTGGCAAGGGTACAAATTACCATGAGACTCAAAGGCAGTAGAAGAAACACACTTTAGAACCAGACGGTGCTAAAACACTCATTTTCATGTGCTTTGAAGTGGATCACAGCTCCTTTTTGATGACCACATGAAAACAGCCATCTACTGGCTTGAAAACACATGCATTTTAATATGAGGTTGCTAAATGATGCAAATGCAGGGTTCAAGGATTCATGCTTTTAGAGGATTATCTCCACTGATTATAGCACCTGCTGTGAACAGAAGCATGAGGGAGACAATTGTTCAATCTCACTCAAAAGAACATGGCATAAATGTTCTGCATGTTCTGTTCTGTGCTGTCACCTTGTGAGGAGTCTGAGTTGTCATGAAAGTGAACGGTGACTGTAGTTAGTATCGTGCCTATCATCTCCATTTGTGAAAGTCTTACAGGTTTTGAACAATATGAGGGTGAATAAATTATGACAGATTTTCATTTTTGAGTGACCTATCACTTTAAGTTATGTATCTGTCATTTCATTAGAACTAGAGTTGTTTTTTTTATTTTTTTGGAACAGTCACAATATACAGTATATATAATATAAAGTACATATACAGTCCATATACATTATATATACTGTATATACGTATTTACACAATGTATTCATAAAGTATTCAGACACCCTCATTTTTCCCCATATTTTTTTGTTGCAGCCTTATGCTTAAATGCTTCAAATTATTTTTTAACATCAACCTACACTCCATACCCCATAATGACAAAGCAAAAAACTGATTTTTGTTAACTTTGCAAATTTATTACAAATAGAAAACTGAAATGTCACATTGACATAAGTATTCTGACCCTGAACTCAGCACTTAGTTGAAGCACCTTTGGCAGCGAGTACAGCCTCAAGTCTTTTTGGGTATGATGCGATGCAGTTCCTTTGATCTCATGGCTTGGTTTTTACTCTGAAATGCATTTTCAGCTGTGAGACCTTATATAGAGAAGTGTGTGCCTTTCCAAATCATGTCCAGTCAATTGCCTTATCCACAGGTGAACTCCAATCAAAGTGTAAAATCATCTTAAAGATGATCCAGAGAAATGGGATGCACGTGAGCTAAATTTAAAGTGTCATGGCAAAGGGTCTGAATACTTATGTCAATGTGATATTTCAGTTTTTTGCAGAACATTTGCAGAAATAAGGTTTGGTCTTGATGTTGCTTCCTCTAGTTACTAGAAAAACAGTTTTTTCCCCCCAAAGCAGAATAAGACAATCAATGTGTTATATTGTAAATTCATGAATAAACTCACTTGTCAAATTAAATAATAATGTTAAAAAGGTTTCAATAGGATATAGACTGGAATAAGGCTATATGATGCAATATTTGTTTTTTTATTATTTTGCAATGAAGAGAGGTGGCAATAACGGTGTATGATTCATGTGACTAACTGAGAAAAATACACATTGAAAAAGTACTAAAATCATGAAGCATCTAGTCTTGGTTTGACTACCTTGGTGGCATACAGAATTAACATTGTGACAAATGTACAATTTTCCAACAAGGCTGCTTCATGTTCTGTAAGCGTGCAGTGCCATTTCTGCCATTTCTATTGCTCCTTCTTCCTTTCTGATAAACATCTCAGCTCAATAGTTATGAATGCAAACCATTTGCAAGGGATAACGCCTGCTTCGTGCTACTTTTGTCTCAACTAGCAAATCATAGCTTTTTTATGTATTCCTTAGCAGATACATTGACAGTTAATGGCTGCATTATGCTCTAATAATACGGACAATTCTCTAACATTGATTAAACATCTTCACTTAGGGCAACATTTTTCAAGGCTAGTTTCATTAGAAAATGGTATTGGCTTAAAAGTTATGCCATTGCTATGGAAGTAGTACAGTTTGTTTTCTGCAATTTCTTGAGGAACATTTCTTCCAAGTAGACCAAAAAAAGAAGAGGAAAACAATATGCCAACCATATTTTCGACAAAGGTAATAAAATATAATGGACAGAGGGTAATTTACTATCTCCAAAAGTGCATAGATACAACAGGTTAAATGACAGCTAAGAAAAACAATAAAGACTGAACAAGATTGTGGCAACAGCTTCGGGAAGATGATCACTCTACATAAAAAGCTACTACTAAAGAAGCATTTGTGTAAGAAGCATTGATTGTTTTTGCCCAAACAATACATGGGGGTTAATTGAATTGCAGTGTAATGCTTTTGGACATTATTGATGCTTATCAGGAGGCTTTGAGAGCTAGCCTGGGCCCATCTGGACCAGAATAAAGCTTCTGAGAAGGGAAACGTCAAATGAAACCACGAGCAGAGAGGGCAAACTAGTTTCAACTTCATTATGAAATTATGTAAAATTATATATTAATTTCCGCTTTCACATTTTGAAAGTGAAAGTGGAGATTTATGGTAAAAAAGGAGTTAAAAATTGAACGGTTTCTTACCCAAACTTATCATATTGCTTCTGAAGACATGGATTAAACCACTGAAGTCGTATTGATTACTTTCATGCTGCCTTTATGTGATTTTTGGAGCTTCAAAATTCTGGCCACCATTCACTTGTATTATATGGAACAACAGAGCTAAAATATTCTTCTAAAAATCTTTGTTCACATCTGGGATAGGATGAAGGTGAGTAAATGATAAGATAATTCAAATACATGTGTGAACATTCCCTTTAACATGAGAGCCAACATGAGGAAGAGTTAGTCACATAGACTTACAATGCACTAACCTAGAAATTAACTCTAAGAGGCATACATTTAAATAAAAAAAATATCTTCTGAAAATTAGAGATTTCTCTTAAAGTTTTTTATTATTCTTATTTTGTTAAGAACAAATTTTATATGTCACACAATGGTTCATGAAGTTAACAGTTCAATTTTTAATCAGCGAAAACAGCTCCAAAAGAAGCCACATTATAACCACATCAAATGCCAGATGTAAAAGATTTCATTGTGATCGGATCGTTGAAACCACATTCAAATGCGGTCAGGGATGGATTCTAAACACATTCAGGGAATGTGTAAATGCAACTGATTTTTTGTTATCTGGTTAGTAATATATCTTTTATTAATTATATAATTAGTTTGTGCTTCAGTCATCTGTCGTTAAAGAGTTTCTTTTCCTATTTTTTCCTGCCATCGCAATGTGAAGAACATAACAGACACTGCAGTCTTGCAATCTTGTCACATGATTTAATGAACAATATCCCATGAATTATCCCATTATAGATGGAACTTGGAATCTCTCGACTCGCTCATCAAATTCCTGCTCGGGACTCTCTCCTAGTCTGTTTTCTAATTACTAGTAGCATCCTTTAATATGTTGATGTTTCTTAAATAGAGTGATACCATATTATTTAACAGTCAAAAATGGGAAGCATTCATCAGTGTTTTTAAAATTCACTAAATGTCCGAGAATTGTCAGTTCTATCGGGAAGACACGCAGGCTTGAGTGAAGTTTAAGATGCCATTTATTTGATAAATGTAAAACAGAAAGTAATGTCTCTCGCTTTGGCGTAGGCCCTGTCCGGTGGTCCGAGGGAGTTGTACCCGGAACCGTCATGTCCTGCCGGAGATAGGTGGCAGGGGCGAGGAGCCTACCCCCGTGTGGGACGGGGCTCAACTGGTGGTGGTGGGGTGGTGGAGGTTGCCTGTGTTAGCACACTGAAACAGCAATGTGATAGATTGAGAGCAGACTTATCAAGCAATGGCTTACATGCGATTGGCTAGGAATTACCCAGCTAATGATGTGATGATGAACAGCTGCTAGTCTTCCCGCTAGAACTACACTGCGCTTCAATTTACCAAAGGTAAGTTTGACCTGATCTCTATTCGATCACTGTTTAGATTTGACCGCAAGTGTAAATGCAATCCAGTAAAAGAATATCCTAATACTATTCAGATACATAACGCATGGTAATTCCACGTGTTAGGTGGCCATGGTGGTACGTTCATAAACAAATCAGTGTTAACGTTCACTTGCAGTTTTTTTGTGACTTTCAAAAAAAAAATCTGTTGAAACAATGATTCAGTGACTCACTCATAATCTAAAATATGCTCATTTGTCACCACCAACTGGTGTAACAAGACTTAATCTGCAGAAAATGTTACTGAACAAATCAGTGAACCAGATCAGAATGAACCATAAATCAAAACCAGCACCACTATTTGGCAGGGCTGGATTGGTAATCTAGCATACAATCTCTTGCTGACGCACTTTGGGGCCGATCAGGGGCGGACTGGCCATCTTGAGAACCGGGCGGGCCTGTGGGCCGGCTGCGATAAGCTGAAATGAGCCGCCACGTTATGCAGAACGGGCCACAAAATGGTGCTGTAATATGTCAAAGGGGGCAGCAATATGCAAAAAGGACACCCCCCAACCAATCAAAGTCTAAAATCGTTGCCAATCAGACCACGTCCACACATATTTGCTTTAGTTTGAAACACATTGATTTAGCTACATTTACACCTCTCATCTACACTAAGATGTTTTTTTCCTCCTTCGAAAGCAGAGCATTTTGAAAATCGGTTGCGGCTAAGGAACGACGCCTTGTTTTACCAACACAAAGAGGCAAAATGCTTTCCCGGACTTTCGGCTTCATCATACACGTTGGTGGAATGAAATTCCCAACTCCATCCGTGAAGCTGACTCATTTTCTGTCTTCACAAAACATCTTTTCCATGAACCAGTCACAAATTGTTTTTTTTAATAAATTATTGTCTCATTTTGTTTCAAATACTATTCTGATACTAATGAAACTTTGTAATATGGCACTTTTCGTACCACTGCCTCCTTAAGATGATTTGCTTATGTTTTCCTCTTTTGTAAGTCGCTTTGGATAAAAGCATCTGCCAAATGAATAAATGTAAATGTAAATGCGCTCCATTAACAAATCCATTACCTGGATTTATAATGAAAACAGATTAGGATGTGGCCTCAGATTCAATGACCGGAACAAACTAGAGTGACATCTATTTCAGAAAGAAGAAAAAAAATCAGATAACAATCAGATAATACTTTAAGATGGGCCAAATTACTGGTACAAAGAAACAAGAATTGTAACGTAAAAAAAAAAAATTTAAAAGAAGAAGAATCCTCTGCTCAACTATTTGATAACACATCAAATACCTATGCATCACATGCACTTTAAAAGCAATGACCACACATGTTTAATGATGGTCTGACAGATACATCAATAACCTGCCAAAGCACTGCAATCTCATTTATAAGGGCCAGCCCAAGCTCCCTAGGGATGTATCAACTTATTCACCCTCCTATGAATGCACAAGACCACATCATATGTCTATGAATTGGCAAGAATAAGGTAGTTTGACAGGACAGTTTTACTTTACATTTTAATTGTCATCATTCTATATGGTGGTTTCAAATGTTTTATAGTCGACATGGCATCCAACACGACAAGCCTGATTTCCAATAGCATAAGGGTTTGCAGAACATTGCCTTAATTGTGTACAATGTAGGACATGACAAAACTGTCAATCTACCTGGGATGCATGAAGATGTTATTTGATTACCTTAATATACTTATCTTGGAAGCAAGCACAGATCCAATCATTATATTGACCAACAATAAAGATATTAGTAACTTACTGTGTAGCTTTGATACATGAAAATGACAACATCAGCAGACTTAGGAACTATGATATTCATATACCAGTCAGGCATTAGAAGATTATACAAAACAGCAGGTGTTTTTAATTTTCACAGATTAAACCACAGCTATGGCATTAGAACTTTCTTCTTTTCTTTTTGTTGGTGTGGTATGGCTAAACCCCTCTTATTAAAGGCTGTTTATCATATTTTACAGCACTTTCGGGTCTGTGTGCCTTTAAACCATGGTATGATGGTAAAGAGATCAGGAGGAGAACTTGCATAAAGAAAATTTACAGGCCTCCTTATCTTAAAGGGATAATTCACCCAAAAATTTTAATTCTCTCATTATTTACGCACCCTCATGATATCCCAGGTGTATATGACTTTCTTTCTTCACCAGAACACATTTGAAGAAAAATAGAATAATATCTTAGCTCAGTAGGTCCTAAAAATGCATGTGAAATGAGATTTCTCTTTTGAAGCTCCACAAATCACAGACAGTCAGCACAAACTTCATCCATACGACACCAGCTGTTAAACTAATGTCTTCTAAAGCGGCATGATCACTTTTGGTGCGAAAAAGATAAATATTTAAGTAATCTTTTTCTAAACTCTAAAACATGCCTACGGTCAGGAGTGATACGTGCATGTGACATAATTGCACTGGCATTTAAAACAAGTGTGAAATGTCGCATGTGCATCACACCTGGAAGAGCAAAACTATTTACAAGTGAGAAGGAGGAATGCTGTATAGTTGCTTGGTTTGGTTTTTGTTTAGATCTGTTAATATCTGTTTCTTTACTCACAATGGTGCGTTTGTGTGCTTATCCTGGATGTCTCAACCGAGTGGAGAACATGAGATTACTTTGGTATCATGGCAACGCAAATACGTCACATGAGATACCGCTTGGTCTCCGCCCTCTCGTGAACCTTACCCTCATATTGGATTACAGTTAAAAAAGACTTAAATGTTGATATTTTTCTTATCACTTTAGAAGACATTAATTTAACCACTGGAGTCGTATCGATGACGTTTATGCTAACTGTCTGTGATGTTTGGAGATTCAAATGAAGGAGAAGCGATCTATCTACAGGACTCTCATTTATTTCATTAATTGTTTTTAACGTTGTTAGAGTATTCATTGCTAGATCAGGTGCTGTTTGTTTACTGTCTTGAACGTGCATCGCTTAAACGTGTGTTTGTGTGTGTGCGCTATATTTGTTTTGACTTGTCCCATAGTATTCGCTGCTATGTTTTGACTTGTCCCATAGTAGTTGCTGCTAGATTTGTTTTGACTTTTCCCAAAGTAGTCGCTGCTAGATTTAGGATTGGTTATCCAGTGTGTTTAAAACTATCTTCGTTTTAGTGTCTGCAAACAGTGCTTCATTTGTTTTAGAGTATTATTTATTGCTAAAGTGCAGCATAATTTATTTGCGGTGTAAGGAAGTCGCGTTTGTTCCCGCGCTTGGCACCTCACGCGACCCTTAGTTTCCGTTTCGGTTGACCACGTGACTAGCTTTGTTGTGCTAAGTAGCATTAAGGCGTGGCTGCTTTTTCCACTGAATGGCTTGTTAAAAGTGTGTATTTATTGGACTGAATGCTGATGCGGAAGCGGCAGTGGTAGCCCTCGTGTAAAGCCCTCCTCGTGTGAAGACCTACTTGGGTAAGGACCAGCGAGTCTACCTGTGCGAGTCCACCGAGCAAGGACACCGACAAGGTGCCACTCACCATAGCACTTAATTATTTTTGGTTTTATCTCTTTTATTATTTTACTCCTACATACTAACATGGCTAGTTCACGAATAACACATGCCTTCAAGCACATCCCTGTTATCTGTTCTAGACCGTTCACAAGATACAGATGCAAGACCAAACGCAACCAACTCAACCTACGGCCACTTTGCACTTCAGCACCTGCTCCGCTCTTGTTCTCAGTGGGATTCTGGAACTGCCAGTCTGCTGTGAACAAAGCTGCATTAATTTCAGCCTTTGCCACACAGTCCACCCTAGGCATCCTGGCACTGACGGAGACATGAATACGTCCAGAGGATACTGCAACACCTGCTGCCCTCTCCAACAACATCTCCTTCTCTTACACCCCTCGACATACTGGTAGGGGTGGAGGAACAGGTTTGCTGATTCATAATAACTGGACATTTTCACCACAGGCTTCACTATGTAACAATACTTGCTGGACTGGTTGACCTCCTATCTCTCAGATAGGTCCTTCAAGGTAGCCTGGAGAGGTGAGGTATCCAAGCCACATCAGTTACTTACTGGGTACCTCAGGGAATAGTGCTTGGGCCACTTCTCTTCTCCATATACACAACATCATTCAGTCACCTGGTTTCTCTTACCCACTGCAATGCTGACGGCACTACTTGTCTTTTCAGCCCAACGACACCACAGTGACTGCTCGAATCGCTGCCAGTCTGGCAGACATCTCGGCCTGGATGAAGGAAAACCACCTGCAACTTAACCCAGCCAAGACCAAACTCTTTGTCTTTCCAGCCAACCCTGCTGTTGAACACAACATCACCGTGCAGCTGGGTTCAACTACAATATCGCCTTCCAAAACGGTCAGAAATCTAGGGGTAACCATCGATAACAAGCTAGATTTCACAGACCACATCTCAAAGACTGCAAGATCATGTAGATTTACACTCTACAATATCACAAATGCTTGTTCAGTCCCTTGTCATAACTAGACTAGACTACTGTAACTCTCTCATTGCAGGCCTTCCTGCATGTGCAACTAGACCTCTGCAAATGATCCAGAATGCAGCAGCACGTCTGGTCTTTAATGGGGCCAAAGAGAGCGCATGTTACACCACTCCTTGTCTCTCTCCACTGGCTACTGGTTGATGCACGTATTAAATTCAAGGGTCTGATGCTGGCATACAAAACATTCACTGGGTCTGCTCCAGCATACCTAAAATCATTTATGCAGAGCTACATTCCCGCCAGAAGCCTGTGGTCGGCTAAGGAACGTCGACTTGTTGTACCAACACAAAGAGGCACCAAAACACTTTCCCGGACTCTCAGTTTCAACATATCCAACATCACGTTGGTGGAATGACCTTCCCAACTCCATCCGTGAAGCTGACTCACTCTGTCTTCAAAAAACGGCTAAAAACACATATTTTCCAAGAGCACTTAACCAGTCACTAAAAAAAGTGCTTGTTGCACTTCTGTTCCTCAGATCTGTTTTGAATGCTTTTCTGATGCTAGTGAAACTTTGTAGTATGGCACTTTTCTTACAAATGTCTCCTTAAAATGATTTGCTTATGTTTTCCTCTTTTGTATGTCGCTTTGGATAAAAGCGTCAGCCAAATGAATAAATGTAAATGTAAATTAAATCTCCACTCACTAGCATTTTAAGGACCTACTGAGCTTTTCTTCAAATGTGTTCTGGTGAAGATTGAAAGTCATACATACCTGGGATATTATGAGCGTGAGTCTATAATGAGTGAATTAACATTTTGAGGTGAACTATCCCTTTAATTGAGACCAACTTGGAGCAAGAGGAGAGGGTGAACACGTGCAGTACAAGTGGCTCCAGAATAAATTCATAAGACTAATGTATAACGACTAAATTAGAAATGGCTATGCAATGCTGGCATTGCATGCACAAGCCGAGTTTAAGCACGTCTTAATCCGGATTGAAGGCCAGTCTGTTTTAATTTCCACTGGGGTATCTCCGTGCGCACCTCCAGTACGCGCATCACTCAACCTGCCAGCACACACATGGCATTACGCATCCCCAAAACGCGCACCAAATTACCTTGGTTAGCTGTGCTATCTTCTTGCTCATCTTGAGGTGTAGGTCCTGCGTGTATTCAAGTGTCAAACCCGACGGGAAGGTGGTGGATGTTGATGTGGAGGTGCTGTTATATTTCCCCGTTCCCGTCGACGCGTTGCCAGCGGGGTTGTAGTAATGCTGCCAGCCCGCTCCCGTCGCCATCTTCACGATATTATTTTACTATGACTGTAATATATATATATAAAAAATAATGGCAAGTAGTAAATGCAGATGGCAAATTCAGGGATTGTCTTTCCCTCTTTGATCCCAATAAAGCAAAAATAGATTGACAGTGAAGGCGTTATTCCACAAGAGTCATTATTTCATCCCGTTTAAAATAAGGACATCGAATTGTGGTCTATTAGGAATAAGATTAAAACAACGATCTGAGAAGAAAGACACAGCTCTCACGGTTTAACCGCACATTTTGTTGCTTTTCTTGTCGTTTTTCAAAAATGAACAGAAGATCTATAGGAGGAATACATCAAATGTTTTAGATCCCTGACATTCATCGCGAGCAGCTCCGTTAGAAACGCCGCTGTGTGCGTGGTGTTTAAAAGGCAAACGGCGCGTTTGACAAGCGTCCGAGCGCCGCTCCTCTGTAGAAAGCGAGAGCCGGTCCTGATGAGATCCGGGTTTGAGGCATTTCTGTCGGATCGTGTGTGTGTGTGCGCTTGTGTCTGAGCGGCGTTGCTGCACTGCTGCTGCTCAAGAGTCTGTTACCATGGATCATCTCAACAGTTTACATTATGCCACTGACGTCAGTTCCGTTGGTCACGGTTTCTCTGTTATCTCCTCTCTTCAATTTTCTGTTTTCTCCTAGATGTGATACAGTTTGAAAAGACCGTTAAAAGACCGATTTCCTTCCTATCTGGAAATATACTTTACTACACTGTTTTGCGCACTATTTGTTTAGCACTCTTCGAAGGTAAATTACAATCAATCAATCAATCAATCAATCAACCAGTCTATCTGTCTGTCTGTCTGTCTGTTGTCACAGCTTTACTCATCTGAATATTTCTCATGGTGGATTTATTTTTGAAAATCTATTTCTGTAGGTGCATATACCTTAAAGTAGACAAAAAGCTTTTGAACAGTATCCAGTATATATATATATTCTATATATTCTTTTACAGCATTTATTAATCTTGGTTTAAGTTAATTTAAATATAATGCATTTTTAAAAATGTTAAGTTTTTGTTAACATTAGTTAATGCACTATGAGCTAACAAACCAAAAATGAAAAATTATATTTTAATTAACTTATACTAACAAAGATTAATGCATTAAAAAAAAAAAAAAAATATATATATATATATATATATATATATATATATATATATATATATATATATATATATATATATATATATATTACTGTTTGTTTGTTCATGATAACTAATGACAAGCTTACAACCATACTGCACATTTATATATGTTTTTATTGTATACTGTGTGTTCTATATTGTGTGTATTATATACTGTACATTGTATATTATTATTTGTATATTGTGCTGTGAGTTATTATGTGTATAATAGATATGTAAGTTGTGTTGTGTAAATCTGATGTTTATTGTAGATTAGTATGTCTCATCACTGTCATGACTGCTATGTTGCTTGGAACTGCACCCAAGACTTTCACCAACTGTTGCACTTGTGTATTTATTTGAGAAACAATAAAGTGATTTGATTTTAATGTATTAACTAATGTGAACAAATGGAACCTTATTGTAAAGTGTTACCACATATTATAATGTAAGACATGTTTGACCTACAGTAGATGATGAAATTAACGTGTATTTGGACTTTTGACTCAAATCTGTATAGATTCAATTTTCCAGTGTGATAAGTAGCCCTGGTCTCCCTCATACTTTCATTGCAACATTGAAATGCAAGCAATGGTTGTCTGAAAAGAGCTCTTTTCTACTGTGATCACTATATTAGTGGTGTGATTCACAGTTTAGCACATGTGCTATGCTTACAAGTTAAAACCTTGCTATGTAGTCCTTTACAATCCAATGTGGACTTCACCTATTTAAAGAATCACTCTTACTATATTATGCTGGTTAATAAAAAGGTCTGCATGCAGCCTTCGGGGTGTTTGAAATTCATAAACCATTTAAAAAAGATGATCACCCTTGGAAAAGGAATAAAATATTCGAGCCTTTGGTACTGTTTATGGGAAACTTTTGCTGCAGTAGTGCAAAATAATTTGATATAGAAGAAAAATATTCTGGAGCAGACGCACACACACACGCACACAAACACACACACACACACACATATGTTGGTCTACCTACCATTATGAGGACTTTCCATAGACATAATGATTTTTATACTGTACAAACTATAGATTATATCCCCTAAACCTATCACAACCCCTAAACCTAACCCTCACAGAAAACTTTCTGCATTTTTACATTTTCAATAAAACATCATTTAATGTTTTTTAAGCTATTTAAATTATTGGGACACTAGAAATGTCCTCATAAACTGCATGTAGCATAATACCTTTGTAATTAACATTTTTTAACCCAAAAAATTGTCCTCGTAAACCACATAAACATGCCCCCCACACACACACACACAGTAACATACATATGTAACAATATTACATGTACTACAAGAGTGAAAATATAGTTATTCCCAAAACATTATACATTTCTCAACATTACAAACTGATTTGATTTCAAAGTTGTACAACAATATATTGCACAGACAGAGGAATATGAAGGCCACACAACCCACTTCAACATTCTCTGCTACTTTCACCTCTGGTTGTGGCTCAGATGATTGAAAAAATACGGGACAGGGAATGAATCACCTGGGAGACTCAGGTATTGTCACAAAAGACATAGTGATAAATGGTGTGCTACTTTTATTCTCCATCCTTGGATCGGGGAGAATGCTTCTGAAAATACAATACCATTGAATTTGGTTGTGTTCTGGTGTAGATTATGGACCTAAAGGAGTAAGAATGTCTCACAGGAAGCCACACATATTTAGACCGCTAACTTAACCCACCACAGAGGCAAGAGAACATTGTTAGAGAGAGAGAGCGCTTGCATTTGGTTGTAGAAGCCTAAAATACCCATTATGTGTAAAATGACAATAATCTCTGAAGAAATTAAGTTTAAAAAAGTTCCAATTTGGTTTAATTTACGTAGTGATCTTTTTGTTACACATTCAAATGTTTGGCAAAAATATAAAGGTTGCTTTAATAATAAGTCTTTCTTCCTTTAGGGCTCAATTGAATATGACTGATTGCACATCAGTGGCAATGATGCTGCCTCGCCAGACTTTTGTTCCAGGAGTCGGGAGCCTCAATCACACTTAGAGAAGTGCATAATCTAAAACTAAATGAGAAATCCAAAATAAATAAGAAACTGCACCTTAGATCTAGTACACTGACAAAGAATTTTAGTTCATTAAACATAATAATAACAACAACAAATCTGCGTTATTTGAGAGCGAGTGGAGTTGTAGCACTGTGAATATTTGCCTTTAAATCAGTTTATACATTCACATTAGCAAACACTCTCTTTGTGGGAAACTTGAAGAACAAAGTAAACATTTATGCAAAATAGTCATAATTAATACATCATTATAAATTTAAAAATAATAACAGAGTACAAAATGTGGCTGTATAATTCTCTTATGGCATAAAATAATGAATATATATATATTCATTATTTTATGTAACCTTGACATTTGAGTTCAGATATTAAGGAACAACCATTTCATAATAACATGTTATAACTAATACATGCTGCTTGGAATCACATTAGCCAATTAATTCTATTTTTAACAATCTGATCAGCTACTGTTCCAGTCATACATAAAGACATTTTTATCCAACATCATTTCAATTTGATAAGAATAATAGGTTTTTAAAGAACTGCCCTTGGTAAATTGCATTAGATTGTGTAGAGTTGCTAGGCAATGACTTTCTGAAGTCTGCCCATGAGAGGTTGAAATGCAAGCAGAAAGTGATATGTCAGCATAACCTCTCACAAATTTCCAGTTGCTTGAAACTGTTCCAGAAATTTCTGGAAGAGACACTGAATTCACTTTCTTTCCTTTTGAACCCTTAATGGGGCAACATTATCATCTCATTGCATTTTACCCACCTGGATCTCCACTTATAATGTTAGTCCAAGGCTTCTTGCACTAGGGGATTCTCTAGGATTTGTAACATAAGGGGCTAAGGAAGATATAGTGATAGTATACTGTATCATACAGTGATGGTCCTACCATGGTATTTTGATCTATTAAATACTATGGTATTTACATGATAATCTAGTGTTCATGTAAAAAAAAAGAAATCAAGGTAATGGTTTTTGCTACTGTGCTTTTATAACTGTGTGACTTAGTTCACCTAAAAATTTAAATTCTCTTATTATTCATTTAACCTGATGCTATGTGTATGACTGTCTTTCTTCAGCAGAACACAAATAAAGATTTTTAGATGAAGATCGAGCTCTGTCAGGTCCTTATAATGCAAGTAAATGGGTGCCAGCACTTTGATGGTCAAGTCACATTTAGGCAGCATAAAATGAATCCACACTACTCCAGTCGATAAATGAATTTCTTCTGAAGCTAATCGATCAGTTTATGTAAGAAACAAGTAGATCATTTAAATATTTATAACTTTAAATCTGCACTTCTGTCCAGGGCTCTGATGCTGTTTGAAATGGCCAAACTTTCGCGTGATATTCGTTCTAGTGTTGTAAAGAAGCGACGCTTTCGAATTCTCACGTGAACTCGCCGACGCACTTACAACACTATCAAAAATGTCTTCTGTTTGAGTATTAGCCAGCCCGACACTGCAACTTTGGCTCAACCAATGCCAAGAGATTTGGATGGGACTACCTGTTTGTCCAACTAGTGATAAAAAGGGGGAATGATTTTAAAAATTGTTTTCAAAACTACTATTTTTGTATTGATGCTAGTGGCACAGAAATTGCACACTTAACCTAAACAACTTAACCTAAATACAATCACAAAAAGATTCATGAAGGATATGTACAGTTCATAAGACTCTACCTCTGAAACTTTTGGAAGAAGGTAACCTTACCTCATTATCACCTGCTGCTGTACGACTCACGTTCTCATGCTGACCATGATGAGTCTCATACGACACTCAACACTCCTGTAATCATACAGAGTGGCTATATCCCTGTCATCTACAAAGCCTCAGGTAAAGAAAATTATACATACAAGTGCCAGACAAGCAAGATTCCTGGAATCCTGTTGGGGCAGGTTGCCCTTACCACTAAATGCAGCACTGAATTCTCACACGGGTGGTCTGTGGAGTGGATTTCTGCTTTTGAAAATGCACATGTATTGTTAATAGAAATCGCATTGTTTATCTAGGCTGGAATTAGGAAATATAGTAGTATTGGAAGTATTATTGTTTTAAACGTTGTTCAAAAAGACAATCGTACTGGTTTGGACCAACATAAGGATGACTAAATGATGTATTTTCTTTAACAAATACCTCCAGATGACTTGCAATGATTCTCTTGTGTTTGTTTTGAAAATTTGGATTATATTTCTGCATGGCTAAATATGTAGAGGTATATTTGCAAAGGAAGTATCACTGTTTATTGTCAAAGTGGTATTTGAATACTTTTAGTATCACATGATATGCTTTGTTGGGCTTTAGGATTTACAAAAGAGATGCAGCAGGGGAAGAGATGGGTTAGTCTCATGAGAGGCTTAAGCAGCATATTTTATAATACTGATTTATAGGAAGCACGCATGATGGGCTGTTGATTCTCAGCGGGATGCAGATTTAATTTTCTTTTTTTCAATACACAAGAAAATGAAATCTTAATGCTGTTTCACATACCTCAATCATGTTGAAAAGAAATACAATATGAAGTCCAATTTTACTTCAATCTTGCAATTCTAGAAATAACTAGACATTGGATGTGTTCCAGTAATACTTGTTAATATTTTTACAGATAAAGAACTGTTGATTAAACATTACCTGTGTGGTTATACAGGTTATAAACATGTGATTTTTTTAAGTTTTATGGAAAATTTACAAATTATGGAAACGGTCCAATTGAAAGCAATTGGAGGAAAACACTTGAATCAGTTCAAATACCTGCACACACACATGTTGCTGGATTAAGTCATATATTCATGTTGTATTCGTGCTCACTGTTCTGTCCACGTGATCTCTCTTAGCACAGCATCAAGCAGCAGGGTGATAGGGTGAGTGTCTCTCTTCTGCTTGAAGGCAAATGTTGGAGCTTTGCTATGCATCCAAATGGAACGCCAACATGTCTCCAGAGATACAGAACATTGAGTCAGCATCTAAGAGCAACAAAATAAGATGCTAACTTTATTATAAAAGAATGTGACTCACCAATTTATTTTCAGCTGTAAGGGGGATTTGTGCTGTTTATTTGTTTATTTTTGACAATTGTGAATGGAATACTGAAATGACTATTGACATCACTTTGATATCAACATAATTGGAACAAAGAAACTATAAGGAAGGGGAGAAGAACCACTTGTAGAAAAATAAAAGGGAGATATTGCAAAGGCCCATCCTTGTCTTATTCAATGGGTGAATGTTTGGCGGGTTAGCATGGTCCAATTAGCCCTTGCTGGTAACTACACTATTATAAGGGCAAGAGAATCTTTCTTCATGACACCCATACAAATCTAGCCATGTATTCTGATGAAATGTTACAGAGCAAATATACTATATTGGAAGCAACATAAATATCACAAATATTTAATTGATTTAGAAGTGGTGGTGGCATAGTGGGCTAAAGCACTGCACTGCTAAGCAGAAGGTTGTTGGTTCGATCCCCACAGCCACCACCATTGTGTCCTTGAGCATGGCACTTAGGCACTCCATGTTGCTCCGGGGGGATTGTCCCTGTAAGTGTCACTGTAAATCCATCCATCCATCCATCCATCTTCAACCGCTTATCTGAAGTTGGGTCATGGGGCGGCAGCTCCAAACTTCCCTATCCTGAGCCACATTAACCATTAACCATTACCATAACCATTAACCCCGAGGCATTCCCAGGTCACTGTGGAGATGTAATCTCTCCACCTAGTCCTGGGTCTTCCCCGAGGCCTCCTCCCAGCTCCCGTACCCAAACCACCTCAACTAGCTCCTTTCGACGCAAAGGAGCAGCGGCTCTACTCTGAGCTCCTCATGGATGACTGAGATCCTCACCCTATCTCTAAGGGAGAAGCCACCTTTCTGAGGAAACCTATTTTGGCCGATTGTAGTTCTGCATGGGAGGATGCAAAATCACCAAAAAGAAAATGTTTGTATGAGGAACAGATTAAGTTTAAGTCATTATTCAGAAACGATCTTGACATCCACCCTACCTCTACATTCCAAGAAAGTTCATGTGATTAGCGATTTGTTCTTTTGAGTCAGATCTGTTCAATGAATCAGATGATCTATTTTACACAACGAGTCTGAACGATTTGTTCACAATATGTTCGGTTGTAATTAACAGCTAGTTATCAGCTCACTAAATAGAAAGATTATCAGTGTATAATGACTTAAATTTCAAAATGTTCCTCACACAATCCCTATCAAATGACTTCAAATGATTAGATTTTAACACACAAGTCATGTGGATGGCTTTTATGAAGCTTTTATGGTGCATTAAGTTTGCTAGCGTTAGTCTCCGTGTTGGGGACTATTTGCATGGAAAAGATTATCCAATAAAATTAAATAAAGTAAATAAAGTCATTTGGCCTTGAGGGTGAGTAAATGATGACAGAATTTTCATTTTGGGTGAACCATCCCTTTAAGGATATGACTATCTGAGCTTGCCCTAAAAAGGTCTAGGAAAATCAGTCACATTGGCCCTGAGGTGATGCACTTGTCGACAACACTGTACGCAAAAGTATTCGGCTGCCTTGATGTGTTGCTTTGGACACGTGCTTGTCCTGGACTGCTGTAGGAAATTTGTAAACATTTTCCAGTAGAAGAGTGAATAAGTAATCACCAGCCATAGCGCAAGAGGAAGGAGGTTTAATTAATAATAAATAAAACATAACATTTCCAAAGCAGAACTTGAGAGCCAATACTTCTGCATATATGTAGATATGATAAAGTGCTATGTGAGATCTTTGTAAAATGCAATATACTGCCATAAGGCTAGCAAATAAAATGCCACCTTTGTAATTGATTTGTACAGGAGAGCACAAGATGGTAATGAAGGATGTTCCCAAAATGAAGTGAGCAAGTGACTATACAAAGATCTTCTGTTCTGTGTTGCAAAAAAGTTTTTTAATTATGCGTTAAAAACAATAACATGATCTCACAGGATGAAACCCCATTACCAATTCTGCCATATTACTGACTAGCGCCATTCCCCATCAGACATGTTTTCATAATTTCATCTGTGGTCACCTTTCCCTCTAGCACTACTGAGTGCATTTAACATTCGAGACCCGGCTCTAGTTCCATGGGAACCAGGAAGTAATCATAGACAAATAAACATCCGCGATTCAGAGATTGCATTTTTGCTGTAAAATTACACTTTTAGTCCACCGATGGTTAGGTTTGGGGTCGGTGTTTAGGTGTATTATTTAAAAAAATATATATGCTCTCCCCTTTTTCTCCCAAACTGGAATGCCCAATTCCCAATGCGCTCTAAGTCCTCTTGGTGGCGTAGTGACTCGCCTCAATCCAGGTGGAGGAGGATGAATCTCAGTTGCCTCCGAGTCTAAGACCGTCAATCCAGAACTGAACCAAAATTAAAACCAATATTTTAATTTATTGCACAATAATCCACAAATAAAAAAATAAACCACAAATTTAAATCACGATCTTTTTTATTTTAAGTAAACTTTACAGAAGTGTTTTGATGTTGGTTATAACTTTGGAAGTGGTTAGAATTGTCTCATGATGTGAGCATAGTTACAATCAATTTTATTTTATTTTTAAACTAAATTCCACATTTGGCCCAATGGTTCTTGCATTCTGGGAGACCTCTGAAAGCTTTCACAAGTTTCAAGTTACACAAAAACACAAAGAGTATTCATGAGTACAAAGCCAGGAATACATTTCTATGCGATATGAAATATTATCAGACAAATCCATTCAAATGTTTTTACACCAGTTACCCTTTAAGGGGGAAAGAAGGGCAAATACCTTACAAACATTCTGCATACAAATACAGCCATTATTCTATTGCACCTAATTCTCTATTATAGCATTTCCATGCAGCTGTTTTACAATTGGAATGTACAGTAGATTGCAAATCAAGCACGAGATTGCTTAATTTCAAAGATGAGTTTTGGATTAAAGCCTGAGTAGGTATATTACATGGGTTTGCCCCCTCCATTAGTAGGCCTACATTTATACAGCACCACATCTGTCCTTTGTCACCACGTGTTACACTCAAAATTATTCCATTTTACATGCAAGTCATCTGATTGACCAGATGACACGTAAATGACGGCTCTACGACAACTCCAAATCATGACTGTAAATCCATTATAATTCCCAGGCAATCCACATTATTGCAGCAGCAGCTGTCTGTATGTTTTCACATTGGAGTTCTGCAATACTGAATAATAATCTCAGCAATAGACAGTGTTGTTTCCATGACTGGATCATGCTTTTAAGATTGTTGAACTTGGTACTTTGGCGCCCCTCAGCTGTCAACTGTACACTCTGCCATTTTGCACATTTTCCTGCACACACACACACACACACACACACACACACACACACACACACACACACACACACACACACACACACACACACACACACACACACTGCTGGTGCAGCTATCATTATGAGGACTCTCCATAGACATAATGATTTTTATACTGTACGCACTATATAGCCTGTTTACTAACCCTAACCCTCAAAAAAACTTTTCTGCATTTTTACATTTTCAAAGAAAATATAATTTAGTATGTTTTGTATGCAATTTGAATTATGGGGACACTAGAAATGTCCTCATAAACCATATTTATAGCATCATACCCTTGTAATTACCAGTTTGTAAACTAAAACAAAGTCCTTGTTGTTGGGGGAGGGGCAGGGGGCAATTAAGTCATTTAGCACAATATGTCCCCCCTTTAAGAGAATGTTTAAAATTGAGGTGTTTAAAAAGTATGAAAGAATGGGTTGATAGGAACATTATGTATATATATGTATGAGTTTGTATAATGTAGGCCCTATGTGTCATGTAGAAAGTAGGCAGTTAAAGCAAACGCTAAATTTTGTTGATTCAAATAATGTTTTGTTAGACTGAAGTTAAATTTATAAATGTTATACAGCCATTTTGCTCTTATTTTTTTTTCTCTAGGTTTTCTTTATACTCTCCTGAGTCTGTAAATTGAAATATTTAAAGAGAGAATATAAAAGTACATAGGTGAAAAGTGCAGGAATAATAACTAAATAAACGAAAATGAATAATACAGTATACTGTATTACAGTAAAACCATGGTTTCAGCCAAAAAACAAAACAAAACATGGTTCGCCTACAACAGTCATGGTTGCTAAAATATTAATATAGAAATTTATTTCCGCAAAAACTAAGGTTACAATCTATAATACAATGTTACTTTAGTAAAACCATAGTTCAACTATGGTATTTGTATAGTAAAACCATAATGACCACAACATTGTGGTTGTTATTACCATATCGTTTTCATTTTTCTGTATTTTTACTATGGTTTTACTAAAAATATCACGATTAAAATATGGCTACTGTAGTAAAACCATGGTTGAATTATAGCGA
Source organism: Xyrauchen texanus (assembly GCF_025860055.1). NCBI lineage: Eukaryota > Metazoa > Chordata > Actinopteri > Cypriniformes > Catostomidae > Xyrauchen > Xyrauchen texanus. Next base: position 38,501,167 of record NC_068305.1, read on the forward strand.
GGGAACGCAAAAGTCAGTCATTTAGTTTTCTCTTCCCCGTGAGCCTAGCGGGGCTCCGTAGCTAACCGTATTTCATTGCCCTGTAATTTTTCGCTGTACAATGACAACAAAGCTGAATCTAATCAAACTAATTTCATCCTTTTGTGCAGTGTCTGTTTTGTTACATATTGTTTGTGGAAAGTAGACGAATTAGAACACAGTGTGAAAAAAAAATACACTTGCAAATTTACTCTCATCTCACACTGAGAAATAATTTATAAATGTGCTACCACTGAATATGATAATAATATAGTATTAGCATATTCACACAATAAGCAGGCCTATTATATCTGAAAAAAAAGTTAAGATTTCGTTTTACAAACTTGATAAAACTCACTTTTAAATAATAATTATAAATGAGTAAATAAATTATTTCAATTAATAGAAACACTCTGGATTCCTCACGTCAATCAAGAAAAGTACAGTCCTACTGCATTGCTTCATAATCACAATATAATTTCAGATCTGAACTTTGAAATATTTCGAACCAATGTCAAATTGTGTCAGACACATATCTAGTGGTAATTTGCTGCCATCTAGTGTAAAACTATAGCTCATGTATTCCAGTTTCTCTTGAAAGTCAGCGCTCTTTATTTGAACTAGATTTGTTAAAGCGAGCACACTTCTCAGTCTCTATAATATTCTGGTCTCTAGATATGGCCCATGTCCCTGAAAATCTATAAGAATATTTAGCTCATTTTATTATCCATCAGATAAAAATAACGTCAGAAATGTAATAGCACACATCTCACCAACAAAGCACACGATTTAATTCATGTTTACAGCACAAATCGTGCCTGACGTTGCATGTCAAATTTGAATATTGATGGTTAAGGGTTTGTTCAAATCCCTAAGACTAAATATGAGCAATAGTAATAGTGGTGCCTGCTTTAGCATTGCCTTTAATTGCAATATAAAGATAATCCACTTCATCCTGTGTTTAATAATTAATCATTAATTTAATAATCATTCATATTGCCTAATGAGATCTCACAGTTTTTCTTTTAAAGCTAACAATGCAAGATATAAGAAAGATGCTCAAGGCCAGTTTCAATGACGTCTGCTTTTCATTTGCTTATGCAGATCTTCAATTTCAAGACATCATGGAAGAGAACATATATGGTTATGTATTTGCTTAAGTGCATAGTTTTGCTATATCATTTAAACAGCTTTATTGCCTGTGAAGGCACTGCTCATAAGGTTACAAAATAAACAACAAGAATGACTGCAAAAACTCTAAGTTTCTTTGCATAAAAGTAAGCTGGGAACTAAATGAAACTAATCACACCCAACAAAACTTTTTAAATGAGAGTGCAATTATGCTTGGAGCCAAAAATGGCTTTGGACTTGACATATGACTTATTCATTTTTTCTTTTTTAATGCCTCATTACCTAGTGTAATAGATTTGAATTGCAAAAGAGCTTCAAGCTTAATTTAATTTACTTTAAACTTAAGGTTTGTATAAAAGGATATTTGCTGCTGGTGTACAGGTATGGTAGAGGTTTTGTGATTTTGTTGGTGTCCAGAGGTCTTTGGTATCTCTCCCTAAATGTAGTATTCTGCTCTGAAGGTTTTGATTGTTAATGATTAGTTCACCCAAAAATTGAAGGAATCATATTCACCATCATGTTCTTCCAAACCTGTATGACTTTCTTTCTTCTCTGGAACACAAAAGGGGGAATTTTGTGTTTGCTCTTTTCTATGCAAGTACTGTGTAATGAACGGGGATGAACTTTAAAAACAATGCAAAAACATCATAAAAGTTAATGACAGTGATATATTCCACTTGTGCGCTCTGTATTTCAAGACTTCTGAAGGAATAGATAGACATTTATGTCATTATTCACTGATAATGTAACTGCTGTGAACAGATAACGGAGTCAGAGTTGAACTTATTATCAGTTTGTTCACAGATTTCTCAGACAATGCTAACCAGTGTTAGGGAGTTACAGAATACATGTAACAGGATTCCATCCATCCATCCATCCATCTTCAACCGCTTATCCGAAGTCGGGTCGCGGGGGCAGCTGCTCCAGCAGGGGGCCCCAAACTTCCCTATCCCGAGCCACATTAACCAACTCTGACTGGGGGACCCCGAGGCGTTCCCAGGCCAGTGTGGAGATGTAATCTCTCCACCTAGTCCTGGGTCTTCCCCGAGGCCTCCTCCCAGCTGGACGTGCCTGAAACACCTCCCTAGGGAGGCGGCCAGGGGGCATCCTTACCAGATGCCCAAACCACCTCAACTGACTCCTTTCAACGCAAAGGAGCAGCGGCTCTACTCCGAGCTCCTCACGGATGACTGAGCTCCTCACCCTATCTCTAAGGGAGAAGCCCGCCACCCTTCTGAGGAAGCCCATTTCGGCCGCTTGTACTCGCGACCTAGTTCTTTCGGTCATGACCCAGCCTTCATGACCATAGGTGAGGGTAGGAACAAAAATTGACCGGTAGATCGAGAGCTTTGCCTTTCGGCTCAGCTCTCTTTTCGTGACAACGGTGCGATAGAGCGAGTGCAATACCGCCCCCGCTGCCCCGATTCTCCGGCCAACCTCCCGCTCCATTGTCCCCTCACTCGTGAACAAGACCCCGAGGTACTTGAATTCCTTCACTTGGGGCAAAACCTCATTCCCTACCTGGAGTACGCACTCCATCGGTTTCCTGCTGATGTAACAGGATTACGAATTTAAAATACAAAATATAAGTAACTGTATTCCACTACAGTTACAATTTGAATAATTTGTAATTAGAACACAGTTACATTAAAACAATTATTTTGATTACTGAAAACATTAATTTGCATTTTATTGTCATTTGTTTCATTTAACATTTAGTCTTTTCAGATGGAAAACATTTATACAAATGTTATCCAAAGTGCATTTGAACAGCAGTGAAACACTTTCTTATGGTGTGTTACATTCATACGAGCTGACAGAGAAGTACGTTTGAAGTAAGTTTGGAGCAGAATAAATAGAAATAAACATTTTGTAAATTGTCAGCTTTACGCTAAGCTAAAATGCTATTTCTAGCCATATTTCATGCACATGTGACCAGACACAATCATATTTTTTTTTATAAGAAAATTCATTTTGGATCATAATTTCTTTTTTCTAGTAAGACCTTTAATATTACGGTAAAAATCATATTCTTGATAATAATTTTTATATTGTTTTCCTGTAAAAATATCTACAAATCCTTAAAACTAGATCAATTTGATTAATCTTGTTTTAGAAACAACACTGCATAAGATATTTAGGTTTTTCAGAGAATGTGAAAACAGTTGTCTTACTGTACTGGCAGAATTGTAGTCAAAACAAGTGAAAAAAATCTACAAGTGCTGAAGAAGTAATCCAAAGTATTTATATTACGTTACTGACCTTGAGTAATCTAATGGAATACATTACAAATTACGTTTTACAGTATGTATTCTGTAATCTGTAGTGGAATACATTTTTAAAGTAACCCTCCCAATCCTGATGCTAACATATGGATTCACAAACTTATTAAATTCTAAATCATATGAACCAATTTCATGGCTTGAAAGCCGCAGATCCTATTCTTTGAAATTGACATGAGTTTGATAACATTTTTCAGTTAACTACTGGTTTAATAATTCTGAAAAGATTGATTGGGCTTTTGATAAAATTGAACTCACATTTTTACCTTTCATGCTAAACATGCATCATTTATTTCAACTGATGTACAAGCTTTAGAGGATTATTTTTCTGAGGCTCAAAGGATTTGGCCTTTTATCATAAGACTTTAAACAGAGATTAAATACAAAATATGAATTCAAAACATCATGCTTAATCCTAGTTGTGGAGTCTTGCTGCATGCAAGAACACAGCACGTTATTCAGACTGACTTTCAATGAACTGAAGGTTCTTTGATGGCAGTATGAGTTACATTTGTCTGTGTCAGACTTCTTAGTCATTTCTTTGTAAACCTTAAGTCTCAAGGATTGATAGAGTACTGTATCTGTGTATGTATACATATACATGACAGAAATACTCTAACCAGACCATCTGGCACCAACAATCATGCCACAGTCCAAATCAATGAGATCACATTTTTCCCCATTCTGATGGTTGATGTGAAATTTAACTGAAGCTCCTGACCCATATCTGCAAGATGTTATGCATTACACTGCTGCCACAGGATTGGCTGATTGAATACTCGCATGAATGTGTACATATATTGACTGTATATACAGTAGTGGCCAGAAGTGCTGTCCGGAGCGGGTATTTGCACAATACATGATTTTAATGATGTGCAGGTTCGATTAAACCCTCAAAATGTGAGGAGTATGTAATATTGGAAAGAAGAAAACACTAAAGTTGGTTAAGGTATTTAATTGACAAAATTATTTGGCAAAAAAAGGCAAACTACAGCATATCATGGAATATGGGTTTTATTCTAATATGCAAAAAATGCATTGAAAAAAATCCTCACAGGAAATAAAGCATACATTGAATACAATGTAATCACTTATTAATATTTTGGTGATCCTCCCTTGTTTTTGATTACAGCAGCCATTCTCCTGGGCATTGACTCAATAAGCTTTGTGCATGTGTCGCGCATAATTTTTTGTAAAGCCCCCATAAAATCTTCCCAAAGCTGAGCTTCATTGGAAGAACTGCATGACTTATCACGATTCAGGTTTAGAATTTTCCAAAGGTTTTCAATGGGATTAAGGTCAGGGGACTGAGGAGGCCACTTGATGACTTGAAAATGCTGGGCAACAAGTAATGCCTTTGTTGTGCGCGAGGTGTGCTTGGGATCATTATTGTGTTGGAAAATACACATTCGATCTCCAAACATATCCAGCAACATTTTGTTCAGCAAGATGGTCCGTTTTCAAAGTGTCAACAACTTTGTAGATCCTTCCAACACCTGCTGCAGACATGCATCCCCATACCTTCATGTTTCCTCCGTTGTGCTTAACGGTGCCACGCATGCATTTGGAGGACAACACCTTCCTCTTTGCCATTTTCACCAAAACCCACAAATGAATGTCTAATTATATAGCCAACACCCTAATTGACATACTTGTAGCAATTATAGGGTGGGAATAATGAGTGCAAACTTTGTATGACAACTTGGCCAAAAATGATGTCCGGGCAATTTGGCATATTTCATTGCTTCATGTCAAATAAAATTATTGAAACGTGGAGCGTTTTACACTGTAAAAAATTTCAGTAATTTTAACAGTAAAATGCTGTAAAAATGCTACAGAAATAAAATGTTAACTGATTAACAAATATTAACTGTAAAATATAGAGTAAAATGTTTTAATATATTTTAAAAGACAATACAGTAGTTTTTACAATAAAATGATGTAATAATTACATTATTAGTAAAAAGTACGATTTTCCTGTATAATTAATGGTAAAAAGAACAAGAGAGTTTATGTACTTTTTTTTTACAGTAAATTATTGTTAAAATTACCCATTACATTTCATTATATTTTATGGGAATAGTTATGTTTCATTATATTTTTTACATACACTGGGGTGTTCAGAGTTATATTTGATGTAATTTAGTTAATGTTTACTGCATTATTTGAATCTCACGTGTGTTACCATGATGGTGTTTAGTGTTTGTGTGAGTCATACTGAGCACTGTCTCTATATGTTTATTGACTATTACTCATGGGAAAGCCACTACTGATGAACTTCATGTCATTATGTGCTCTTCTATAGTTACTAACATAATTAACAAATACCTAATAAAGTAAACAACAGATTTATACAGTTTCTAAAGGCATGTTTATGAATTTCTTTTACAGTAAATTTGATGGAATTGTTTTTTTATTTTTATTTACAGTGCCAGTATGTAAATTACAATCATTTTACACAATTTACACGTTGTTCTATAAAGTGGTTTACATTTTACAGTGTTTTCTACATAATTATTCTGGCAACCACAGCTGCCAAAATTCAGTGTACAACATGCATACAAAATCTTTAATACATTTTTAATAATATGTTTGAATAAAGGCCAAAGACGTCATATAGATAGATAGATAGATAGATAGATAGATAGATAGATAGATAGATAGATAGATAGATAGATAGATAGATAGATAGTGCTGGGTAGTAATGGATTATATGTAATTTGGATGATTTAATCAGATTACAATAATGAGTAAATACATGAAATTGGATTAAATTACATTTTAAAATACTCATAATAGGAATACAGTTAGGAATACTTTTTAATTGGTTAAATTAATACTAGTTAACAAGACAACTGCAGTAAATTGTTAATTTATTGATCATTCTGATTGTTCTCTTTTTTCAATCTTTTACATTTTTCATTCTAAATAAGCACACTGCTGATATACGTTCGGTAAGACTGTTTTCTGAAGAGAGGGGGAGGGTAGTGTGTATTGCACTCAGAACTGATACTCACTACTAGCCAGCCAGGTGAAGATGGAGCGGTCTACCACAGCATTTAACCACTGGATCTATAGAGATCATTTCTTTTTATAGAAGGAAATTACACCAATGATCAAAGGATCTAGTGGATGCCATCGCTCAGGGTCCTGCCCACAGGGTACTCAATAGTTCAACTACAAAATGTGAAGCACTATGAAACAAAGCCCATCGCATTACTGTTACTGCTGATGCAGTGGAGTCCAATGCATGAAACTTGAAATAAAATTTTACACAATTGTTCCTTGTGTGACTCAGTGGAACTCTTGTTTTAAAATGTTCTACTCTTTTAGAATATTCTTGCTGTTCAAAAGATCATATCTTGGACCTCAGTTTTTGAATAGGTGAGGGACTATCAGTAAGCAGTAAGGGTTAAAAGTGTTTCAGTGTTTTAGATGAAAGCTTTGACCTAGCAATGTCGTTGCTGTTGATTTTATGACCATTAATTCTCATTCATTTTATAATCGTTTTATGCTGATTATATGGTTGTCAATGTTCGTAATGTTGCTATTGTTTTATGCACTTTGACATAAAATAAAATAGAATGAATCCAAAAGTAATCAGAATAGATTACCCAAAAATGTAATCTATGAGATTACATTACTGATTGCGTTTTCTGTCATGTAATTTGTAATCAGTACCTGATTACAATTCACAAGTATTCCACCCAGCACTGTATACACAACTAATCAGCCACAACATTGACACCACCTGCCTAATTCTGTGTAGGTCCCCCTCCTGCAGCCAAAACAGCACCAACCCGCATCACAGATTAGCATTTTGAGATGATATTCTTCTCACCACAATTGTACAGACCAGTTATCTGAGTTACCGTAGACTTTGCCATTTCAAACCAGTCTGGCTATTCTCTGTTGACCTCTCTCATCAACAAGACATTTCTGTCCACAGAACTGCGCTCACTGGATGTTTTTTGTTTTTCACACCATTCTGAGTAGATTCTAGAGATTGTTGTGTGTAAAACTCCCAGGAGATCAGCGGTTAAAGAAATACTCAAACCCGTCTGGCACCAACAATCATCCATGTGATTATCTAATCAGCCAATCATGTGGCAGCAGTGCAGTGCATAAAATCATGCAAATACAGGTCAGGAGCTTCAGATAAAGTCCACATCAACCATAAGTATGGGGAAGAAATTTGATCTCAGTGATTTGGACCATGGCATTTGTTGGTGCCAGACAACAGAGAATGGCCAGACTGGTTCGAACTGACAAAGTCTACGGTAACTCATATAGGCCTAACCGCACTGTATATTTGTGGTGAGAAGAACAGCATCTCAGAATGCTATTCTGAGCTTCAGATTGGTGCTGTTTTGGTGGTGTGAGGGGGACCTACACATTATTAGGCAGGCGGTTTTAATGTTGTAGCTGATTGGTGTATACGCAGTATATATATATATATTATTGTAAAGCAGTTCCCTTTTCCCCTCGCGGCAGCTCCGTTGGGGTGGATGGTAGTGGCGAGAACTCTACTCTAGATACTATGGCATATCCCTCCTCCTTCTCGGATTTCGGCACCAGTGTAAAGATGTTCAATGGAAAGGAGGAGGTGAGAACCGGCTTGTCAATATAAATAATATTTTAATGATAAACTTAAACAAAAGACAAAACACACACGGCGGACATTTCCGTAAACGATCTCTCTCTCCCGCACAATCCTCTGCAGTCGGCCTTCATCGGAGGCTTGATTAGCCTGATAAGAAACCGGGTGTGTATAATCACGACCGGCCCGCCCTCCGCCCTGCCACAATTATATATATATATATATATATATATATATATATTAGTCAGGACATTACGGATGTAAAAAAACAGCACCATCGCTATTTGTAAAAAAGTAATTTATGATCAAATCTAGACAGGCCCCATTTCCAGCAGCATCACTCCAACACCTTATCCTTGAGTAATCATGCTAAATTGCTAATTTTGCACTAGAAAATCATTTAGCATTATATCAAACACAGTTGAAAGCTATTTGGTTTGTTAAAGGCAGCTTAACTTTGTTTTTGAGTTGCCACAGTATGCAATAGACTAGCATGTGCATGTCTTAAAGTCAATATTATGTAAAAAATGGCAAAGTAACAGCTTTCTTTGCTTTGAAGTATGAAGGCTAAACAGTGCTTGAAATTGCCAGGAAACTGAAGATTTCATTCAAAGGTGTACACTACAGTCTTCAAAGACAAAGGACAACTACAAGGACAGAAAGAGATTTGGAAGGCTCAGCTGTACATCTAAACAAGAGGATAAGTACATCAGAGTCTCTAATTTGAGAAATAGAGGCTTCACATGTCCTCAGCTGACAGCATCATTGAATTCTACCCGCTCAACACCAGTTTCATATACAACATTAAAGAGAAGACTCAGGAGTGCATGCATGGGATGACTTGCAAAATAATTTTTTTTAAAAAAAGTTACTTTTGAAACAGAAAAACAAAAAGAAATGGTTAGAGTGGGCAAAGAAACACAGACATTGGACTGGATAAGAGTGTCATGGATCTTAACCCCATTGAGCTTTTGAGGGATCAGCTAGACTGTAAGGTGCGTGAGAAGTTCCTGACAAGACAGTCACATCTATGGCAAGTGCTACAGGAAGTGTGGGGTGATACTGTCACCTCAGTATCTGGACAAACTCACAGCTAGAATGCCAAGAATCTTCAAAGCTGTCATTGCTGCACGTGGATGATTTTTTGATAAGAAGTCTGAAGTAGTTTAAGTCTGGTGAATAACTTTACCAATTTCTTTCCATAAGAGCAAAATCTGTAAATTTTCCAATCTTTTGGCCGCCAGTATGCGCACACGCGCGCACACACATACACACACACACACACCCACTTGTTCTGGAAGGAGATGAATGCAAAAACCACTAAAGCAATTACCCCACAAGGCCATTTAATGACATTGCACACACGCACACACTCTCTCGCTCACACACACACACACACACACACACACACACACACACACACACACACACACACACACACACACACACACACACACACACACACACACACACACACACACACACACACACACACAATTGTACTGGAAGGAGATGAATGCAAAAACTACTAAAGCAATTACTCCACAAGGCCATTTAATGACATTGGAATAAATCTGAACAACCGTTTTTGCAGCTCCAGTGCATTAAATGCTCTGAACTGTGGAGCAAGTTTGGTGTTCTGCAAGTTACATTATTTGTTCATAGTACATTTAACATATTTACATACAATAAAAGTGAATGGTAACGGAGTCATTCTGTCAAACATCTCTTGTGTTCCACTGAAGAAATTAAGGGTTTGAAACAATATGTGGATGAGTACATAATGACGGAATTTTCATTTTTGGGTGAACTATCCTTTTAATTTTGGAAATGTTATGTGCATTTCTAGTAGTGACCATCAGGGGGCACACACTCATCACAAACAAATTGTCTCAGCAGAAAATCTGTGTATGCAGTTTTGGATAGACTCATGTAAATGAACTTTGATGCAAAGAGACAAGTACACAAGAAGCCATCCTAAATTTTTGTCTCACTCTCCTGTCAACCGGTAAATTAAATTAAAGAAAGCAAAGTGCGACTCTTTTAGCCGGCTTACATTTTGATTAGCCTTTTGCTACATTTATTTGCTTCTTATGCAATCAATGGCAGGTTGACTGAGGGATTGTGCCCTTTGTGTTTATCCGGATAATTATACCAGGATATGAAATAGTTCAGATCATTCAGGGATTTAAAACTGTCTGGAATTGATCCTATTCAACATTAAAGCCTTTATGTTTGTAAAAAATGCATAATGATCAGGAAACCTTAAATCAATACACTGAGATAATACTAAATCAACTCTGAATTTTCACTTCATTAAAATGCCCAGTAGTAAAGCAGGGCATCAATAAATAATTTAATACTCATTGTGTTCCTCCCCACGGATATCTTCAGATAAAGACGAAAAATGAATGCGATAAAGATATAAACTCGAATAAATTGACGAAATAGTAATACGAGCAGATACTCGAGTGAGTGAAAAACATTTCACAAGAACGGTTAGTAAGAATATGGCAGCCATTAAGAGTAGGCTAGGCCTATATATAACATAACTAACAGTAATTAGTTTATTATTACACAAACGTATTACATACTTTTTTTGATTCCCTACTTAAATGTGGGGCTTCCTACAGATGTACAAATCAGATTTGGAATAATAATTTATTAATGCAGATAGTATACTTATTATTGATTTTACAATTGCATATTATTGTAACAATATAATTCATGTCTATAACTGTTGATGTCCATTATTATTACTGAGTATGTGAACGTGAATCAGTCTTCCAGAAAGTTTTACTGCTGTGTAGTAGCGAATGCTAAAGTATATAATTTGGTCTTTTTGCGGAGTCTTTGATTGTAGCGAATCAGCAGCTTTAATGTGCTCAAACTGAAAGAAAGAGGAAAGTAACGGCTACGCTACATGTTCTGTTACGATTTGTTTCTCGTTACAATTTAACATATTTGTGTTATTGTCTGTTATTCGTTGTATTTATGTCTGAAACCGTTTTTGTGAAATGCGTTTCTCCCACATGACCGACATCTGTCTTTAAACTGTAAATCTTTTGCTTTTTTCCCTAAATATTTCTGAGGGAGGATCAAAGTGAGTAGCCTATACGTTGTAAACTTTCAGGCGGAAAATACATTAAGCTTTTAGCTGTTTCCTCAAAACAAGAGTAAAGAGAAAGAGTAACATACAGGTCCCATTTTGTAACAAATTGTTCTACCTATTGAAGACACATCCTCGTTAGTATAGTGGACAGTATCTCCGCCTGTCACGCGGGTTCGATTCCCCGACGGGGAGAAATATCTTTTTTTTTTACATTATTATCTGAAAGGTCAATGGTCAGAGTGGGCAAATCGGAGGTCTACAAGGACTTTACATAATTATTTATCTCTTTTCTTTTTGTGTATTTTGGGGCAGCATTACTGGTTTGGAGACAGATTCAATAATTTTTTACTTTGATCTAATAAAAAAATGACATTTTGGGAAACAAAAACATACAGTTGTATGTTTCATTTTATTGGAGTATAGTTGAATTTTTTGTAAAGTTAAATGTTTGTTCATTTATCTACATCTATTATGAAATCTTTAATGAATGTAGATTATCAATTTGATGTGGTAATTGATGTCATTTGTATGTGTAACATTAGATAAATGCTTAAACAACACAAGCCTACAGTCAATAATTAATGTGTAAAAGGGTCAATGAACTTTAAATTTACGAAACATAATGAATAACTTTTTGGGTATCATTGTCATTCCCAAAATTATTTTATTTCACAAAATATTTCCTGAGATTTACAATGTAGTCAATCTTTTAAGTGGTTATTGGAGAATGATGTTGGCTACACTTTGTACCTGTCCAGTAAGGTTAAAAAGGAAGAACAGTCTGGGCAGTTCAATCCAGAGGGTCCTTGCAAGGATAGCCTCCTGTCCATTCTTGAGTATTCAAACAGCTTTGAGGAAATTAAGGATATTTGACTATATCTGTCAGAAAGGCCAGATCCAGTAGCAGTTTTGTCAGAGGATGACAGTTCAGTTGTATTTGAAGCACGAGCAAAAGACAGTTGGAGGAAGGTTTGTAATATCAGGGCTGATGGGAATACTGCCTTTATAATGGGGAAGAACTGTTTTCCTGAAAGTAAAATGTACCATCTGACTGTAGAAGCCCCTTCACCATCAACTCTCTCTGCAAGGCCACTTGTTCCTTCAAGCTCTGCCTCTAAACTACCATGTCAGTAAACTTTACTTTAAAAAATGTATTTAATATTGATTATTACAGGCAACTAATATATTTGTGTAATTTCATAGAAATGGAAGAGGATGAAGAACTGGAGTGGATGATGCTGAGTTTGTCTCCACAAAAATGTCCTACACTGCATAGTAAGAGAACCAAGAGGATGCAATTTTTTTTAATTGTTATCCAGTAATTATCTAGTTCATCCTGTCTATGTCAAATTAAATTGCACATACTACAGTGATACTACTCAAATTATAATGTGTTTTCAGGACCTTCGGCTGCTAAATATGATCCCAGATATCCCGCTTTGTATATCACCAGACAGACAGTGAAGCAGAGCTCAGTTTGTCTTTGCAGACTGCTTTGGGGTGGGGTGAAATTGTTACTTCACACAATCCCAAATTTAAACAGATTACACCCTCTACTGTCAAAACTTAGCAATAGTTCACTCATTACTGTTACACATGCAGCAGCAATAGTACAGTTTTTCTCAATCAATCTGGCACATTTACTGAAACAAATTTACAATTGTAAAACTAGTAGAATCCTTACAATATGTGGTACATTCAGCACAACACTCTATGTGACCTGCAAAAGGTGTTTACTCAATCAAAAGAATTAACTCATGTTTCAAATGTAAATAAATCCATCAATGAAGAAATCATTGTCATCAAAACAAAAGGTTCCTTTATCATTGCTTAGACCCATACAGTCAAAATGCAAAGACATCTTGTCAAATGACAGTGTACTTTGAAAGTGTGATAGTTACCCACTATGTAATATTGTCCAATTGCTAACATTGTATATGTTGGCATCAGACTCCTGGGTCTTCCAATCTCTCTCTGTCTGGCCACAGCATTTCATCTACATCACGCCCGATATCCTCCCTTGCAATGCAACGTGGGAAAAATCTTTTAAAATGACGCTGCCACCCCCTAAATCAATCTGCTGTGATATCCTCACAACCAGCATCCATTCCACCCAGTAAGGACAACTGGTCATGAGGACGGTGAACATAGACCCTCCATCTCAATGCAGAAAATAACTCCTTAATTGGATTTAGGAATGGGGAGTATTTCAAATGATGGAAACTTCTGTTGTCCCAAATTATAACATACGTTGGCAAGTCATTTCTTACCAACCCCCCTCATTCTCAGGAATGATATCCCTGTAAAGAGTTTCCAGGAAATTGAGGAGACGTTGTGTGTTATAGGGCCCAATGATGGGAATGTGGCTGAGTACACGATTCCCAAATATAGCAGCACACATTGTAAAGTTCCCTCCACGCTGGCCCGGCACATCAACAGTGGCTCTGTGGCCACGTCTCCTGACTTTGGTAAAGTTGAATCCTGCATCATCAACATACACAAAAATGTGTGTGGATTCATCCGCCTCCATTTCCATCACTCTCTAAAATGTACAGTAGTTATTGAAAATCATACAGTTACACATATCCCACATTGTGTAACATATTCTGCATATACTTGTCAATTCTGAAAGACAAGGTGATTACAGCACTGTGTAATGATGAATTCTTACCTACATTTACATTTATGCATTTGGCAGACACTTTTATCCAAAGCGACTTACATTGCAATTATTACAGGGACAATCCCCCCGTAGCAACCTGGAGTTAACATACATTGCCCTAAATTGTGAAATTGGAAATTGAATTGTTTTCCTTCTAGCCCATGTCTATCCACCTGACAACTAGCCTATTACAACAATACCACATTATGTATCTAATATATGCGACAGGTTATTGTGATTGTTGGTTGTTCTATTAAGCATGTAGGGATTCACACAATAAACATGTGTATAATTGCATTTGAGAGTAATATCATTCAATAGCAAATTAATGCAAACTATTTTGATCTGCAAGGCTTACTCAATGCATTTTGTCTCAAAGCGATTATAAATGACTATAGTTGTGAACAAATGACCTAATGTTCATATAGTTAGTCATATAGTTTGATGAAGTTTAATAGTCATTCGACAATTGTGCCAAAGCGATTGAGAAAAACTAACAATACTTGTCCTTTTGCAACAACATTTCCACCAATTTTATTGTGTGTATGAACTGTGCCACTTTTTAAGCATGTATTACTCACAGAATGCCTGAACGTTAATTTTGCATGCATGATGTCATTAAGAAGTAAACATATAATGGTAAAAGTTGCATAACAAAATGCTGACCCGTAAAGACCATTTCCAAATTTGTCTTGCTGCGTTTGAAGCAATTGTTCTTGATTTTCTTTTTTTTTTTTAAAGCAGTCATCATGAAATTTTCTCTTAGAGGAACTTTATGGAAAGCATGGAGAAAATATAGAAGTACTGTATGAGAATGTTTGGGTTCAATTGGTGTGCAAGAACAAGTGCTTTTTTCTGGTAAGTATTCATATGGTCAGAAAGTATTCATATGATCAGAAAGTATTCATATGATCAGAAAGTATTCACACTTCCTCAAAGTGTTTATGAAAACCATTCCACACTTTGTTCAAAAAAATCAAGCGCAAATTCAGATTTCACTTAGAACTACTTTCCAATTTTGCAATTAATAAGCATATTTTAGCACAAGTGTAGTTTAAAAATGCAAATTGATATGATGTTATAAAAGTTAAAAGTGTGACAAAAAGGTAGGCTACTGACTCTTGTGCCTGTGAATGTCTAATAAAACTGTGTGCAGCAGGGGCTGATGGGCTTGTAGAGGACCAGGTAAAATGCCTGTTATTATTAATTTCTATTTACTTTTTCTTTTTTTTAATCCCTGACTGCTTTCTTGTGTTTATTTATTTACACAAATATTTTACAATTGTATTGGAAAACATGCATATTACGGAGCAAACGGTGTGGACGCTAATTGTGGCCTCATTAGACCACAAAAATGAGGACCTGTAGGTGAAGCTCTTCTGCCATTTTGTTGAAGGTGAGAATTGTGGACCCTTTTTCTCATTGAAAAGATAGACTTGTAAAACGCGTGACATCTGTTGAACTTTAAGAAGATGGCGAAGCTGGATCTTGGTTAACACGGATTGAGAATTTTAATGGTGAATTCACAAAATTGATAGTGTCGTAAACTTCAGTGATTGTGTGTGGGGAAACGGCGATGGAACACCAGGTATTTGGCGGAAAATCAAGGTCAAAATAGGTGATGTGAAGAGTTTGTATGAAATTGTGCTAACTTAATCAATCGTTGTTAAAAAATAATAATACTAATGATGACTTATGTCTTCGATTGTTGGCTTGAATCGTGTTTGGCTGTAGTACAATACTGTCCATCACCACTTGGGGATCGCTGCAGTAACTGAACGATAGTGACGGGGAATGTGGCTGTTGGTTCCACCGTATTGTTTTGTTGTTTAAATATTGTTTATTTTATAACATATCACGTAATAATACTAATATCTTAAATGTTATTCAGTTGGTCTTAAAGCTGTTCCTCACAACTTTTTTGTTTGTTTTTACAAAGGCTGTATCTCTATCTTGACGATTCTTTACCTCTTTTTGTGTTGTGAGGCATCATTATGTTTATTATCGTTTATTTCGCTTGGTAATGCTTGAGATTGTGTGTCTAAATTGTTGTGAAGAACGTTTATACTTAGATGTCAAACTCCGTTTACCATAGCAGAGTGTAAATGGTCAACTAGCGGGTTACGACAGTAAGTCACCGTTTGCGGATATCCATTCAAATGAATGGTTTGAGCCGTAAATTGCAACTTGCTGACGCAGAATTGTCCGATAATCTTTTATAAAACTTGAATTCTAGCGTAGTAAACTCTACACAGTTCACTTCTAATGGATTGTGTGGTGTAAAACATGTTAGACAGTGGGTAAGCTCATTAAGTGATTAGCTCTTTCCTAAAAAAAAAAATTAAAAAAAAGCAGTATATTCATCATACTCCATAGACAACAATTAAAAATATCTGGTGGTCTCGCCTGTGTACCCATAGTATATATGTGTGACCGCCGCATTTTGCATCGCTTTGTTAATCTTATACGATCCCCTCTATATAAGGGCTCTGGTGTGTGATCAAACCGGACGTTGTGCCTGTACCCACAATGCAATGTTGTTCGTTTCACTTTTCAAGTAATTTTTTTCCCCATTATTTATTAGTCATTGGGTTTGCAGTTTGGTGGTATCATTCTAATAATGAACTAATTAATGTCAGTTATGTTATATATGCTCTGTATGACTGCCATAATGTCACTAACCTTTCTTGTGAAATGTGTTTCACTCACTCGAGTATCTGCTCGTCTCTGTGTTTCGTCAGTACACTCATGTTTCTCTTCATACCGCATAAATCTTTCGCCTTTTACTAAAGATTTCCGTGGGGAGGAATACAATGAGTATTAAGTAATTTTTTGATGCCCCGCTTAATTGTGGGGTTTCCTAAAGATGTTAAAAAAAAGATTTAGTTTGTATGATTTAATTGTTGTGTGAGAATTTGTTCTTTAAATAGCGAATGTTTATGTCATCAATCGTTAAAGTGTAGAAACGTGCAGAAGTCTGGACGTTTTTACTGCAGTGTAGTTTATTAATGAACGACTTGTGATAAAGTGTATTATTTACGGATTCTTGATTGTTTGTAGCGAATCTTCAAATCAACACTTGAGCAAATCAAGTGGTTTTTATTGTCGTTCAACCATATATAGTTAGTTCAGTACACAGTGAATCAAGACAACGTTCCTCCAGGACCATGGTGCTACATAAAACAACATAGTGCAAACACAGAACCACACGAGACTAGACAGACTAAATAACATGCCTTTATAAAATGCACGTGAAAACATGTGCAAAAAGTACGGGACAGTAGGCTACAATACAATTATTAAAAATGAACCGTACAATAGACACCGTGAGAGACAATGCAGCGCCGCCAGTACACAGTAGTGCAAAAAGATGACAGTTTATAAAAATGCCAAATGTAAACATAACATGCTATGAGATTGAGGTAGCAGCCAGGTATAAAGTGACCATGGCCGTCGCCAGAACAAACCAAATGGGGGGGCATTTAATTTTCATAGGGGGCATACTTTTTTAATGATCTGAGACAGACCAAAACAACAACCCATATTAGGCTATAACTTAAAATAGACCACAATAGTCTTGTTTTGTTCAATTATTCAAATAAAATACTTCACCGTATGATCTCAACGTTTCTGTTTATTTTCTCTTAACATTTCTAGTAGCCTATATTTTTTGTTAATCTGCATTGTTCGTCACATACACAACACAGTGCCATCTAGTGGCTTTCTTGAGTAACAAGCACGATCAACGTAATGCATATCATTCATTACAAGTCCAACCTAAAACTACACCAAAACCAATTTGATTTATGACTCTACAACACTTCATAAACACGAGTCACAAAAGCTCCTGGTTTCCACCAACAGCACAACAATAATAAAAGCAATGCATAACATACTGCAATAAAATTCTTTTTTTTTTTGTTATACACAGAGACTTCAGCTCTTGTTGAGCAATACGTTTTATTCTCTCTCTCTCTCTCTCTCTCTCTCTCTCTCTCTCTCTGTATCTCTCTGGATATTTTTTCTTTTGAATGAAAGCAAAAGAGCATGGCTAACTAGCTGGATCCAAGAACAACACAACAATAATAAAAGCAATGCATAACATACTGCAATAAAAATTTAGCAATGAAGCAGGCAAGCATTGTATTCACAATTGATTAAAATAGTTGAGGGCGGCGGGTCTCCGAGTGAAATCTCCGAAGAACATTATCTTTCCATTCATGTTGACACTTGCGTGTGAGATCCTTCTCAAATGCCAGCTGAATGAGCTGGGCCTTGCGTGTGTGCCGCATAGAACGTCTGTGGTCGGTGAATACATTCCTCAAAACTGAAAATGAATTTTCACACATTGCGGTTGAAGCACCAAGCGTCAATCCGGTCTTCAAAGCTGTCAGTACACTTGGCATTGCTTCTAATGTTTTGTGGTACTTTGAAAGGAGATTTTGTGTTGTCAGTTTCGCGTTTCCTTCTTTGTTTATTTGTGTAGAAATAAACTGTTTAGCAACAATACATTCTGTCTCAACGATGGTTGATTTTGTTAATGACATGATGTGCTGAAGTAACTTCGGATTCAAAAATTGATCGCTCTCTGGGTTCAAAGCAATCAGCGATTGCGCAAGCTGTGTGTTGCGCTCACCGAAGCGATGGTTGATTTATCCAAGAAGTGTGTCAAGTGCACTGTAATAAAGCCTTCGTAGCTTCGTAGCTCTGGTTTGTCATTGTCCTTTTGTCCTGTTGTTTCTTCAACGAAATACGGGTGTAAATTCTTATTTACTGTGCGCTGCCGTTTTGAAGGTGCGGAAGTAACCTCCAAATCGGTGACTGCATCCCACAGCTCTGTGAACTTGGCCTCACAGCGGAGTTCACTCACACACTTAGAGGCACTCGCGACCAGTTCCAACCCAGTCAACAGGTCCATGTCCTCACTTTGCAAAAGCTTGTTAGGGCCATCCAGCAACATCAACACTGTCTTTACAAAGTGTGCGATGAACATAAACGCAGGCTGAGAAATTTCCCTCAAAAGCCCAATGGCCTCCATCCTCACCTCAGCACCATATGTGCGCTCTGCGTCGATCTCCGAAAGCAAAGAAATGATCTCCTTGTAAGACTTAATGATCAAATTCTCAATTACCATCTCATTAGCTCCAGAGTCGTCTCCACACACGTTGTTGTTGGTCAAAGTCGTCTTTGTCAACGACGAATCTTTAAACCACTTTCTTATATCCATAGCTTTGCTGTAGGTCTACAAAACCGCCAAAATTTGATTCTGAGATCGCATGCAATGCGCAGCTGAGCTACGCAAAGGAATTACGTATAAACAATTCTCTATGCTTAACTAAATGAATTGCATGATTTATATGATATATATATATACTTACACACAAACTGCATATTGTAATTTGAATAAATAAAACTACTAACACAAAAATAACATATTGAAAGGTCTGCTGCTGGAGACTTGCCATTGGCTGTTGTATTTGAATAATTAATGGAGTAGGTCTTTGCAATGTTTGGGTGCTGTTTTGGGATGTTTTAACAGTCATTTATGAATATAATTATATTTCAAGTTACGTTCTGTGTAATAATGCGTTGAGTAATTAATTTTCTGAATCATTTCTGAAGATAATGTGTATGTGTTATGCATATCTACCGCTGTAGAGATTACTGTTCCTGTGAGATAAGTTCTGCTGAAATAACTTGATGAGAAAGTGAAAATGATCACAATCGTAGACTTTTAATATCAAACGATTAGGGGAACACACTAAGTCATTTGGGGGGGTACTGTCCCCCAATGCCCCCCCTTGGCGACGGGCCTGAAAGTGACAATAATTAAAGTGCAACTCAGGACACGTGTGTGTGTGTGTCAGTCCAGTCTCTGAGTATTGAGGAGTCTGATGGCTTGGGGAAGAAGCTGTTACACAGTCTGGCCGTGAAAGCCCGAATGCTTCGGTACCTCTTTCCAGACGGCAGGAGGGTGAAGAGTTTGTGTGAGGGGTGTGTGGGGTCGTCCACAATGCGGGTTGCTTTGCGGATGCAGTGTTTTGTGTAAATGTCTTTGATGGAGGGAAGAGAGACCCCGATGATCTTCTCAGCTGTCCTCACTATCCTCTGCAGGACTTTGCGGTCTGAAACGGTGCAAGTCCCAAACCAGGCAGTGGTAATAGAGCTGGTGTTGAGGGACCAGGTGAGGTTCTCCGCCAGGTGAACACCAAGGAATCTGGTGCTCTTAACGATCTTCACAGAGGAGCCGTCGATGTTCAGCGGAGAAAATGTTCTTGTGCAGTTGATGAATTACTATGTATTTATTTGTATATATTTTATTTTTGAATATTTCTATTTTGCGGAAGTCCCGCGAATAATTGTATTCTCCCGCACCCCGCACACACGAGTGTTTTACCGCCCGAGTCGCACTCAGTTGCGTCGAGTCCCGCTTGAGTGCTGGCCTGTAGTCTGAAATACTGTATTAACGAGGATGTACTCATTTTACATGTTCGGGTACATTGAGGACTTTTACTGTATACATTTACTGTAACCGGACAGAGTGTAGGCCTACTACAATTCCGGTAAACACTTGTAGACAGTTCCTCGTTAGTATAGTGGACAGTATCTCCGCCTGTCACGCGGAAGACCGGGGTTCGATTCCCCGACGGGGAGAAATATTTATTTTTTTACATTATTATCTAAAAGGTCAATGGTCAGAGTGGCCAAATCGGTGGTCTCCAAGGACTTTACATAATTCTTTATCTCTTTTCTTTTTGTGTATTATGGGGCAGCATTACTGGTTTGTAGACAGATTCAATAATGTTTTACTTTGATCTGTATAATAAAAAGATATATAACTGTTTCCTCAAAAAAAGCAGTTTATTCAGCATACTGAAGCATCTCCTCCATATATTACAATTAAAAATATCTGATAGCTTCGCCAGTGTACCGCCCATATAGGCTAATATATGTGTGACCGCAGCTTTTAGCATCGCTTTGTTAATCTTTTATGCTTTAATCCTACTGTTAGTTATGTTATATGCTCTGTATGACTGCCATAATGTCACTATAACCATCCATCCATCGTCAACCGCTTATCCTGTAATGTCACTAACCGTTCTTGTGAAATGTGTTTCATTCACTCGAGTATCTGCTCGTATTAGAGTTTTGTCAGTACACTCATGTTTTTCTCCATATCGTATAAATCTTTCGCCTTTTACTAAAGATTTCCGTGGGGAGAAACACAATGAGTCTTAAGTAATTTTTTGATGCCCCGCCCTATTGTGGGGTTTTCCTAAAGATGTAAAAATCAGATTTGTAATGATTATCAAGAATTGTAGATAGTATCATTATATATACTTTCATAATTGCGCATATTTGTAACAATGTAATTAATGTCAATTACTATTGATTCCCATTAATTTTGAATGATATTCAATATAGTGAATGTTGGATCCTTAGACATCCTCGTTAGTATAGTGGACAGTATCTCCGCCTGTCACGCGGAAGACCGGGGTTCGATTCCCCGACGGGGAGAAATATCTTTTTTTTACATTATTATCTAAAAGGTAAATGGTCAGAATAGGCAAATCTGAGACACTAAAGGCCTATAAGGACGGAAAAAGACGGACGAATCAAAAGAATCTCCTAAATTATCAAGCTATACTTTATCACAAGTCATTCACTTGCAGACAACAAAGCAATACAACTTTCCAGAAAACTACTTCAAATTGTCATATAATAATTAAAAATGATTATAAAGAGTTGTAATTACTGTAAAAAACATTTAATAAATATAAAACATTAAATAATGTATACAAATTGCTTAATTCTGTATTTTTACATCATCAAGAAACCCCGCAGTAAAGTAGGGCATCAAAAAATTACTTAATACTCATTGTGTTCCTCCCCACGGAAATCTTTAGTAAAAGGCGAAAGATTTATGCGATATGAAGAGAAACATGAGTGTACTGACGAAACACAGATACGAGCAGATACTCGAGTGAGTGAAACACATTTCACAAGAACGGTTAGTAAGAATTTGGCAGCCATAGAGACAGAGCGTATTTAGGCCACGCCCACGGGGGTTGATTCCCTACTTAAATGTGGGGCTTCCTACAGATGTACAGATCAGATTTGGAATAATAATTTATTAATGCAGATAGTATACTTATTATTGATTTTACAATTGCATATTATTGTAACAATATAATTCATGTCTATAACTGTTGATGTCCATTATTATTACTGAGTATGTAAACGTGAATCAGTCTTCCAGAAAGTTTTACTGCTGTGTAGTAGCGAATGCTAAAGTATATAATTTGTTCTTTTTGCGGAGTCTTTGATTGTAGCGAATCTGCAGCTTTAATGTGCTCAAACTGAAAGAAAGAGGAAAGTAACGGCTACGCTACCTGTTCTGTTACGATTTGTTTCTCGTTACAATTTAACATAGGCCTATTTGTGTTATTGTCGGACATGTCTTTCCTCGTGCCCTTTGACCCTGATCCTGCGAGATGAGTTTTCCTCACTTGGAAAACTGAGGCAGACAGTGAAACACAGCTCAGTTCGTCTTTGCAGACTGCAATTGGATGAAACTGCTACTTCACACAATCCCAAATGTACACCCTCTACTGTCAAAATGTTGCAATAGTTCCAGAGGTTAAATTGGGCCGGAGCGCAGCTCCGCCTCCTCAGGTCCACAACACACCCTGACGGAGCTCAGCTCCGTCTCCTTCAGAGGCGGCGGCAGCCGATTTTAAATGTTTTGAGTTTAGCCCCGAATGAATTTTGAAAAGTTGACTAACAAATATGAAACCGGACAAAAGCCTATGTAAACCCCCGAAATCATAAGTTGCCTTATTTCATTGTGTTTTGGCTTTGCACATACTGCATACAGCCTGTAAAAATAGACATAGGCATAATCTAGCCTATAGAATAAGTTCCTTTGCTGTCGGTAGCCTATGGGTGACTCCGTTTATTCCTCTCTGTTGAATATGCAGCAGGTAGGGGAGGAGCTGACATCAACTAACGTTACTTAGTGGCGAGTTAACAGCAGCAGGCGCGTCGTTAGACATGGGCATCCGGGGCTTCAGCCAAAAATTGAATTTATTGATAATTATGATTATTTTTTAATAATTTTGTATTTATTTAAAAAAATGTACCGGGTCTTTTAATCTATCCTTCGGAATCATGTATTAAAGACGATTAAAATGTGTTCAAGCAGATCAAAGTTACTATGGTTACAGAATGCTTGTATTTAGAGTGCGCACCAGAGGAGAGAGCCTGAAAGAGTCATCGGTTAACTTACAGCTTTAGGGCTTGACTGTCATTGTTGTTTGTGGCTTCTGGTGGTAGCTATTATGGACATTAGACACTTTTTAAAAAGTAAAATAAGGAGTCATGAACGATACGAGGGAGGCAAGAAGAGTTATCTACTGGCGCCGTTCCCTCATCATTAAGCTCAGGTCGGTGAAGGCTCTTAAGCAAACCCTGGTCTAACTTACTAGCCCTGTAAGTTACTCACTGTGGTATTAATGCAGAACATGTACTGTATTAAAGTACGTGGGACCTTACTATTTCGCCTATAGCTAATCCATTTTGTGAGCCATAATCCGTTTCTCGTGAGGAATGTAGATGAAGTAGCCTATACATCTGATTTGGCGATTGAAACACGATGTGTAAATTAACGTTATTCAGGGATGTAGTGGAGGCTAAACGCACATAAACGCCGTTTACGCACCTCCCAAAATTCGGAAATAGCGTTTACCCACCTCCAAAGTGGGTTTATCCACCTCTAAATTGCGTTTATCCACCTCTAAATAGATAGTTCCTAAGCCATTTTAAATTAAGCTTATGTCGTTTTAGTTTCATATTGTTCATTATTAGTTTCATAGGTTGTTAAACCTAAGACGATGTCTTTCATTATGCGCTGCTGCCAGTGTTTCCCATGCGCGTGCATCGATATTGACTACTACCAGCTATATACAGCGTGCTGTCTTGTTGACCAATCAGCAGGAAGCAGCAGACTGCATCAAGATTCATCCGTCACTCACTAGCCCAAACGTCTAATGTAAAAATGGATATCCGGCAATTTTTAAGCGCCGTCAAGACGGCAGTCCTCCACCTCCTGAGGCCAGCAAACGGCCTCGGCTACAATCCCAAAGTGAGTGAGCTCGGAAAACAGTACTAAACTTCATGTTTTTGAGGTTAATTTGGTTAGATTAATAGATAATTAGATTCATGTCACTGACTCAACAAGTCACCTCTACCTTTTCCCATTATCCAATGTTACAAGTAAAATTCAGGATACATTATTAATTATTTAATATTCATGTATTATTTATTTGTGTTTCTGTGAATAGCTGTTACAGTTCTACAAATAAAGCATTCTATCTTTTACCTATCATTTAAAATGCTAAAAAAATGCACCTGAATGCAGGAAATGAAGTGTTTAATGGCCAACATTTCCTGGGGAGGTCCCCAGACCCCCATTTATATTATTATTGCTTATTATTATGTGCCTATGAGTTTCAATGCTGGAAACGCCTCTGTGTCGATCCTGCCATAGATTAAACATAACCTGTATTTAATGTATCCTGGGTTGCATTTCCTTTTATGTTGCATAGATTTTCCAGTACAAGGACATGCATCATGTGACATTATTGTTGTTGTTGATGTCAAAATCTACAGAAACTGTACTTAATATGGGCCCATTATTATCTCATTTATTACATAATATTACATATTTATACACATATTACACAGAAGGAAAGGCTCCTCATTACCATGGTTAGGTCAGTGTGCTATAGTCTTAAATAATAATAATAAATTAATGTATTTATGAAAAATAAATACTAGCTGAAACACATCTTGAAACTTTAAACGGCCACTGTTGATGTCTAATAATAATTCTAATAATTCTACCTTTAGATTATTTCATATGAAACTGAAACATTTTACTTTTACTACGTGTAAAATCCTGAAACAAATTTGTAAAGGTGATGTGTGTAATTATTAATATTTGTAACTATTTTGGTAAAGGGGCCACATTGGGCTTTAAGTAGTGCATGGGGGGCCACATTGTAATGCTTTTGATATACAATGTTCTGCATTGATTTGGTTTGTTGTAACTTTTAAGCCCAGAAATAGTTGTGTACTCAATTTTCTGAAGTGTATCTGTGACTAATGGGACTATTCTGCAATTGCCTAAAGTATTATATTGCTCTCAAAGATAGATACTTTTCTATCAGGCATTACAAAACTCAATAAAGGTGGAGATTATACATTTATTTTGCCATCTCTACTTCCCTGTTAATTTATTATTCAGTTTTAATAATAATAATAATAAAAAATAAATAAATAAAATAAAAAAAATGTATAGAACGACTAATGTTTGTCGCAAAGCGGACGAGTTTACTCTTTTTTTTTTCTTTCTAAAACTTTTCATGATGCGTTTCTCCTCGATGGTTTTTCAACACTCAACAGAATAACACAGGCAGCATGAATATGATAAATAATTACTGCAAGAGTTACATTAACATACAGGTGCGAAGGGACTTAAACGTTTCTAAATTGCATAAATAAAAAATAATAATAAAATAAGTGAATTGTAAAGTATTTGTCTTTGTTTGAATAACTACTCAACCCTAACTTACACATTAATACTGGAAAAAGAGCCCCTTTGGTGTAAAAACACATTAAGTCATTTTACGGCGGGATTTTAAATGATGACCATTCACCGTAAATAAGGGCTCCCCCTCCCTACAAAAGCCAATTTAACCACTGAATAGTTCACTCTTTACTGTTACATATGCAGCAGTAATATTAACAATACATGTCAAACTGGTAATTTTATTGTGTATATGATTTGTGCCACTTTTTAAGCATTTATTACACCCAGAATGTCGGAACTGGGCGGTTTGAATGTCTGAAGAGTTTGAATGATATTGTGCTAACTTCTACAATCGTTGTTCAAAATCATAATTACTTGTTATGGCTTGGATTATTGGCTTGAATCGTGTTTGGCTGTAGTGCAATACCGTCTACCACCACTGAAGTATCTGAACGAGAGTGATGGAGAATGTGGCTGCTGCTTCCCGTGCTCAAAAGTAAGGCACTTGTATAGTATACATAGGAAAGTAGGTCATAAGAGATCGATTTGTGGTAATAGAAGGGCGGATTCTGTTATCACATCTCTGAATAGGGCATAAAGCACTTAATCAGTCTTTACCATAGGAAAACATGATACAGGCTTGTGTAGTACAAGTGGACTACCAGAGACAGTGGAGCATGTGTTAAT
The DNA here is from genome assembly GCF_025860055.1 of Xyrauchen texanus. Lineage (NCBI taxonomy): Eukaryota > Metazoa > Chordata > Actinopteri > Cypriniformes > Catostomidae > Xyrauchen > Xyrauchen texanus. Next base: position 38,527,252 of record NC_068305.1, read on the forward strand.
ACAGTGCATAGGATATAATAATGAAAGGGTCATGCTTTGAAAATCAAGTCATTAGGTATGAACGGATTGAGTTTATATGGTTTTAGTATAATATTTAAAAGCAACAAATCTAATTAAAATAATTTAGTACTGATTTTTTCCCCTCAGCATTGATGCTCCACTCTCCATCTCAGTAGGTGGCGGAAATGCACAATAAGTTTGTTTGCCAACCAACACAAAATTGAAAGAAGAATTTACCGCGCTTGACTGATAGAAAAAAAAATCAAAAATGCTGTTACTCTATTCACTTCACAGAAGAATATACCGCATTGTTGTAAAAAGTTAGTTTATATATATACAAATCACCTAACGATATGGCAAACCTGCACTAAATATGAAAGAGCCCACCTTGCCTACCTGCTCAGCGTACAGAACACCAAAGATGCTGAAGCAGGGCTGTATGGGCAGATGACCATCATGGGATCCCTAAGGAAGGATGACACAAAAGCACTGTTTGGGGGTTACAAGGATACAATGATATTCTTCCTCAAGAATATCAGCGGCAGGAGTTGGCTTTCACTCAGGTCCTATAAGGCACTTTTGGCCAGGTATTCAGGTCAGATCACACACGTAAAGTTGCCAGAAACGTGACACTCTCATCTGGCACAATGTCTTCATATGCTGTGATCAATGAGAACTTGATGATCCATCGCAAATTCTGATTTCACTAAGAACTACTGTCCAATTTTGCAAATAATATGCATATATTAGCATGATAAATATAGTTTAAAATGCTAATTGACATCATGTTATAAAAGTTGGAGTGTGACAAAAAGGTAGGCTGTGCATGTTTTATAAATCTGTGTGCAGCAGGGGCTGATGGGCTTTGAGATGACCTGGTCAAATGCCTGTTGTTATTAATTTCATTAATTATTATTCATTTTATATATTTTCTTTGTTTTTTTTTAAAAAACCCTGACTGCTTTCACGTGTTTTATTTATAAAAATATATTTTACAATTGTATGGGGAAAATGCATATCACCGAACAAATGTTGTGAACGCTAATTTGCTTTAGGCCTCATTAGACCACAAAAATTAGGACCTGTAGGTGAAGCTCTTCTGCCATTTTGTTAATGTGTTGATGTTGAGAATTGTAAACCCTTTTCCTCATTGAAAAGGTAGACTTGTAAAACGCGTGACATCTGTTGAACGTTAAGAAGATGGCGAAGGTGGATCTTGGTTAACATGGATTTATCATTTTAATGGTGAATTCATAAAATTGATAGTGTCGTAAACTTTTAAAAGTTTCGTAAAAAATTACGGCGGTAGTTCAGGCGGTAAATGCATGATGTCATTAGCTGTTTCCTCAAAAAAGCAGTTTATTCAGCATACTGAAACATCTCTTCCATATAGTACAATTACAAATATCTGATAGCTTCGCCAGTGTACCGCCCATAGAATATATGTGTGACCGCAGCTTTTAGCATCGCTTTGTTAATCTTGTAGGCTCTATTCAATAGAAGGGCTCTGGTGTGTGTTGGAGGCGGGTGATCAAACCGGACGTTGAGCCTCTAACCACAATGCAATGTTGCTCGTTTTAATTCGCAAAGTATTTATTTTTATTTTATTTATTATTTATTAGTCATTGGGTTTGCAGTTTGGTGGTATCATTCTAATTATAAACGCATTACTGTCAGTTATGTTATATATGCTCTGTATGACTGCCATAATGTCACTAACCGTTCTTGTGAAATGTGTTTCACTCACTCGAGTATCTGCTCGTATCTAGTGTTTCGTCAGTACACTCATGTTTCTCTTCATATCGCATAAATCTTTCGCCTTTTACTAAAGATTTCCGTGGGGAGGAACACAATGAGTATTAAGTAATTTTTTGATGCCCTACTTAACCGTAGGGCTTCCTTTACATGTAAAGATCAGATATGGAATAATAATTAGGAAGTGTTAATTGTATTATTTATTGTAAATAGTTTTATAATTGCACATTTCTGTAATAATAGAATTAATGTCCATTATTATTACTGAGTATGTAAACGTGAAGCAGTCTTCCCGAAAGTTTTACTGTGTACTAGTGAATGCTAAAGTATATAGTTTGGTCTTCTTGCGGATTCTTTGATTGTGCTTCTCTCGCTTGAACTCAGTTTATAAGACCAACAACTGTCTTTAAACTGGAAATCACTCGCTTTTTTCCTAAATATTTCTGAGGGAGGATCAAAATGAGTATTTGTAGTAAACTTTCAAGGCAGTAAATGCATTAAGCCATTAGCTGTTTCCTCAAAACAAGAGTAAAGAGGAAGATTTACACACTCTGACGTTGACCTTTTAGATAATCATTTCTAAAAACAATTATCCCCGTCGTGGAATCGAACCCCTGTCTTCCGGGTGACAGGCGGAGATACTGTCCACTGTCGTTAGTATCATGCGGAAGACCGGGGTTCGATTACACGACGGGGAGAATTATTGTTTTGGTCGACTGCCACACAAACCTTAAAGCAAACACAAATTAAATGAACATACGAACGACTATTAACCGATATCATTTTACACAAAACTTAATCCAACCACATCTGCCACACAATTATACTTCTCTGTACAAATTGCAATATCTGACAAGTACTTCAGTACTTCGACAGAAGCCCAAAGATTAAACAGGTCATCATCACACATTTTACTTATACTAATTTTATTTATCCCCACAGACATCTTTAGTAAAAACTAATGATGGTCTTACAAACTGAGTTCAAGTGAGAGAAACACATTTCACAAAAACGGCAACAGACATAAATAGGCCTACAACGAATAACCGATAATAACACTTAAAAACTTATATAACACAAATCAAAACAGAACATGTACTGTTATATTTCCTTTTTTCTTTCAGTTTTAGAACATTAAAGCTGCTGCAGATTCGCTACAAACAATAAAAAGAATCCGCTAAAAGATCAAGTTATACTTTATCACGTCATTCACTTGCAGACAACAAAGCAATAAAACATTCCAGAAGACTGCTGACATTTACATTAACATAATATTAAATAACTGTCATATAGAATAAAGAAAATCACTAATCAATATACTAAAAATCATTAACTGAATTCTGTCTTTTCACATCATCAGGAAGACCCGCAGTTTAGGGCATCAAAAAATTACTTAATACTCATTGTGTTCCTCCCCACGGAAATCTTTAGTAAAAGGCGAAAGATTTATGCGATATGAAAAGAAACACTAAATGTACATATTTCGCTGTTTTCCTAAAAAATTCTGAGGGAGGATCAAAACGAGTATATGACGTAAACTGAACGTTTAAGCCTGAACGGCGGTAAATGCTTTAAGCCATTAGCTGTTCCCTCAAAAGAGCCAAATTCTAATGGCACTTCCTCGTTAGTATAGTGGACAGTATCTCCGCCTGTCACGCGGAAGATCGGGGTTCGATTCCCCGACGGGGAGAAATATCTTTTTTTAACTGTATCATCTAAAAGGTCAATGGTAAACCAATGAGTGGGCAAATGAGACTGAGACCATAAAGGCCTGTAAGACTTCTGTTACGATTTGTTTCTCGTTACAGTTTAACATAGTTGTGTTATTGTCGGTTATTCGTTGTATTTATGTCTGTAACCGTTTTTGTGAAATGCGTTTCTCTCACTTGAACTCAGTTTATAAAACCAACAACTGTTTCCAAACTGTAAATATTTCGCTTATTTCCTAAACAAAATCTGAGGAAGGATCAAAACGAGTATATGACGTAAACGTTCAAGCGGTAAATGCTTTAAGCCATTAGCTGTTGCCTCAAAACAAGATTAAAGAGCCAGAGTAACACACAGTCCCATTTTCAACCAAATTGTTTCAAGATCTGGAGGCACTTCCTCGTTAGTATAGTGGACAGTATCTCCGCCTGTCACGCGGAAGACCGGGGTTCGATTCCCCGACGGGGAGAAATATCTTTTTTTAACTGTATCATCTAAAAGGTCAATGGTAACCCAACGAGTGGGCAAATGAGACTGAGACCATAAAGGCCTGTAAGACTTAAAAAAAGCTTTAAGGAAATCGAGGATCTTCTGCTATATCTGTCAGCAAGGTCAGATCCAGTAACAGTTTTGTCAAATTACAGGTTTTCACACATTTGAGAAGCAGAATCATGTATATATTTTTTTTATAGCACATGGTATTTTCATTTTTAAAATATAAGTCCTCTATTGCATTTGAAAAAGTGTTTTGTTTCTTCACAACAATCTAAAAGAACAAAAGTGTTTTTGTTTCCCAAAATATTTATTATTTTTTTATTAAACCTTAAACAGAGGATCCACTTTATGGAATCTGTCACCAAACCAGTAATGCTGCCCCAAAATACACAAATAATAAAATATTTAAAGATAAACCTAATGATTCAGATCCTTCAGACATTAATACAACGAATAACCGATAATAACACAACTCAAATTGTAACGAGAAAAAAACTAATTATAACAGAACATGTACTTGTACATATTTCCTTCAAGCTGCTGCAGATTCGCTACAAACAATCAAAAGAATCCGCTAAAATATCAAGTTATACTTGATCACGTCATTCACTTGCAGACAACAAAGCAATAAAACAATCCAGAACTTCACATTTAGGCCTACATTAACAGAATATTAATAAACTATCATAATGAAGCAGTAACTAAACCACATAAATAATAATTCAATAAATCAACTCTATCTTTTCACATCATTGGGAAGCCCCACCATAAAGCAGGGCATCAAAAAATTACTTAATACTCATTGTGTTCCTCCCCACGGAAATCTTTAGTAAAAGGCGAAAGATTTATGCGATATGAAGAGAAACATGAGTGTACTGACGAAACACAGATACGAGCAGATACTCGAGTGAGTGAAACACATTTCACAAGAACGGTTAGTAAGAATATGGCAGCCATTAAGAGCATATATAACATAACTAACAGTAATGAGTTTATTATTAGAATGATATCACCAAACTGCAAACTAAACGAATAATAAATAAAAAAAATACTTTGCGAAGTGAAACGAACAACATTGCATTGTGGGTACAGGCACAACGTCAGGTTTGATCACCCGCCTCCAACACACACCAGAGCCCTTCTATTGAATAGAACCAACAAGATTAACAAAGCGATGCAAAATGCGGCGGTCACACATATATTCTATGGGTACACTGGCGTGGAGTTCATATATTTTTACTTGTAGTCTATGGAGGAGATGCTTCAGTATGCTGAACAAACTGCTATTTTTAGGAAACTAAAATCACTTAATGAACTTACCAACTGTCCAACATGTTTTACACCAAACAATCCTTTTGGAGTGAACTACCTGTGGAGTTTATTACGATAAAATGTATGTTTTTATAAAAGAATCACGGACAAGTTTGCGACAGCAAGATTACACTTTACGGCTCTCCCCATTCATTTTAACAGTTATCCGCAAACAATGACTTAATGTCGTAACACGCCAGTTGACAGTTTACGCTTTACCATGGTAAAAGCGCGGAGATACAGCAGTATAAAAGTTCTTCACAACAATGTATTCAAAATCAAGCATTAGCAAGCGAACTAAAGCGCCTATATTTAATAAAATGTTCATTATAGTTTATATATAAATCTTAAATTATTCAAAAGAAACCAAGAACATAAAGCACCGAAAATCTACTGAATAGGTTTCCAAACCAACAAAGCTGCCTCACAACACAAAATCGTCAAGATAGAGATACAACCTTTGTAAAAACAACAAATAAAGTTGCGAGGAACAGTATTAAGACAAAATTAATAGCATTTAAGATAGTATTATTAAGTGATATTGTTTATTTTAACAACAATATGCTGTATATACTTATGTGAAGCGAGTAAAGTTTTCCACGGTTTTTTCTAACAGACGAGCGCGGGAACCAGCAGCCACATACTCAATCACTCTCGTTCTGTTAAATAGTGGTGATGGACGTTATTGCACTACAGCCCAAACACGATTTAAGCTAACAATAGAAGACATAACAAGTAATTATCGACTGTTGAAGTTAGCACAATATCATAGAAATCACACACATCACCGATGTTTACCAAGCGACCTTGATTCCCACACACAATCACTGAAGTTTACAACACTATCAATTTCGTTAAAATTATCAATCCGTGTTAACCAAGACTCACCGTTGCCATCTTCTTATAGCTCAACAGATGTTTTAAGTCTATTTTTCAATGAGAAAAGGGGTTCACAATTCTCACCTTCACCACATTAACAAAATGGCAGAAGAGCTTGACACCTACAGGTCCTAATTTTTGTGGTCTAATGAGGCCTAAAGCAAATTACCGTTCACACCATTTGTTCTGTTATCGTTTCCAATTGTAAAATAAGTAAATAAATTAACGAAAGCATCCAGAGTTTAAAAAAGAAAGAAAATATAGAAATTAATAATAACAGGTTTTGACCTGGTCATCTACAAGCCCATCAGCCCCTGTTGCACACAGATTTGTAAAACATGCTCAGGCAAGAGTCAGTAGCCTACCTTTTTCACACTTCAACTTTTATAACATATCAATTTGCATTTTTAAACTACACTTGTACTAAAATATACTTACTAATTACAAAATTGAACAGTAGTTCTAAGTGAAATCTGAATTCGGGAAGAGTAAAATTTTATGAACAGTCAAAGTGTGGAATGGTTTTTATAAACATTATAAACAAGGAAGTGTTCTGACCATTTGACTCCCATTCTTGCAGCTTCACCCACGACAGGATCATCAAGTTCTCATTGATCACAGCATATGAAGACACTGTGCCAGATGAGAGCATCACTTTTCTGGCAACTTTACCCATGTGATCTAACCTGAATACCTGGCCAAAAGTGCCTGTAGGACCTGAGTGAAAGCCAACTCCTGCCGCTGATATTCTCACGGAAGGCACTCAACCAAATACTCTGCCTTCACAGACATCCCAAACCACCCATTGGTGTCCTTGTGGTGTTCTGTATGCTGAGCAGGTAGGCAAGGTGGGCTCTTTCATTTTTAAGGCGAAGCTCCTCAGAAAGCTGGTTTGCCATATCGTTAAGTGATTTTCCAGAGCGCCCACAAGAATTACTCACAACATGAGCTGTTTACAAGGCAGGATGTAATTGTTTCTAAGACTTTCCATTATACTATGCTCTGGTTTCCAAAGGAATAAGGGATGGAGCTGGAACTTTGGTGATAGCAGGCCTGTGTTTGTTTCTATAAGCTTAGGCTGTGGAGGATAATGCCACAAGGAGAGCATATTCATACGGTGTGTAACTGGCCAGAGCCCCATAGATTCCATCTCTGTTTTCATCAAAATGTTTTGATAGAGCGAGCAGTTCCAGCGAATAATAGCTTGGGCACAGGGGCCTCTAAGGTACTGGTGCAGGTGCAGTTGGTATTGATGGTGCAGCTGTACTGACTGGGCAACTGCTGGTGGTACTGTGGACAGTGGCTTTACCCTGTGAAGAAGGCCTGCACACAGGAGCTGGTAGAATTGGTGGAAGCTGTGGCACAACTGTATGGAACAAAGCAAATCAAGTAAAAAGTTTGATTTTATTTAAATGTATGATTTGTCTTTTTTGACATCAGTTAGATTACTTAAAATATCATTTATTTAAAGAGTTATATATTATTATTATTAATATTACTATTAATATTATTTACATAACTTTTAATACTTATGTTCAGTTAAAAACAGGTAAAACAAACACAAACAAACACTAAGACAAATAATAATTAAAACAAAAACAGTACACATACAGTTAATGATCTGCACTCACCCTTATCACTGATACCTTCAACCCTTAAGATTGGTTAGTTGAACAAAATAACATATGTTTAGAACAGACAAGAACAATGCCAAAACAATAAACACAGTACAAATGTATTATTCCGTGGGTAACCTAATAAGCATGTAAAATTGATGTGGAAAATAACTTCTTGCTGTGGACAAGACTCAACATTTGTCGCAGGTGATCCTGAAAACACATCATGCATTATAATTTGAATAGTATCACTGTAGTATGTGCAATTTAATATATGATAAACAGAATTAACTTATTGGCAAACAATTAAAAAAAATAGCTGCCTCTTGGTTCTCTTACTCGGCAGTGTAGGACATTTTTGTTCATGAGACAAACTCAACATCATCCACTCAGGGGCCGGATTCACAAAACGTTCTTAAGAAATTTCTTCTTAACTGCCATTTTCTTCTTAATTTGTAACTTAAGATAAAAGTTAAGAATATTTGGTATTTAGTCTTATCTTGGTCAAAGAAAACCCTCAGTATTTTAGTCTAGTTTTAGTCAATGAAAACTGTTGACATTTTAGTAATATCTTTGTCACATTTAGACAGGTGAAACATCAAGAAATTCAACTGTTGTACTAGTCAAGTCAATTTTATTTGTATAGCGCCTTTCACAACACACATCGTTTCAAAGCAGAAACCAGAGCATAGTATAATGGAAAGTCTTAGAAACAATTACATCCTGCCTTGTAAACAGCTCATGTTGTGAGTAATTCTTGTGGGCGCTCTGGAAAATCACTTAACGATATGGCAAACCAGCTTTCTGAGGAGCTTCGCCTTAAAAATGAAAGAGCCCACCTTGCCTACCTGCTCAGCATACAGAACACCACAAGGACACCAATGGGTGGTTTGGGATGTCTGTGAAGGCAGAGTATTTGGTTGAGTGCCTTCCGTGAGAATATCAGCGGCAGGAGTTGGCTTTCACTCAGGTCCTATAGGCACTTTTGGCCAGGTATTCAGGTTAGATCACATGGGTAAAGTTGCCAGAAAAGTGATGCTCTCATCTGGCACAGTGTCTTCATATGCTGTGATCACAGAGTATCCTAGCAACCATTTAGCAATAACTATATCTCTGCACCAGAAAATCAGAGAGACTTCTGGGTTGATTTATTTCAATCAGGATGGCAAGGAGACTTGATAAGTATCACTACGGTAACTGCCTAGCAACCACATGGGGTTACCCTAGCAACAGAGTAACAAATCACATATCTCTGCACCAGAAAATCAGAGAGACTTCTGGGTTGATTTATTTCAATCAGGATGGCAAGGAGACTTGATTAGTATCACTATGGTAACTGCCTAGCAACCAGATGGGGTTACCCTAGCAACAGAGTAACAAATCACATATCTCTGCATCAGAAAAACGTAGAGACTTCCGGGTTGACTTATTTCAATCATGATGGCAAGGACACTTGATTAGTATCACTATGGTAACTGCCTAGCAACCAGATGGGGTTACCCTAGCAACCGAGTAACAAATCACATATCTCTGCATCACAAAAAGGTAGAGACTTCCTGATTGAAATAAGTCAACCCGGATGGCAAGGACACTTCATTAGTATCACTATGGTAATTGCCTAGCAACCAGATGGGGTTACCCTAGCAACCGACTAGCAAATCACATATCTCTGCGTCACAATAACGTAAAGACTTCCGGGTTGACTTATTTCAATCAGGATGGCAAGGAGACTTCATTAGTATCACTATGGTAACTGCCTAGCAACCAGATGGGGTTACCCTAGCAACCGACTAACAAATCACATATCTCTGCATCACAAAAACGTAGAGACTTCCGGGTTGACTTATTTCAATCAGGATGGCAAAGAGACTTGATTAGTATCACTATGGTAACTGCCTAGCAACCACATGGGGTTACCCTAGCAACCGAGTAACAAATCACATATCTCTGCACCACAAAATCAGAGAGACTTCTGGGTTGATTTATTTCAATCAGGATGGCAAGGAGACTTGATTAGTATCACTATGGTAACTGCCTAGCAACCAGATGGGGTTACCCTAGCAACAGAGTAACAAATCACATATCTCTGCATCACAAAAACGTAGAGACTTCCGGCTTGACTTATTTCAATCAGGATGGCAAGGACACTTCATTAGTATCACTATGGAAACTGCCTAGCAACCAGATCGGGTTACCCTAGCAACCGACTAGCAAATCACATATCTCTGCATCACAAAAACGTAGACTTCCGGGTTGACTTATTTCAATCAGGATGGCAAGGAGACTTCATAGTATCACTATGGTAACTGCCTAGCAACCAGATGGGGTTACCCTAGCAACCGACTAACAAATCACATATCTCTGCATCACAAAAACTTACAGACTTCCGAGTTGACTTATTTCAATCAGGATGGCAAAGACACTTCATTAGTATCACTATGGTAACTGCCTAGCAACCAGATGGGGTTACCCTAGCAACCGAGTAACAAATCACATATCTCTGCATCAGAAAATCGTAAAGACTTCCGGGTTGACTTATTTCAATCAGGATGGCAAGGAGACTTGATTAGTATCACTATGGTAACTGCCTAGCAACCAGATGGGGTTACCCTAGCAACCGAGTAACAAATCACATATCTCTGCATCAGAAAAACGTAGAGACTTCCGGGTTGACTTATTTCAATCAGGATGGCAAGGACACTTCATTAGTATCACTATGTTAACTGCCTAGCAACCAGATGGGGTTACCCTAGCAACCGACTAGCAAATCACATATCTCTGCATCACAAAAACGTAGAGACTTCCGAGTTGACTTATTTCAATCAGGATGGCAAGGAGACTTCATTAGTATCACTATGGTAACTGCCTAGCAACCAGATGGGGTTACCCTAGCAACCGAGTAACAAATCACATATCTCTGCACCAGAAAACACTACAGACTTCCGGGTTGACTTATTTCACTCAGGATGGAAAAGAGCCATGTATTGTATTACCTTGGTAACTGCATAGCAACCACATGGGCTTACCCTAGCAACAGAGTAACAAATCACATATTTCTGCACCAGAAAATCTTACAGACTTCTGGGTTGATTTATTTATGACCATAATTTTTGTTCTTTTAAAGTTATAACATGCTGTTTGACGAGTTTCGCCACGGCAAGCACCACTCACATTTTCTTCAGGAAATGTACCCATCTAGTTGTATTTGCAATTGCGTTTTCAATTTGTGGACGCATAAAATGTGACATAATCCAAACGCAATGGCAAATCGCGCATTACCGTTTGCATTTTCGTTTAAGTGAACGCACAGTGACTGCCAGATTTCAAATGGAAAAGCAAAGTCCGTTTGCAACTGTGTTTCCCATATCTTACGAGTTTTGGCCCTGTCATATTTAAATAGCAATTTCAATTACCACGTCTGCTTTTTCACTTTCTCAGCGTCGCGTATGTAGCCAGCCAAAACTCAAATGGAATACTAATTCCCTTAGTATTTCCATTGATGCCTTACACGGAAACCTGTCAATCAGGGTCAAGGGTGGGATTATGCTATGGGGCGTGTTTGTCTTGGGAAGAGACGTCACTCACAGTTGATGGTCAAGATCAAATAAACCGGCGTCTGTTCAGGGCATCACCTCTTTATTTATTTTGTATTTGTTTTAATGTTTATTTGACAGGGACAAATGCATAGAACATTGCTTTATAAAGAATACAAAGTAGATGCCACGCATACATGTTTCTAGCCATGACTAATTTGCAACCCCTGTCCCTGGTTAGGCTTATAAATTTAAAACAAAAATTACAGAGTATTGAGTTTAAGATTTATAATTAATAAAATACATACAACAAATACATCCCATATATGAAATAAGATATGGGCTTAAGTAGATGTGGAAGTCACTATAAATCAATGTCTAGACACATTTAACAATACAAGAACACAAAAGGTAGAGCCCGAAGCCATTTGTTTTGAGAATAATGGCTGGCTGATGAAGTTATTGGCTGGCTAGCCGGCTCAGCCAAAACCTAAATGGCTGCTGCAGCCGCCAAACTTTTCATAGCTGCAAATGGCTGAAGCTGCCACTTCATGTCTACAGATGTCTATGTTACTGATTTACTAGATCTCAATATTTCCAAGCAATGCATGGCTTACACTATGTTTCTACAAAATGCAATACAATGTAATAAAGAAAACACCAGATTTTACTTTCACAACGTATGTACATATTTGCTATAGTGCTAGGCGCATTCAATAGCCACTGTAACGTTAGTGAATAAAGTCCCTGATGCTGTGTAAGAATGCACACTTGTCAAACTTCACGGAGTAACGTTATGCATATATTTATGACATGTACAGTAATTCGCTGTTCAACTTTATAGTTAAGGCGAGACACTACGGGTGAATAGGGTAAAATCTTTAACTAGCAGATATCACCATGAAACTTTCCCAGTTGATTAGTTACATTAAGATGAGAAAAAATGTATTACAAGTTTTCTTTAATTTAATGTTTAAATATGCAAATTAGGCAATATCTAATTAAATATGTGCTAATTTGCATATATTTAAAAAACGAAATCTGAGTATTGGATAAAGCCAGGTTAAAAATATTTTTTTCATTGTGTTCACATATTAGATGGTAAAAAATTACAGAGGGATTTATGGATATCTACTTTTGTTATCCTGTAAATCAGAATATAATGATTTTCGCCATGTTTTTTGGAATAAAATGTTATATATATCAGGCTAGGAATAATATATTTACAAATCCCTCTGTAAATGTCTTCATAATATAACTAGGTACTACTGAAGTGGAGATTTCGGACTTGGAGTATGAGAGAAAGGTTATTTTGAGAAAACGGGCTTTATAGATTTATCATCAGCCAATGAGATCGCGCATTCAGTCTTTTTACTTTCACGATTGGTTGCTGATAAAAAGGAAATGATCATATTTGGATCCAACAGGATTGTACAGAAGAGAGAGAGTTTCCTAACGGTGCATGTGATGAGAGGGTGAGTGACGGCAGAGATCGCGGAGAAGTAGGCTATGTTGATTAAGAACGCAAACTTTTGTTGAATTTATGATAAATCTACAGACGCAAACAGACGAAGTGTAGTAAATGTGTATTTCGGACTTTTTTTCACCACAAGTCTGAAAGAAGACATGTTATTGAAGACAAATATCCAAAAATCTCAAAATTGACCAGTAAAAAAAAACGATGTTTTTGCCTGCCGTGTCTCGCCTTAATATAAACACACACTGTTATCAGTATTATTTTGGACAAAGTTTTGCACATTTCACTTCAATGTACACTGAAGCATGCGTCGTGAATTAGCAATGTGGAAACGGTGGATTGTTACTGCAGTAATATCACGTTCAGTGCTATAAATCTCTCCGTTCCAGAATATTTGGTTCATCATCAATCTTTGATTCAGGTGTTTGTGCAACCGTGCCCTGAAGATTTAACAAAAGTCTGGGTAGGCCTAAGTTTAAAAAAAAGTAAGTAGGAATTAGGAAAGTATGTGAGAAGTGAGATCAAAATTACCTTGCTTACTTCTTTCCGCCATTTCACCTCAGTGCGAGAAAAAAATGCATCGCTTCTTCTGTACGGAAAACGAGCAATTTTAATTGGTCGTCAATTCACTGTGAGTCTGTGTATCGTAGCAACGAGCACAAGACGGTGCTGTTATGAATCAAGTGGGAAAATAGATCTCGTGTATTGTTTATATATTTCGTGTGTGTATGTCAATATGTGATAGAATTATTATTTGATGCAAATAATTCTAGCCGGCTCAGCCAAACTTTATCAGATGGCGGCTCAATTTGGCTTACGAAATTATTGGCTGGCAGCGGCTGAAATTCTAAATGGCGCAAATGGCGGCGCCTGGCGGCGGCTTCGGGGTCTAACAAAAGGGTGCATATGTATGGCGTAATATATGTGCGCAACATTATGTTTGTATGCATTGTGTTATGTCCTGTACATTGCTTTAAATGTGTATTAAAAACCTTGAAGTCTGTCAATGTTTTAATTTCAGATGATTCCACAAATGTATGCCTCTTACTGAAAATGATGTCTGACCAAATGTTGTTCTACGTTTTGCGGCTATAGTTTCCACTTATTGTGCCTCTAGTTCTTATTCCGCTCTTTTGTTTATGTACTAGTTGACAGAATATTTCTGGTGCAACGTTGTTCACACACTTAAAAATTAGTTTTAAAAAGAAAAATTTACAAAACTGTCAAAACTCAAGATATTATGCTTCCTTAGAATGATGCAGTGATGCCATCTTACAGATTTCTGGTCCATTACTTTTAATGCTTGTTTATATAATGACTCTTGACCGTCGACTGTGAGTGACGTCACTTCCCAAGACAAACACGCCCCATAGCATAATCCCACCCTTGACCCTGATTGACAGGTTTCCATGTAAGGCATCAATGGAACTACTAAGGGAATTAGTATTCCATTTAAGTTTTGGCTGGCTACATACGCGACGCTGAGAAAGTGAAAAAGCAGACGTGGTAATTGAAATTGCTATTTCAATATGACAGGGCCAAAACTCGTAAGATATGGGAAACACAGTTGCAAACGGACTTTGCTTTTCCATTTGAAATCTGGCAGTCACTGTGCGTTCACTTAAACGAAAATGCAAACGGTAATGCGCGATTTGCAATTGCGTTTGGATTATGTCACATTTTATGCGTCCACAAATTGAAAACGCAATTGCAAATACAATTTCAAATCGCTGAAATACATTTAGAAAAACCCGCCCCCTACAAAGAGCGAAACAGCGCCATGATTCTACGTGTGGTCAAAATCATATTGCATCCGTAGTGAAAAGTTAAGGAAGTCAAGAATGGGGTTCGATTCCCCGACGGGGAGATTCTTTATATATATATAAAATTATAAAATAAAATTATATATATATATATGGTCCTGCGATGGACTGGCGACCTGTCCAGGGTGTCCCCCGCCTTTCGCCCAATGTTAGCTGGGATAGGCTCCAGCCCCCCCGCGACCCTGTACACAGGATAAGCGGTTGACGATGGATGGATGGATATATATATACATATATATATATATATATATATATATATATATATATATATATATATATATATATATATATATATATATATATATATATATATATATAATTTTATTTTAATTTTAAAGGTCTATAAGGACAGATAATGGTTAATGGGCAATTGCGAACAATCATATCGATCCCGACGGGTAGAAACATTATTTTTTTTTGTATCATGTTGTGTCAAAGGTCATTGAGCAGAGTTGATACATTGGAGATCATAACAGTAACAGTCTACAATAACGACAAAAGACAACTGTGATCAAACAGTAAATATCATCATATGATCATCATCGCATGGAAGTCCTAAGCACAAATGTACCTGTCGTGGAATATTGCGATGAGTTTCTCTAAGTTGAAGAAAACTTTCAGAGCCTTGAGTTCCAGATGCCAAAGTTGTAGTTTATTGATCACCAACAAACATGAGACCAGTCAGCTGATTGCTCTGTCTCTATCCTCCTGAGTTCTCAGTTATATACCTTTTTGTTATCTTCTTGCCCATTATCTCTGACCAATAGAATAATTACTCTTGTCTCTTTCCTTCGCCACCAATATGTTCTATTTTCCTCACTAATTAAATATTGGTGGAAAATCCCCATCTAATTATTTTAAAAAAAAAACATACATCAACTGGTAACTCCACTTATTTTTGACATAAGTCATAGTTCATGGTAAAGTGCATCAATTTTAGAAACACCTGTGTATGAGACAAACAGCCATGTCCCCATCACATACCTTTTACCTTTGCCCTACATTTCAGTGTACCCTCATAATGAGGCGGCCTTGTTTGTTCATACACAGTATCATTTGATTAATGAAAGAAAATACAAGCTCCAAAGATATTTAACTCATCAAGGTAAAACACCATGCCAGAAACATATCATATAAGAGATATCTAACTTATTAAAAGTGTTTTCAGTAAGAAGTGCATCCTGTATTTTAATGAGACACACCATATATTTTAGAGATACGTGTCAGCATAAAGGAAATACACCAAAGATATATGTCAGAATACTACTAATTAACAGAAACAGCAAAACACCAGCTGCAAAAATACAAGACACCATTCATATAATAACTGATTAAAGAGTACATCCTGTATTTCAAGGTTGTATACCATTCTTTGTGTTCTCTGCAGCATCAACACTTTTAGTAACCTCATATGCTCTCTCCTGGCTCACACAAAGGCCTAGAAACTCATATAAGTATTTTGATATCTAAGAATGATTATTATACCATCTAAAAAATGATTATTCTACAATATACCCAACATGTAACAGTTTATAAACAACAAGTTTCTTAGTATTGTAAAACCATTAACGCTAGCAGCAAGTTTAAATGTAACTAATATAACACGACAAGAAACAGGACATGGGATTCATTTCATTTTTTGTGTTTTAGCACATTTCAGCAAAACTGTACAAAACAAACAAATCATTAGCCTACTTACACTTCAAACCTGTGACACGACTTAACATACACAAGATATCAATATAAACAGCACTAAAACTTGTTCAAAATCAATATAAACAGCATCAATGTAGAAAATGTTCCCAAGACATAGACTAACGCTCAATAACGAACAACAAACAATACTTTTATTATATAGTGTTTGTATTTTAAATCACATAAACTTAATGTATATCTTCCTCGTTAGTATAGTGGACAGTATCTCCGCCTGTCACGCGGAAGACCGGGGTTCGATTCCCCGACGGGGAGAAATATCTTTTTTTACAATAAAGGTATCTAAATCTTATCTAAAGGTCAATGGTCAGAGTGTGTAAATCTGTGATCTTAAAGGTCTACAAGAACGCGAATGTGCAACTGCGAGCAAACATATATCAAACATGTGTACAACTTTACACAATGATTAATCAATTTTGTTGTGTATTGTGGGGGCAGCATTACTGCTTTGGAGATAGATTCAATAAACTACATTATGTTGCTTGAAAACGGTACTTGTATGTTATGTTTCCAGATAGACAGTCTGATGTTAAAGACAAAACTAAAGTAAAGTACATAATTGTTAGTACAGTGGACAGTATTTCCACCTGTCACGTAATAGTTGTTCATACGTTCATATAGTTTGTGTTTGCTTAAAGGTTTCAGGCTACCAAAACAAAAATTCGCCCCTTCGGGAAATGGTTAAGCTTAACTTCCCTTAACTTTTCCCATTCATTCTTAATGGTAGTGCTTAAAATTACGGATGTAATATATTTTTGGCCACACGTACATTTCACGGCGCTGTTCCAGGAGTCTGAAAGATAAGGAGCGGACAGTCGGCTGTCAATCATTCGCTGCGCTTACCAAGAGGACACGCGGTTATTACGTTTATTATCGTATGTTTTGTATGAAATGTAAAGTTAAAATATAGTTGAAACATTGAATGCATTTATTGTTTAATCAACAGTTCCTAAACCATGCTCATATACAAGGCAACTATTTTCGTTTGTAAAGTTAAATGTTTGGTAATTAATCTTGAATTAATGAAATTCTGAACAAATGTACTGTAGGTTAACACATTTAGGCTTATATTAAGCATATCCAGTACTTGCTGGCATCTGCAAGGTCAAGTACCAGTGGGTGGACAGGTGTAATACATGTACACAACACGTGTAAGTCAAAGTAATTAATATATTTAACTGAAATTGCTTATTGAAATTGTGCTTTATGTGTATGTATGGACTGCTGTGCCGCTTTCAGAGTCGCAGACTCAGTGCCTTTTGAGCACCTGCAGTGGGATGCCTGGAAGACCACTGAAGCTATTTTGGTAAAGGTTACCTTGGGGAACCTAAAATATTTATGTGTCTCTCGCATGAAGTTCAATAAGGACATTGTTGTAAAACTGTTTGTTTCACTGTATGTCAGGGTTTAAAAAAAAATTAAGAAAATATATAGAAATGAATAATACCAGGCATTTGAACTGGTCATCTCCAAGCCCATCAGCCCCTGTTGCACACAGATTTATAAAACATGCACAGGCAAGAGTCAGTAGCCACCCTTTTTGTCACACTTCAACTTTTATAACATCATATCAATTAGCATTTTTAAACTATACGTATCATGCTAATATATGCATATTATTTGCAAAATTGGACCGTTGATCTAAGTGAAATCAGAATTTGCTATGTATTTTGTGCACAGTCAAATTGTGGTGGGCTCTTTCATATTTAAGTCGAAGCTCCTCAGAAAGCTGTTTTGCCATATCCTTAGGTGATTTGAGTTATACAGCGAGTTAGGTGATACAGTGTTTTACAGATTGCCTTTTTTATGGATGAGGCAAATATATATATATATAAAGAGGATCCACTTTATTTAATCTGTATTCAAACCAGTAATGCTGTCCCACAATACAAACAAAAATAGAAAAAAGACATTTCTCCCCGTCGGGGAATCGAACCCCGGTCTTCCGCGTGACAGGCGGAGATACTGTCCACTATACTAACGAGGAAGAGATAAAATCTAACTGTCGGAAAATGGGCCTTGTATGTTACTCAATATAATTGCTGTAATAATAGCACTGTAAATCGCTTTGGATAAAAGCGTCTGCCAAATCCATAAATGTAAATTGCAATACCTGACAGGTACTTCAATAAAATATTACCCTTTTTCTGCTACAGAAGACCCACCATTAAACAGGCCTTCAAAAAAAATTACTTATACTAATTTAGTAAAAAGCGAAATATTTAATATAAAAAACAAATGATGGTCTTACAAACTCAAGTGGGAGAAACATTTCACTAAACGGTTGCAGACATAAATACAACGAATAACTGACAATAACATAACTATTGTTACATGTAGCGTAGTCGTTACTTTCTTTTTTTCTTTCAGTTTGAGCACATTAAAGCTGCAGATTCGCTACAATCAAAGAATCGGCAATAAAACCAAACTATACACTTTATCACAAGTCATTCACTAGCAGTTTACACAGCAGTAACACTTTCCATAAGTCTACTTAACGTTTACAAAGTACAACATGAAAACATTAAATATCTACTAAATATTTAAGAATCATAAGTTCACTTAAACAAATATAAGATCTGATATTTCACCTCTGAAGTAAGCCCCACTATAAAGCAGGGCATCAAAAAATTACTTAATACTCATTGTGTTCCTCCCCACGGAAATCTTTAGTAAAAGGCGAAAGATTTATGCGATATGAAGAGAAACATGAGTGTACTGACGAAACACAGATACGAGCAGATACTCGAGTGAGTGAAACACATTTCACAAGAACGGTTAGTAAGAATATGGCAGTCATCAAGAGCATATATAACATAACTAACAGTAATGAGTTTATAATTAGAATGATACCACCAAACTGCAAACCAAACGACTAAAAAATACAAATAAAATACTTTGCGAAGTAAAACGAGCAACATTGCATTATGGGTACAGGCTCAACGTCAGGTTTGATCGTCCGCCTCCAACACACACCAGAGCCCTTCTATTGAATGAGCCTACAAGATTAACAAAGCGATGCTAAACGCGGCGGTCACGCATATATTATATGGGCGGTTCGATGGCGAGGAGACCAGATCTTTTTATTTGGAGATGCTTCAGTATGCTGAATAAACTTATTTGAGGAAACGGCCAGGTAAACTTCAAAATGTTTTACTTGATGATCCTTTTGGAGTGAAATGTGTGTGGAGTTTATAACGATAAAATGTATGTTTTATAAAATAATCACGAGCACGTCTGCGACAGCAAGATGACACTTTACGGCTCTCCCATTCATTTGAACTGTTATCCGCAAACAATGACTTACTGCCGTAACACGCTAGTTGACCGTTTAGTCTCTGCTATGGAGTTTGTCATCTCTAATAAAAGTTCTCCACAACAATTTATTCACAATCGCAAACATTACCAAGCGAACTAAAGCGCCTTTATTTCATAAAATGTTAATTACAGTTTCTATATAATATTTAAATTATTCAAAAGAAAGCAAGAACAAAAAGCACCGAAAATCTACTGAATATGCTTCCAACCCACATAATTATGCCTCACAACACAATCGAGCGCGGGAACCAGCAGCCACATTCTCCATTACTCTCGTTCAGTTACTTCAGTGGTGATGGATATTATTGCACTACAGCCCAAACACGATTCAAGCTAACAATCGAAGCCATAACACGTAATTATGATTTTTTTTTTAACAACGATTGTTGAAGTTAGCACAATATCATACAAACTCTTCACACATCACCCATTTTTACCAAACGACATTGATTTCGCCAAATACCTGATGTTTCATCGCCGTTTCCCCACACACAATCACTGAAGTTTACGACACTATAAATTTCGTAAAAATGATCAATCCGTGTCAACAAAGACCCACCTTTGCCATCTTCTTATAGTTCAACAGATTTCACGCGTTTTACAAGCCTATCTTTTCAATGAGAAAAAGTGTTCACAATTTTCACCTTCAACACATTAAGAAAATGGCAGAAGAGCTTCACCTACAGGTCCTAATTTTTGAGGTCAAATGAGGCCTAAAGGTAATTAGAGTTCACAACATTTGTTTTTTGATATGCATGTTTTCCAATACAATTATAAAATATTTTTTAGAAATAAATAAAACATGAAAGCAGTCAGGGTTTAAAAGAAATTATGCAAATTAATAATACCAGGCATTTGACCTGGTCATCTCCAAGCCCATCAGCCCCTGTGCACACATGCACAGGCAAGAGTCAGTAGCCTACCTTTTTGTCACACTTCACATTTTATAACATCATATCAATTAGCATTTTTAAACTATACTTATCAAGCTAAAATATGCTTATTATTTGCAAATGTAGACAGTAGATCTAAGTGAAATCAGAATTTGCAATGGATTTTGTGAACAGTCAAAGTGAGGAATGGTTTTCTTAAACACTTTTAGGAGGAAGTGTTCTGACCATTTGACTCCCATTTTTGCAGCAGCACCCAAAACAGGATAATCAAGATCTCATTGATCACAGCATATGAAGACACTGTGCCAGATGAGAGCATCACTTTTCTAGCAACTTTACGTGTGTGATCTGACCTGAATACCTGGCCAAATGTGCCTTATAGGACCTGAGTGAGAGCCACCTCTTGCCACGTATATTCTTGAGGAAGGCACTCAACCAGATAATATGCCATCAGACACCCCAAACCAGTCCTTGTAACCCCCAAACAATGCTGGTGTGTCATCATTCCTTAGGGATCCCATGATGGTCCTCTGGCCATACCGGCCTGCTTCAGTATCTTTGGTGTTCTGTATGCTGAGCAGTAGGGCAAGGTGGGCTCTTTCGTACTTAAGGCGAAGCTCCTCAGAAAGCTGGTTTGCCATATCATTAGGTGATTCATCCATCACCGTTTTACTGATTGCCTTTTTATGGGTGAGATTTTGCTGGTAGCTTGTCCAGTCACTGTGGTTTATCAGCAAACCAGTATTTTTTGCAAGCCTTACAGCATAGACGAGAAGCAAGGATGTAATATTGCCCACTAGTACCAATAATTATTCTGGTTCTACCCGCACCAGAAGACACAACATGAGGTTTTGATAGCACCACAAGGAGACCATATTCATAAGGTGTCTAACTGGTTGTGATACTGGCCAAAGCCCCATAGATTCCATCTCTGTTTGTAATTACATATAGCACCTTTAAGCATTACTAAAAGAACAAAGGTGTTTTTGTTTCCCAAAATGTTTATTATTTCTTAATAAACCTTAAATTATTTGATCAAAGTAAAAAAATTAAAAAGGAACAGAGGATCCACTTTATGGAATCTGTCTCCAAACCAGTAGTGCTGCCCAACAATACACAAAAAATAGATAAATAATTGTGTAAAGTTGTATCGCAGTTGCGCTTTGACCACTGACCTTTTAGATAATAATGTAAAAAACATACTTCTTCCCGACGGGGAATCAAAACCCAGTCTTTTGCGTGACCCAGTCTTTTGCAAAGATACTGTCCACTATACTAACGAAGAAGTAACTACTACTAGCTGGAAAATGAGACTTGTATGTCACTCCTTCTAGATGGAGTGACATACAAGCAGTTTTAGCAAGTCACATCTTGAATGTATTTGGGCACGTATCTCTGAACGTATCTCTGCCTGTGGGCACTTACTGGGTAACTGCTGGTGGTAATGTGGACTGTGGTACAGAGGCTTTACCCTGTGAAGAAGGCCTGCACAAAGGAGCTGGTAGAATGCAACGACAGAAGACTTCATGTGATGTTGGTGGATACTGTGGTACACCTGTATGGAACAAAGCAAATCAAGTTTTTAAAAAAAATATTCTTTTTTAATTGTAAGATTTGATTTAAATGTATGATTTGTCTTTTTTTTTTTTACATCAGTTAGATGAGTTAAAATATTATTTATTTCAAGATAAACATATTATTAATATTACTCGGCAGTGTAGGACATTTTTGTGGAGACAAACTCAGCATCATCCACTCCAGTTCTTCATCCTCTTCCATTTCTATGAAATGAAACAAATGCACCAGTAGGCTCACTAGGCTGCAATAATAAATATTAAATACAATTTTATAGTAAAGTTCACTGATCTGGTTGATCAGTGGGAGAGCTTGAAGGAACTAGTGGCCTTGCAGAGTTGATGGTGAAGGGGCTTCTGCAGTCAGATGGTACATTTTACTTCCAGGAAAACAGTTCTTCCCCATTATAAAGGCAGCATACCCATCAGCCCTGATATTACAAACCTTCCAACTGTCTTGCTCGCGTTTCAAATCCAACTGTATTGTCATCCTCTGACAAAACTGGTAATGGACCTGGCCTTTCTGACAGATATCGCCAAAGATCCTCAATTTCCTTAAAGCTTTTTGAATACTCCAGAAACAACAGGAGGCTATCCTTGCAAGGACCCTCTGGGTTGAACCGCCCAGCCTGTTCTTCCTCTTCAACCTTACTGGACAGGTACAAAGTGTAGCTAACATCATTCTCCAATAACCAATGTAAGGACTTATCTTTGTACTCGCCGAACTGAAGAATGTATTCGCAAAACACCTCTTGCTTGTCCGAAACATCCCCCCTCTCTGTAACACAACAGAACGGACATTGCTCCTGAGTTGACTTTTCCTGCAACAATGGATTCTTTTTATTCTTCTTGCCTCTCCAGATGGGTCCTGTCGTAAATGTCCTGATAGGCCTCTCCTGAAAGACACATTGACTCTCTCTGGGAATTATTTTTTTTCTTTATGCTGATGACCAGAGAAGTAGTGCCAATACATTAAAACCTTCAATTTGAAACATCTGAAAACAATTGACCATTGTGATGCACTGTAAAATAATAGACCTTTGTTTTATCATTATTATTTTAATAGATTGACATTGTAAAACTCAGGAAATATTTTGTGAAATTAAATTATATTGGGAATGTCAATAATACCCAAAAAGGCATTTATAGTTATTAATTATGTTTTGTAAATTTAAAGGTAGGGTCATTGACCCTTTTACACATAAAGTACTGACTGTAGGCTTGTGTTGTTTAAGCATTTATCTAGTTACACATACAAACCTACATACAATTGTTAATCTACATTCATTACAAATGTCATAATAGATGTAGATACATGAACAAACATTTAACATTACAAATAATTAAACTATAATCCAATAAAACGTAACATACAATTTTATGTTTTACAAAGAGCTTGATTTATGAAGTCACAATAAGCAAATTCAATTCTGTAAATGTATATTTTACAAAACCAAATACAGGTTCCTGTGAACGATTTGGCTAAAACAAATCCAATCGTAAATCAATTCAGACGACAGCTAATGCATGACATCCCCAAGAGGTCCTCGCTGCAGCCTGTAGCACCATGACGTAGCTGGATGGTCCAATACATACTGGACGCTGTTACGCTTAAAATGTTGTAAAATCCAGTACGTATTGGACCATCCAGCTACGTCATCGTGCTACAGGCTGCAGCGAGGGGTGTCTCGACCATAGACATTATGTCTATGGTCTCGACAGTTGACTCGCTGAAATACATTTAGAAAAACCCGCCCCCTACAAAGAGCGAAACAGCGCCATGATTCTACGTGTGGTCAAAAAAATTTTGCATCCGTAGTGATCAGAACTACAATTGAGAATAAATGGGAAAAGTGAAGGAAGTTAAGACGAAGGTTCGATTCCCGGATCGGGAGAATTATGTTGTTTTTATTTTTGTAAAAACAAAAATCTCTCTCAAATGTCAGTTGGCAGAGTTGGCAAATCTAATATCTTAAAGGTCTACCAGGACGTTAATGGGCAACTGCGAACAAAGAAAATCAACCCAGACAGGGAGAAAGATATTTTTTGTATCATGTTATGTCAAAGATCAGTGAGCAGAGTAGATAAATCTGAGATCATGAGCAAACACTAAATATCATCATAGGAACTCTAAAGCACAAATTTACCCAACATTGTAACAATTTATAAACAACAAGTTTCTTAGTATTGTAACAATGTTAATGCTAGCAGCAAGTTTAAATGTAATAATATAACACGATTATGGAACTAAACGCTAACAAGAAAGAGAACATAGGAGTCATTTCACTTTTTGGTGTTTGAGCACATCCATTTCAGCAAAACTGTACATTCAAAACAAACACACCATTAGCCTACTTACACTTCAAACTTCTGACTCGACTTAGATAAATTAACAAACATCCACAAGATATCAATATAAACATCACTAAAACTTGTAAAAAGTCAATATAAACAGCATCATGTAGAAAATGTTCCCAACATATAGGCCAACGCTCAATAATGGACAACCCACAATGTTTTTATCATATAGTATTTTATACTAAGTACTGTAGATTATTTACCAAATTACAGAATTGCACAACTTTGAGAAGCAGAATAATGTGTTTTTTGTAACACATGGTATTTTGGGAGTCACGTGATGCCATGCTGTGCACTTTGCTAGTTTTAATACTTTTTATAACATAAACCGGTGAGAAATTTAATGGAGCTTTAATATAGGAGAAACTGCCCAAGAGAAGCCGGGCAGGAGAGAGCCATTTAAAGAATTTCAGTTAATCATTTATATCATAACTGGAGATTTAACATAGGAGGAAGCCATTTAAAGAATTTCATTAGAACAATAGAACAGAATTATACTGGAACTTTAAAATAGCAGAAACAGCCCTGGAGAAGCCGGGCAGGAGAAAGCCATTTAAAGACTCTGTTTGAACCACAGACCAAAAGGACAATGAATAGAAGAGGACTTAGGAGTAATCAATAAATTAAGATAATAACTTATAAGATAGAAGGCTAGGCAACCTGGCAGTGTTTAATAGGAAGTGGGGCAGTTAATTGACTTTTGGGAAGGCTCTTGGGGAGGGGCAGTGGAGAAGGATGTTTGCTAGGGGTGGGGATTGGGAGGGTAAAAGGGAATAACGGGGGTTAAAATTTGATTCTGTACATATATATTTTTGTTTTTCTGTTTCATTTGAGCTGTTTCCATCTTCCAAAGCATCTCCAATATTTATCCTTGTTTTACTACACCTCTGGTCATGGTGGTTTTTAGATGGATGGAGAGGCTTTTTAGGTCGGGTGGAATCTATTATCTCTGATCCAGTTTGTCTGCTGGCTTCCGTGGCTGCAGCACGCAGTGTTGTTTGACAGTAGGCCTACACTTGATCAAATCTGGCAACCCGGCGTAGTCGAAATACTATTGGTGAGTGGGCAGTTGGCGGGATCACACAGGCCAAAACGTAAACAGAAATTCCGGTCGGGAATGCAAACTTAAATGTAGAATATACTGGCTGTAGTATTGTTATCGGAGAAGCCAGTATTTCAATTTAGCATGTGTCCTTTTCTCTAATGACATATTATGTTAATTTTACAGATATAGCACCTTCAAGCAAAACTAAAAGAACAAAGGTGTTTTTGTTTCCCAAAATGTTTCTTAATAAACCTTAAATTATTTGATCAAAGTAAAAACCATTTAGAACACAATGTAAAAAGATGTTTCTCCCCGTCGGGGAATCGAACCCCGGTCTTCCGCGTGACAGGCGGAGATACTGTCCACTATACTAACGAGGAACTGACAAAAACATTCAGCTGTAAAACGACTGTTGTATGGTACTCCTTCCAGATGAAACGTTAAAGTAAAACTTAAACATTGTTTATTAATAATACATACTTCCTCGTTAGTATAGTGGACAGTATCTCCGCCTGTCACGCGGAAGACCGGGGTTCGATTCCCCGACGGGGAGAATCGTTGTTTTGGTCGAATACCACACACACATTTAAGCAAACACAAACTATTTACACAACTATTAACCAATATAATTTTTTTCACAAAACTTTATCCAACAACATCTGCCACACAATTATACTTCTCTGTACAAACTGCAACACATGACAAGTACTTTAATAAAATATCAGCAGGCTATCAAAAAACAAGAAAACACCCCCACAACTTTTGGGCATGTAAATACACCCCTGGTCAACAACTTTTGGAGGGGGACCCTGGGAGATAATTGGCACCGGGTATTTGCAAGTAATAATCCGTCCCTGCCCTAGCCATGATAATTTACATTTTTAATATATTTAAAAATGTAAATTTACATTTACATTTTAATGTATTTACGATACAATAGCGAAACAGAATATATCATTAAATATAATAAACTAACTATTAGTCATTTAAAATTCAAAAATACGCACTATCTACTCCTTAAGATACAAGTTCCAATTCTGATTTTTCACAAACACAGGAAGCCCCACTGTAAAGCAGGGCATCAAAAAATTATTAAATACTCATTGTGTTCCTCCCCACGGAAATCTTTAGTAAAAGGCGAAAGATTTATGCGATATGAAGAGAAACATGAGTGTACTGACGAAACACAGATACGAGCAGATACTCGAGTGAGTGAAACACATTTCACAAGAACGGTTACTAAGAATTTGGCAGCCATTAAGAGCATATATAACATAACTAAAAGCAATGAGGTTATAATTAGAATGATACCACCAAACTGCAAACCAAACGACTAATAAATAAAAAAATACTAAGAGAAGTGAAACGAGCAACATTGCATTGTGGGTACAGGCACAACGTCAGGTTTGCTCACCAGCCTCCAACACACACCAGAGCCCTTCTATTGAATCGAAACTACAAGATTAACAAAGCGATGCAAAACGCGGCGGTCACATATATATTCTATGGGTACACTTCATTATGATGATTAACTGCGTTTTTCAGTAAACAGCTAATCGCATGTCCGGTAATCTTCAACATGTTTTACACCAATCAATCCTTTTGGAACGAACTATGTGTTGAGTTTACTACGATAAAATAAATTAATAATATAATCACGGACAATTTTACGACAGCAAGACATCACTTTACGGCTCATTCATATGAAGGGTTATCCGCAACCGGTGACTTACTGTCGTAACACGCCAGTTGATCGTTTGGTTTAAAAGTTTTTCACAACAATTTATTCACAATCTCAAAAATTACCAAGCGAACTAAAGCGCCTTAATTTCATAATTGTTTATATTATAGTTTCTATATAAAATTTACATGATTCAAACGAAAGCAAGAACGAAAGTCTCCGAGAATCCATTGGTATGTTTCAAACCCATTATGCTGCCTTAAAAAAAAAGAGGAAAGAATCGTCAAGATAGTGATGTAGCCTTTGTAAAAACAACAAACAAAAATTTGTAAGGACCAGCTTTGAGACCAAATTATTAGCAATTAAGATATTATTAAACATGTCATAAAAAATATAAATATTTTTACAACAAAATAAAGCGGTATTTTCTTATGTGAAGAGAGTTTTCTAACAGTCGAGCGCGGGAACCAGCAGCCACATTCTCCATCGCTATCGTGAGTTACTGCAGCGCCCACCAGTGGTGATGGACAGTATTGCACTACAGCCCAAAAAAAACGAAGTCATAACAAGTAATTATAATTTTTAACAACGATTGCTGAAGTTAGAACAATATCATACAAACTCTTAACACCTCACCAATTTTGACCAAGCGACCTTGATTCCGCCAAATACCTGGTGTTCCATCGCCGTTTCCTCATACACAATCACGGTGTAATTACACAATTTTGTGAATTTAACATTAAACTATCAATCTGTGTTAACCAAGATCCATCTTCGGCATCTTCTTAAAGTTCAACATAGTCACGCGTTTTACAAGTCTATCTTTTCAATGAGAAAAAGGGTTTACAATTCTCACCTTCAACACATTAACAAAATGGCAGAAGAGCTTCAGCTACAGGTCCTAATATTTGTGTTTTAATGAGGCCTAAAGATAATTAGCGTCCACACCATTTGTTCTGTGATATGCATGTTTTCCATTACAATTGTAAAATATTTTTATAAATAAATAAATGCATGAAAACAGTCAAGGTTAAAAAAAAGAAAGAATATAGGAATTAATATTAACAGGCATTTGACCGGGTCATCTCCAAGCCCATCAGCCCCTGCTGCACACAGATTTATAAAACATAAAAAAAAAAATAAATGTTTTATTGAACATGAACAAAATGTACATCTATAATGGCATTATATTCATAAATGAAAACAATACAACAAATAACAGGGCGCACAGGCAAAATGAAGAAATAATAATGGGGGATAATTTATAAATCATTCATCTTCCAATAAACCAAAGCTTTTTTTTATCATCTTAAGGAATTTACAGGCTTGTTTAGTCTTCATATATTTCAGTGATGGAAAATAGTTACAAAGTAAATCCCTTTTAAATACAGAGAAATAAGGTTTTGAATTTATACATTTATGTATAAAGAATTTACCCAGAATAACAGTACGGTACGTTAATAAAGAATTCAACTTTTTTGTCATCCAATAACATTTCAAATACAACATGAGTCCTAGAGAAGGTAGGCCGAGACTGGATTTTTGTCTTCAACCAATAGGACATATTTTCCCAGAAAATATATGAATGCATACAATAAAAGAAGGGATGATCAGATGACTCTATGTCAATTTGACAAAAAGTACAAGTATTGTAGTCAAAGTTAAATCGAAGTCTTAAAAATGAACTTGAAGGATCCCATTAAATATTTTAAAGTGAGTTTTCTTTAGGAGCCACCGCCAAAACTAATATACTGGATTTGCAATTTTGTTTTAAGTTGGTTTATCATAAACTTGTAATATATCATTACGATATAAAAGCGTAGGATATCATTTCGAATTAAAGGAAGAACGAATATGTTTGTTGGGAAGCAATGTCATGAGGTCATTACCATCAAAAAGAAGGGTTGGGAGTTCACATAAGCCATCTAGCGTGTGAACATAAGTGTTTGTACTGAGTGCAATTTTGTTTGCATTCACAGGTTGTATTTAGTACAAAAATCTTTAAAAGTTAACAGATTCCCATCCACATCCATTAAGTGAACTAAAGACCAGATACACTTTTCGAGCCAATCAATAACACATAAAGACTTATCTGGATAAAACAAATCTGTTATTCCAAATGGGGGTCCTATGTGGGGTAAAGTTGTGATTATATAATACTATAGTGATTATATAAAACTAGTGTGACAACTATTGTTAATATTGCTGCTGCATGTGTAACAGTAATGAGTGAACTATTGCTAAGTTTTGACAGTAGAGGGTGTAATCTGTTTAAATTTGGGATTGTGTGAAGTAGCAGTTTCACCCCAAAGCAGTCTGCAAAGACAAACTGAGCTGTGTTTCACTGTCTGCCTCAGTTTTCCAAGAGAGGAAAACTCATCTCGCAGGATCAGGGCCAAAGGGCGTGAGGTAAGACATGGGTGGCCATCCTCAGTCGTGACTCCACAGTTGAAAGCTTTTTTCCATACTGCTGCTCTGTGCACTGGACAGTGTGGGAGGACATGTGGGATGAAAGAAGGTTTGGTAAATGCCCCAACCACACAATGTTTAAAGTCTATGCAGAGATGTTTAATTCCTTTTGGCGATCAAGTGAAGTAGAGCCCGGAAAGTCTGCTAGGAGAATTCAGACCCCTTCAGATTAACAGAGAAGCTAAACCAAGTTTCTGGCCAGAAAATTTTGCAGTAAAAGTTTCATTTCTCTCATTCCTTCACTAAAACCTTCAGAAAATGATAATAGGTGTTTTGAGAATAAATGGACCAGATTTCCTCTTCGATCCAACAGAGGGGAAAAAAAGGGATTTTGTGGGGAAGTAAATATAGCAGAAAGGATTCATTGAATAAAGCGTAAACTTGAAATAGTAAATTTGACCTTTGTACTAATTACAAACATGTAAAAACGAATGTTTTAGCTTATAAGAAAATACTATTCACGATTGCTTGTTATCTTCACAATGTGTTATCATGTAAAGTAGAAAACCTTGTCATATTTATTCACAAATTTTAGTAAATTTCACTGGTAAATAAAATAAGTACATTTTACTTAACTTTTTGAACTTGACCAAGCATGCACCGGGGCTTGAATAATTACTAAGCTTGCATGGTTTCACTGTTTGCAAGTTTATTCACACCATCTTTATTGTTGAATTTGTTGTTATATTTGGTAACTTCTTGTTTTGTGGAGTCTGAAGTTCATTTTCTACTCAAAATTACCCATTCATATCTGTTGATTGTTACTGTCGTGTTTTGTGCATCAAGTGGTCTTCATGCACAGCTCTGATGTGTCTATAACCAATATGATGCTGTTGTTTAATAGACAACTTGCATGTTCCTGTGAAGAGCTTTATGTTATGTTGTACTTGATTAAACGTATTTATAAGGAAACTAACCCTAACCCTTACAAGATTTGAAAACTGCCCTCATAAAAACCATAGTCAAAGGTAAAACATCCATTGCTAAAGTTGCATGCATAGTGAACTTATGCACTGCAGTCTAAACAGAACAACATTTTTGTTCTAATAAAAGTCGTATTTTAGGAAAAATAAACAGATTTCCCAACAGTGTGCGCAAAGAGAGTTCTCTTTCTACGTGTGACGTTATTTCACATATATCACCCATATATATCACCCATCAACAGAATCATTTTCCAAAAACGTACCTTTAGTTAAATTTTGTCAATAAATGAGTCATATAAAACATATAAATGTGAAAATGTGCAGCAGAACTTGTTTTGGATTGTAGACAGCCAGAATCAATTCTTTCTCAATTTAACATCTGCTACCTTATGACCCAAAACTCTGTTTAGTTTTGTTGGCTTCCTGCTTAGCTCCCTTGCCTGTCTGGGATCACATTTTGGCCCCCAAAAAGAGTGAGTTAGTGCCAGTGTGGTTTGGGTATCCGCTGTCCCTCTGGTCAGACCACCACTGCCTGTCCAGATTGTGACCTCCAGTATGAGCTACAGGAAAATGAGAACACAAAATATACACACATACAAGCGTACGTAATCCATATACATTTGGTCTTTCATGTACATTTCATATTAGGTTGTTTAACCCTTTAATGCATACCTCGGGTCTTTAGTGACCTGGGACCTCATTCCACCCCCTGTACCTCATACATTTGTGGGGGTTTTTGCCCACACCTCTTTAGTATTCCTCAACCTTTCTCTTCTGAATAATGAAAAAAAGAAGGCAAAATTACAAATATATATATATTTTTTTATAAATGCTTGATTACCAAATGTGTATAGGGTAATTAAAGACCCAAAATACATAATAGTGTTGGTTTTTTGCGCTTCCATTAATGATATTTTTTATGATTATTTCAAATCAATAAAGTTTACTATTACAGGATGTATATTTCTTTATTTATTACTACTACTATCATTCAGATTTTCTGTGCAACAATGGTGAATATTAAACATGCTATTTTATACTCAAGGTGGTACTGATGTTTCTTTTGATGTTTTTTTTTTACATTTTACAATGCCAATTGATTAAACAGCAATGTGGATGTAAACTAGCAAGTGTAACACATGAACAGTATGATTTGGCTTTTGTCATTTGGGTGTACTACTGAAAAGGTAATGTAAGCGATTTTAGCATTCTGAGGCTTTCCTGTGATCTGAGCAGTTTAATAAGTCACGCCCTCTAATTCCAAAACCCCACCCTCCAAAGATAATTTTGAGACCAAAACCAAGCAAAAGAGCAGCATTGTTTTGTTCTTGTAGCTGTCAAATTCAACAGTGACACAATAGCGCCCTCAACTGACAAACCTGAATCATCGACTCAATCATCTGCTTGAAATACAACACTATGAGAACGAGCAAAATGTTTGACAGGTGAAAAGCGTCAATGTCCGCGGTCCACGGACACATATGTGTTTGCTGTTAACAAAGTCTACAGCTGTCACAGAGACTGGTGAGATATCTCAGGACACTTATTGCATTAATAGCTTTAAGGGAGTAGGAACATTTTTGTATACATTTCCTTTAAATTATGTAAGCTGTGCATCTATTTAGACTCAAAAAGTGCCTGAGAAAATACATGTGTAACTTATGTGATATGTGTGGCTCAATATGTGTTTAACAGCCAGTTGCGCATCTTGAAATTTCAGCATGGAAGTATAAATCCTGTTCTATCATTTCTTTGATATGGAAAATAAAACATCTAAATATATCAGAATTTATACCACGGGTCTTTTGAATGCTTGGTTCTGATTGGTTGACAGATGCTCTAAGGTGAGTAATTATTTTCCAGTAAATGCATGACTATGAAGTAGTTTCAGGCCTTGACCGCATAGCGGTTCAATTTTACTTCATTCAGTTATGTCAGTTATTTCAAAGAGGCTTACATGCTGCCACAGCAAAATAACAAATTAAAACAAAGACATTGGTTAAATACATCGGATAAGAATGACAAACAATGACAAACAATGGGATATGTCATGTTTATTCTGTTGGTGTAGTGTTGTGTGTAGTCATAGTCAAGTCTAGTTTAAGTCATGTCATGTTTTTGTCAAGTTTAGTTCATGTTTATGTTCATGTTTTATTTATGGTTTTTGGATATTCACTATTGTAAATAAACTGCACTTGGGTTCGACATCGCATCATCGTCTGCTCCTGTGTCATTGCCTGCTAGAAACATTACATTTTGGTTTGTTTTTATATTTACTATTGTGTTGTTCAAATACATTAGTAACTCTCTATATAACAAAAACTATAATATGCTGCATTTATTTACATTTCGGTTGAAAAGCACCCTTGCGATCTCCCTCTCTCTCTCTCTGTCTCTCTTTCACTCTCGTCTCGTCCACACACGCTGATTGTGTTTCCATGTTTTATGGGGACTTTCCATAGACATAATGGTTTTTATACTGTACAAACTTTATATTCTATCCCCTAAACCTAACCCTACCCCTAAACCTAACCCTCACAGAAAACTTTCTGCATTTTTACATTTTCCAAAAACATAATTTAGTATGATTTATAAGCTGTTTTCCTCATGGGGACCGACAAAATGTCCCCACAAGGTCAAAAATTTCGGGTTTTACTATCCTTATGGGGACATTTGGTCCCCACAAAGTGATAAATACACGCTCACACACACACACACACACACACACTCACACACACACACACACA
The DNA here is from genome assembly GCF_025860055.1 of Xyrauchen texanus. Classification (NCBI taxonomy): domain Eukaryota; kingdom Metazoa; phylum Chordata; class Actinopteri; order Cypriniformes; family Catostomidae; genus Xyrauchen; species Xyrauchen texanus. Next base: position 38,560,569 of record NC_068305.1, read on the forward strand.
CACACTAGGGAGCAAAGTCAGCACACCACTATGACTCAGTGGGATTGTAAACAGTTATTTAGAAATCTGCTGAGAAATCTCCATAAGCTTACATCTTGGCAATTTGAATCGATGTTACCACTGAAGAGATCCGCATCAAACACAGGTAATTCCACACGTGATCTCACTCAGTCTCTCTCTTTCTCTCACATACACACACGCACATAAGCACACACACTACCTTGTTACTCCAATGCTGAAAAGCAGTACATCCTCCGTTGCTAGTTCTAAAGTTTTGGTACTAGCAACGAAGGCTTGGGCTGTATCCAAGCTAGACGCTGAATCTGTGTCGGAAAAAGTAATTTCACTCATGTGTTTTAGTGATGAAAAACAGAAAATATCTTGATGTAAAGCCCTGAAAGATGTCTTTAGTGCCATAATAATTATGACATAAACAGAATAATTGACTCTGGCCTGTTGAATTATTGAAAAATAATCAGCTGTGTGTCGTAGCCATATTACCACCTCATGGTGTGCATTATTTTTCAATAAGTCAATGATTCGTCATCAGTTATACCATATATATTCTTGTATTATTATTATTTTGTAATTGTCTTGAAAATGGTTTTAATATTTGACACTATCTAGGCATTTTGTTGATCCATTTGTAATAGATGCCGGGTCGCTAAAGAACCGGAATACGTAATAAAGTTTGGAGAAACACCCATGCATTTAAGGGTTAAAAAAAGATAAACATGATTTAGAATATCTCAAAGACGTATTCTATAAAGTACAAAAATTCAATAAAAATATATATTTTAAATATGTCGTACCAGACTGTCCATTTAACTGGTGAAAATCGTAAGTCTGATCACTTAGAAAAGTAATAGCACGACTCTCTTCAACAAGTCACATGATTTGTTCCATTTATTTGTTCTACCCCCAATTTAAGACACTAATGGATTTGAGCTTTGAACATTTGGACAAAAATATCTGAACTGTTAAGTAGCTTAAAAATGTATGAAAGTCACTGTTAACAAAATATAACCAAGTTATAAGTGTCCTCTGCATACAGAGGGTGCTAGAGCTTTTCTCAGAATTAATTTCACTTTTCTGAGCCATTTCTGCAATGACTTTTAAGCAGCTGTTGACAAGGTGATTTTTAGTGAATGTATGAAATCAGTTCCCATCCAGTTCACACAGGTGTTTTAGATGAGTAAACAGGTGGAGTTTGGCACATTAAAGGAATGTTCTGGGTTCAACACAAGTTAAGCTCAATAGACAGCACTTAAAGACATAAACAATATGTGTTTTAACATGATTTTAACGTGTTAAAATTGCTCACTAACATTTTCTGTGTGAAGTTATTTCCAGTTTTGCAACTTTGTTGCCATGAAGACATAACGGCGGAAACCCTAACGACCATTAAAACGTTGATTTAAACAATGTTATAGCTAAGAATTCATATTTCTGCCTTTCTAAGCCTCCAAGATATGTAAGTGTATCACTGTAACTCCAATGTTTCTTTTTTTATTTATTTTTTAAGAAAAAAAGGGATGAGTTGAAATTATTTTCTGTGGTAATCGACATTATACATCAAATGCTGCCAATTGAGCTTAATTTGTATTGAACCCAGAATATTTCTTTAACTATCCACATTTTCCACTAAAGTTTGACAACCAGAAAGTGACCAAATCATTTTTGTCAACAGTTTTGAACATTTTACCTGTTGTTTTACATTTACATTTATTCATTTGGCAAACGCTTTTATCCAAAGCGACTTACAAAAGAGGAAAAACATCAGCGAGTCATCTTAAGGAGACAGTGGTACAAAAAGTGCCATATTACAAAGTTTCACTATCATCAGAATAGTATTCAAAACAGATTTAAGTGCAACAAGAAATAAAATTATTATTTAAAAAAAAAAAACATTTTTAGTGACCGGTTAACTGCTTTTGGAAAAGATGTGTTTTTAGCTGTTTTTTGAAGATAGAGAGTGAGTCAGCTTCACGGATTGAGTTGGGAAGGTCATTCCACCACCGTGGTATGATGAAACTGTAAGTCCGGGAAAGTGTTTTGGTGCCTCTTTGTGTTGGTACAACAAGTTGACGTTCCTTAGCCGACCTCAGGTTTCTGGTGGGAATGTAGCTCTGCATAAATGTTTTTATGTATGCTGGAGCAGACCCAGTGACTGTTTTGTATGCCAGCATCAGGGCCTTGAATTTAATATGTGCATGAACCGGCAGCCAGTGGAGAGAGACAAAGAGTGATGTAACATGTGCTCTCTTAGGTTCATTAAAGATCAGACGTGCTGCATTCTGGATCATTTGGAGAGGTCTAATAGCACATGCAGGAAGGCCTGCAATGAGAGCGTTACAGTAGTCCAGTCTAGTTATGACAAGTGACTGAACTAGTTGGGCCGCTGTATGTACAGAAGTTTAATTCCATTAGCAGGGTTGGGAGGGTTACTTTTTAAATGTATTCCACTACAGATTACAGAATACATGCTGTAAAATGTAATTTACATATTCCGTTAGATTACTCAAGGTCAGTAACATATTCTAAATACTTTGGATAACTTCTTCAGCACTGGTAGATTTTTTCACTTGTTTTGACTATAAAAACCCAGTACAGTAAGACAAAATACACATGTTAAAAATATTCTGAGAAACCTAAATATCATATGCAGTGTTGTTTTTAAAACAAGATAAATCAAAATGATCTTGTTTTAAGGATTTTTAGATATTTTTACAGGAAAACAATAAAAAAATTATTATCAAGAATATGATGTTTGACCTAATATTAAAGGTCTTACTAGATAAAAAGAAATTATGATCTAACGTTAATTTTCTTGATGACAAAATGTGATCATGTCTGGTAACGTGCATATAAAATGGCTAGAAATAGCATTTTAGCTTAGCATAAAGCTGACAATTTACACAAGATTTATTTCTATTTCTTCTACTCCAAACTTACTTCAAACGTACTTCTCTGTCTGCTCGTATGAATGTAACACATCAATAGAAAGTGTTTCACCGCTGTTCAAATGCACTTTGGATTACATAATTTATATGTATAAATGTTTTCCATCTGAAAGGACTAAATATCAAATGAAACAAATGACAATAATGTGCAATGTAATCTCTTCAGTAATCAAAATACTTTTTGAATGTAACTGTATTCTAATTACCAATTATTTAAATTGTAACTGTAGTGGAATGCAGCTATATTTTGAATTTTAAATATGTAATCCTGTTACATGTATTCCGTTACTCCCCAACCCTGTCCATTAGACAGGAGATGCTGGAAGAAGCTACAGACACATGACATTAAGGAGGTGAACAGAGATGTTACCAGGTCTTTCTTCAGCATATGGACTCCATTTGTGTAGCGCATGGGAGCGTTTGGCACAGAAGCCTTTTGCTATTCTCTATCCATTTGCTATTGGGCCAAATTATCATATTCTCCAGAGTCCAATGAACATAAATCAGCACAGGGGAACATGGACACGTTTTCCCTCGCCGTCATAAAACAATGATTTAAGGCAACAGGCTGTCAAAACAAAGCTATGCAGATTTTACTCAGCAGTTTAAGGAGGGAACACAAAGACTTCATCTTCATCTGAGCAATTTATGGCCTCTGGGGGACACTGGACAGATGAGCGTTTGGGCCATCAGCACACATAGAAACGTAGAGGAAACTCAGGTCTGCTCCATGAGTTCCTGTATTTAGTAACCCAAGGCCTTGATATACCCATCAGTGGGGAATTCTATTGGTTTTCCAGGAGAAAGTGAAGATTCATCACTTCTGGCATATTGGTATGTATTTGGAACATTTCTTTCAGTTATACTGTGTTTGTGAGTTTTGGAGTTACGGCTCTAAATAGTGTTAAAGAACACACATCTTTTTAGACTCAAGGCACAAACTGAGGCCAAGAAAAGTAAATACGGGTGAGATGTATGTGATCATAACTGGTTCATTCCTACTTCGGAGTTCATTTTCATCATTATGTCTTATGTGCAATACAACAGTAAATTGGATACAAGTTTTATAGACTAAAATCATATTAGTTCATTTTATTTTTATGAAAACTAAGTGAACACATTGGTGCGTTTCAAACAATTCAAATTGGTGCTATGCACTGCCTTCTGAAATACAAAACTGCCAATTTATGAAGACATAATGCACGTGTCTCTTCATTTTTTTCTAACCCAACCCCTAACCCCAAACCCTAACCCTACCATTAATATATAAATAATCAAATGATAAAGTACCATAAGAGTACCAGTACCATTTGATCAGATAAAATCAAATGAGAGTACCATAAGTGATGGTTTGATTTTATGCAATGAATGGGAATAGGCCATTGGAAAGCTGTGCAACATGAAACTGCTTGGCTGAGTAGTATGTCAAATGTGGAATTGGTGCTGGCCTACAAGTCCCTAAATGAATGATAGATGTGATATTTTCCCTGCAAACGCAAACATCTTCAGTGATTTCAGCTGTAGAGGAAACACTTGGGACAAAAAAAGAAGAAGAAGAAGAAGAAGAAGAAGAAGAAGAAGAAGAAGAAGAAGAAGAAGAAGAAAATACAGACCACCGTCACAGCCAAATGAAGATGAATTCTTTTTCTGGATTTTTTTCTCATATATTTTTACAACTTCCATTTAATTCCCTGGTCGATCGTAGAGTTTCATGTGAAGACAGGCTGCACAGGCCTCACAAGACGATCCTGATGAAGATGGCCAGACCTGCAGGTGCTTAACTGCTTTAGAATGCAAATTATTTTTCTGTAACATTTGCATTCAATAGTAGCACTTGCCAGCCATTATTCAGGATAACTCGTGGGATGAGCCGACATTTTGCATGAGACATGTAGTGTAAAATCTACAAAAACATATTCAATATATTCTGATGTTATTGATAATAGACACTTCTTGGTAAATACAGGTAAAAATGGTTGCCAGAAAAAAACCAAAAGAAAAATAGTGACAATGTTTTAGACATTACAGATATGCCATATTGGTGAGTGTATATTTTTAACAATTTTAACAATATTTTGCTCTAAACTGCACTGTAAACTATAAGGAAAATCATAGTTGTTATATCTAAAAATAATTTATATATTATGCAGTAAAATTGCATGTTTTGTCTTTAAAACTATTGCATATTTTTTATTTCACCTATAACCAATTAACATTTTTTTACTGAATAGAATTTTACATTCATTATGCATTAAAATGACTATCATTTTTATAGTGGAGGACTAAAACAGTCCTGTGTTGCTGTACCTCTGAAGATTAATGTCCATGATGAGATGGAAGATGGACAACCGTTGGATCGGTTAAGATGCACCAGCCAGACCAGACCACGTCTGAAGTGATTTCCCAGAAGCTTGTTCCAGAGAAGTTAATTGTGCATTCAGTTTGGTGAAGCTTTTGCACTTGGCTACTCTATTCAAACATCAAAACTTGATTCATATCAGTGCTGATGGTTAAATATGCACCGGCTATATAACAATTTATAATAAAAAACGGTCTAAAAATGAGTCTATAAGAACCATTAATCGCTTATTTCACCCTTACTTGTTCAGTAATATAAAGAAGTAACATTTGAAAAAATATATTTGAAAATACTATCTATATAACTATATAAAAGTAACACATTTTTCTCCCAATTATTATTGAAAAATAATGGAATATGATCAGATTTCTTTGGTTATTCTATTTTTCAGTCATACCATGCTCCCCTTGACCTCATGACATCACAGGAGTGAGTGTAGAATGAACAAATGTATTAATGACCAGCCTTAATTAAGTTATTATTTGAATGTAGATTGATATCAATATATTGGGTTTGGGATTACATCTGTCAGCACAGTCGCAGCCAGCAGATGGCAGTGTTGTAAAAACTGCCATATAAATTCTGGCCCGCCGTGCATAATAATCTGTCCCTCAGGACTCAGGAGTAATCACACTATATCCTAAAAGTGATGCTTGAGTCCTGAACACATGTTGCCTGTCCTGTGTCCTTTTGGATGGTAGACAGTGGTGCCCAAAGATGGGCTCAGTATCTAATGTTGGGTAAAAACTTTTTGTGTGTTACTGTATGTGGCCACAACAATAGGCTTCTGCCTTGGAATAGCTTGGTATTTATGTTGTTGTAATACAAAAAAGTACATTTAAAAAACTAAAATGATCACGTGAAACAACAGAAGTTGTTCCTGTCTCTATAATGACTGATAGAAATACAAGTGAATACAAACTTTTAATTTTATTGAGGACAGGAGGCCAAAACGACAGTTGAAAATCTGTTTTTATCCAGTTTGGCACAGATAAACCAGCAGTTTGGGTTGGCTGTGGGGAATTTTACTGTCAGTGGCAATGACCCCAGCCATTTACCGAGCAAAGTTGGGTTAAAAACAACCCAAGACTGTGAAAATAACCCAACAAGATGATCCAGCGGACACGACAATCTAAATTCAATGGTTGCAATTATGCAAAAAAGTGATTTTAGTTTAAATGACTAAATCAATAAGGTTACACCCAAAAAATTATTTAGTTTAAAAATGTATAATTTAGTAATTAGTTTAGTTAACTTAAGGTAGGTTACCACTTTTTACAATGCATAACAATAATTGTTTTAAACTTACACGCAAGAGGAAAATTGTCAGCTTAAATCATTGAGGCAAAGTTATTTATATTATCTTAAACACCTGTGATAAGACCGTGTATGCTCATATGAAACATGCATTTTATTATTATTATTATTATTATTATTATTATAGGCCTATTATTATTGAGCGAAATAGTACATTGAATGTCTCAGAATTAATCATGATAACATTAGTTGCTGTTAGACAAAATAATTTTTTTTTACTCGAGTAATCCACCAAATATGACATTTAATGTATAATATGGAGTTTGTGGACAGAAAGAACAAAGGTTTGCAGTCTGCTGTGTTTGTTTTTATTTCTCAGATAAAACTGAATTTTTGTAACACATCTCTGGTATATATCTTGCAAAATTGAACATTCAGAATAAGTACTGAAATAGTATTAAAGGAAGTTTCCAATTTCAAATCTTTTCTCTGTTAGTGAAGCGTATTTGAGTGACTTCGTGCCTTTTCTCTTGTTTTTGCATGATTGCGCTCTTAAAGGATTTTCCGAGCAGAATCTCTCTTCGGCTTTTGATGGTTCAACATCTTAGGTGCTTTCTAAAGGTGTTGTTAAATGTTTTGAATGTTTTAAAACGAGAGCAGAGGCCAACATTTCATTTTAGTTTAGGCCTTAAGCAAACAATATTTTTTAGCCATTTCCAGCTTTCTGATTATGACGTTTTAATTCGAAATATTTTCAAATCCAATTTAGAACACATTCAAAATTCTACAATTTATTTGACAATTTGGGAAAGTAGCAATTGATGTGTAGCCTTCAGAACAACAACAACAATTATTAAATGATTAATTTCTAAACGTATAAGGAAAGCAATATCATATCAACATTTAATCTCGATAGCACCACATTAAAACAGCCTATATTTTAATGTATTTTATTTTCATAGAAAATAAACATAATTAATTGAAACCTATCCAGATTTGAGAGGACGTTCAAATATCAGACTGTCAGATTAACTATGTTAAAATATGAGAAATGCAAAATGCACAGTCACCTTTACACAGTCACCTTTAAAATCTCTCTCTCTCTCTCTCTCTCTCTCTCTCTCTCTCTCTCTCTCGTCGTGCGTGCGTGCGTGCGTACGCACACACACAGAGAAAAAACAAACAAACAAACAAAACCTTGAATTAGTGCAGCTATTATGAGGACTCTCCATAGACATAATTATTTCATGCTGTACAAACTATAGATTATTTCCCCTAACTCTACCCCTAAACCTACCCTCACAAAAAATGTTTTTACATTTTCAATAAAACATAATTTCATGTTTTTAAAGTGATTCGAATTATGGGACACTAGAAATGTCCTCATACCCCCCCACCCACAGCTCCAGATTTGTGCTTTCCTTGAAACCCTAAACCTGGCCATGTGTTCACCATCAAATGTTTTAAGGTTTTAAAAGCGGTCATGAAAACATCCACTAAAGTGGAATGTTGAAGATAATTTATGAAAAATATTTTACAAATGGTTATTTCACTCCAGTTGGGGAAACTTATGTTTTCTGGTGATAAATGTATTTTACAGACAGTTGTGATAGTAACAGATAGAAAATAAATGTATTAATTTCCATCAGGTTATTTTATTGACTGATAGACTGTTCATTAGACTGTCTATCATATTTCCCATATTTGTACAGTTGAAATGTTTAATATTACTATTAATTAATTTTAACATTATTATCATTACTTTTTTGCATGGTTAACCAACAACATTCTTGTAATGCACATGTGCAGAAATGGCTATCAAAATATCTGTCATTGTTATGCTCTATTATTCAGCATTTTATTTATATTGCACTGGATGCTTTGTGCATAACATTGTTGGCATGCATTTACTGTGTAGAAACCGTAAAACTGATAAAGAGAAACAGGACAGAGTGAACCAAAACACTCTGTATGATTTTGATTTAAAACATACAGAAAGGAAAGAAGAATTACAGACCTTAATTACAGAGATAAATCATAAAATAATTATAATAGTTGTGTGAAATGCAGATCAGGTATTTTCATTTACAGCTGTTTTTTGTGTGTGGTGATGTTAAATACTTTACATTTAAAGTGACATGTATTTTCACATTACAAAAAACTAAAACTGTTTTCAAATGTATAACTAATCCACCTAAATAAATAAAATACATCTTTATTTCAGAAACTTATAATACATTCACAATTCTGCTAAATTTGCCACCCATTAAAACCAGTTAAGGCTCTTGGTATGTTTTCCGATTACTGCAGTCAGTTTAAATCTAATAGCAATTACATCAAAATGTAATTACGCTCAAATCCTTTGATAAGCACTGAGTGAAAACAAACAGAGCTTTTAAATGGTTTCTTCGCAGTAAAGTTCAATTGGCATCATTACCAAAGTGCTCTGGCCACCAGCTGGATCTGAAACAAACAGTCCAAATGATTGTAAGCGTTACATAAACATTCCTAAAATAAAAGACTCTGGAAAATCCCCTTCTGCACTGACTTTCATTGCTTAATCCCATGAGAACTCCAGATTGTTAAATTGCAGCTATAGAAAACTACAAATCCTCCCCTGTAATCTGATAATGGGGACATTTTAATCAGAGCTGGCAGGACATTGAACATATTGCTGTTTACATTTCAATTACAGTATCCTGTCTTGCAAATGTGTTACCCCATTGTTGCTGACATGAACATTTCGGTGGCCTGCTAGTAACCTAAACATACTGTATGTACATGTAAACACACAACAATACGTCAGAGCCTATTCAGAGTCGTCCTTCGAATAGCAGTTCATCTGGGTATTAGAGGTTTAGAGAGTGAAAGTAATATACTCTTCTAATCACATAACCAAAGAAAAGTAGTTCTTGATTCTATACAAGATCATCAAAACATAATTTAAACCACGAACGGGCATTTAAAAGTCTCTATGCCTCATGTGTGGTCTCTCTTTTGAGGCTGGAATTAGGAAAATATCCCTGAGCGTTAGTGACAGTGTTGCACTGACATTGAATCAACTCAATCATAGTAATTGTAGTAGCAAGGTTATACTGTAAGTCATATAAATCTGACCTTTTGTCCTGAGAAAGACTATGTTTACAGTTCAATGTGACCCGTATTTGATCTTTCCCCCTCACGTTTGTGAATCTGTTTTTGGATTAGAGTGTGAACACATCACATTTAATCTACATTTCCTGATCTGGGTCTATATCTTATGGGAAATAAATAAATCGGATATAATTGATTTATTTTAAAAGGAATGTTCCGGGTTCAATACATGTTAAGCTCAGTCAACAGCATTTGTGGCATACTGTTGATTACAACAAAATGTATTTCAAATCGTCCCTCCTTTTCTTTAAAAATAAAAAGCAAAATTCTGGGTAGCATTGAGGCACGTACAATGGAAGTGATTGGGGGCCCAATATTTGAATACTCACAGTTTCAAAAGTATAGCCACAAGATATAAACAATATACATGTAAACATGATTTTAGTGTGATAAAAATCACTTAATAACCTTTTCTGTGTACATTTATAGCCAGTTTTATAAATGCTGTTGATTGAGCTTAACTTGTATTGAACCCAGAAAATTCATTTAATGTGATCTCAACTGTAATAAATATTGCTGCCTTAAAATTGTGACATCTTAAAGAGGGAAATTTTTTTAAACTGAACATAAAATTTACTCGAGCCTAATGTCTTTTATTTTAACTTGACTTTTTTTTTTTTTAAGTTCAATTAACTTAATTCTAATTCAATTCAAACAAAAAATTTCAAATTACCATTTTTTGTTAGCCTAATATATCCATAGAAATAGTTAGAACCTACCTAGTAATTGTCTGGGGGTTAATGAACCATTATTTTATGGTAAGCGATCAGATGATGATCAGTGACCACTATCCATTTCCAGACATCATATTCAGACTTAAGGTTGTCAAGGAGACACGCATGGGTCTCACCACTTCACACGAAAATCACGTCAATTGTGACAATCATCGAACACATAGAATAAAAAAAAAATACTTTGAATTATTGCTAAAAGACAAATTCATGAAAGTGACAACAAGCACAGCAACCAGCAGCATAAATAAAAGCAGAAAAAAATGGAAAAACCCGACAAGTGCAAATTGACAAGAATAGACGAACTGCACTGCAATATGCATGATTTATTAATGTCGCAATGCATGCTGGGAATCCGAATATGTGACCGTGATTTGCGGAGTTCGACTATTATTTTAGATTTTGGTCAATTTAGTAGCGTTGCCTGTTCAGACATCGTCTGATATGGGCCACATTTTAATGGGTCGTGTAAACAACCTTGAAAATATAAGATTTGTCATAGAAAATAAGAATTGGGCACTTTGACTTGACACGTGACCCTCACTGTAAAAATGTTTTGTCAAGTAATGTAAAGAACTAAAAAAGTGCTTCGGTAAAAATATAAATGTAATGTTATTCAATCTGACATTGTACCCGAAAAATTAAGGGTGTAACTCAGTCAGCTCCCTGTGTTGTAAATCGGTCGTGAACACAAATTCGGTCACCGGCAAGGGTGTTCATCCACTGAGCATTGGGACACTGATGACTCAATCGCCTGAGACACATTAAAGGGACAGTTCACCTAAAACTAAGCATTCTCTCCACATTTACTCACTCTTGTGAGGCATGTGTGACATAAGCGAGTTCACATGTTCAAATTAAAGTAGCAAATTAAATCACTGAAGCTTGTGAACAGCGTTCTGTTGTAGCCTAAATAAACTGAGCGGCACCAAAGAGTCTCTAGCAAGTCAGTCCACTGTCGACCATCTTTGGAATTCTTTCGGGAGGCTATTTGCAGTCATGACAGTGCAGTTCATATCTACTTGAATGGGGAAAGACTGAAATCTCAAAAAAAGGTTGATCAAAATGACGACCAAATTGCAGATATCAAATCAGCAATAACATTTGACAATGCTGGAATGATAATTTTGTGCTTCTATACCTAATATCACGTAAAAAAAAAAAATAATAGGATAATCCTGGCGAATGCGCATTTTGGAGTTGATTGACAGGCGATGTCTGTACCTAAAATATGATTATCTCTTCTGCCTTTAAGGTGGAACTTCCTTTCACATTCGTTGACCATTGGGGGATAGAGCTCCTTGGTTGAGCGTTCCAATTTCTCCCATTCATTTTAATAGTAGTGGCCCGTCTCTGCTAAAGTCTCTCTGGTTGTAATTTTTTCACGTCAGTTCTCACGTGAACATGCCAGTGCTTATGTGGAGAGGCACTGTGAACTGGGTACCCTCATGAACAGGCATTGGAGAGTGAACAGAGGTAAGCAGTTATTGTGAAAATGACAACAATGTTTATCTGTTGCTCACCCAAAACGTTTGTATCGCTTTAGAAGATATTAATTTAACCACTGGAGTCGAATGGATTGCTTTTACTAGATTGCCTGTGCTCTTTGGAGCTTTAAAGTGCTGATCCACTTGCAATTAATGGACCTACAGAGCTGAGTTATTCTTCTAAAAATCATAACTTGTGTTCAGCAGAAGAAAGTAAGTCATACACATCTGGGATAGCATAAAGGTGAGAGAAATTTCATTCAAGCCAGTTGTTAAAATCAACACTTTCGCTATGTAAATAACACTTGTTGAAACTATTAAAACGTAAAGTGTTATTATGAAATATAAATTTAATCAAATAAAGAAATAAAACGGTCTATAAAAATAGTTAAAATCTTTTAAACCTTTTAACAACTCTAATATTCAAAAGATTGTTTCCCTTTCATGTATTATGAATGAAAGACACTGCAAACAACATCTCTTTTAAAGAGAATTAAGGCTTTGACTTCTTCGTTTTATCCTTGTGCTCGTCTTCTAATGACTTCAGATTTCAGAGGACATGATGTTTCTGGTAAGGGAACAGCTGCATCAAAAACTGCGTTATGTCACAGTAGGCCTGCTGTATTTGATGAAGGATGCACTTATCTGCCCCAAAACAGTAGGCCAATTTATTTTAGGTGTGCATAGTAGTAGTAGTATGAATAGATTTCGGACATACGTCATCCTGTGATTGTGGGCAATTGGTCCATGATCCCCATATATAATGGCGTGGTGGTGGTGTAGTGGGCTAAAGCACATAACTGTTAATCAGAAGGTTGCTGGTTCGATCCCCACAGCCACCACCATTGTGTCCTTGAGTAAGACACTTAACTCCAGGTTGCTCCAGGAGGATTGTCCCTGTAATAAGTGCACTGTAAGTCACTTTGGATAAAAGCGTCTGCCAAATGCATAAATGTAAATATATGATGTAAGAACAACAATCTGTGCTAGATTTTGAGACTTCCTCTCTAGGGACCACGATTGTGTACAGTCATTCCTTCACTATCATCACAGATCAGGAATATTCGGTCAGCAGGAAAACCATTATTCCTCTTGGTTTGACTCACCCTGTCATTTTACCATCTGCCCGTGTGAGCTCCAGCCCAAATTATGTTTTCTGATATGTGTGCATCAGTGCCTCTCCAACTGTCTGTGGCTACTGGGAATTCACGGTAGCTTAACCAAACTCAATATCCATACTCGCAGATGTGCCTTCCACAGATGAAATTGGAAATTTCCTGACATTATTATTATTATTATTATATATTACCATTACCATATACCAATGTGGACTATTATGAGAATATGATCAAAGATGATAGAGAAGCAGCAAACTAAAGGGCTACATTTAGTGTTTTCTTATATTTTACTGTTCTGAGGATGCAATAAAGATACTAATGGTGTTGAAGGCATCATGAGTCAGTTTATCAGATTTGTGTTGTAAATGATGATTCCAATATTTCTAATTTACCAATAACTCTGAAAACAATGTGATGCCTTCTGCATAAAACATAGCTTGGCATCTTTGCCAACAATATTTTTAACATGTTTCTGGAGAGTAATGTAAACACTTTTGTGAGGCTTGATCTACTTTAAAAAATATATATTTTGTTTCTAGGTAATAAGTTCAAAAGTTATAATGTAAAATTGTACATTAAGATTTTAACTGTTGGTGGTGCTAGATGGTTTGGGAGACTGACCCCAAATTTGGTCAGATTACATTTTGGACCGTTCCCTATAACTGTACCAAATATTAAGTTATTAAAGTTTTACTATATGGTTCTTGGGGCAGCTATAGTCGTTATTTACAAATGAAGAGGAAACCGCTAAGAATATTAAATACCACGCAAGTACATGAGCACAGACACTTCTAGCTATGCAAGATCAATTTTGTGTGTAGTTGCGTACCAAAATTTGTCAGATCGCAATTCATAACACAATGCAAGTGCATTGCATTCTCAACGTTGCCACAAGGGGTGCTATATTGGACATTAGTGTGAACTGTCCACTTCTATGGTGAGTTTCTTTTTCAAGTCAACTACTGTAATGGCGGAGCGACAGTTTGAAAAGAATATTGTAAAGCAATTAATATAAAGTCAATATATTTATAGAATCCTACAATATCTCTTAACAAAGCACTAATTGTAAATGTAATTATTACAGATCATAGTTTGGATGCAATCTCTTTGACCAAAACCTGGCTTAAACCAGATTAATATCCCCCAGGTTATTGTCATAAACATGAGCCTCATCTGAAGGGTCGAGGAGGAGGTGTTGCTACAATTTACAGTGAAATCTTTGGTGTTACTCAGAGGATAAGATATATGTTTAAGTATTTTATACTAATAATGCTTAATGTGACACCGTCAGATATAAATAAAAAACTCTGTCATCTTTTGCCCTTGCTACAGTATATAGATCACCAGGGCCGTACTCTGATTTCCTTGGTGAATTTGTTAATTTTCTATCAGATCTTGTAGTTACTGTAGATAGAAATTTAATTGGTGACTTCAACATTCACACAGATAATGAAAATTACACATTGGGATTAGCATTCATCGATATTCTCAACTCTCTTGGAGTCAAACCAACTCATTGCCATGATCATATGTTATATTTAATTCTGTCAAATGGAGTTGATGTTGATACTATAGAAATTCTTCCGTAGAGCAATGACATCTCGGATCATTACCTCGTCTCTTGAATGCTGCGATCAGCTAATGTTAATCAATCTACACCACGCTATCATTCAGGTAGAACTATATTTTCAACCACTAAAATAGCTTCACTAATAATCTTCCAGATCTATCTCATACACTCAATAAGCCCCAAAGTCTAGAAGAACTTGATGAAATAACAGAAAATGTCAATACAGTCTTCTATGGCACTCTTGATGGTGTTGTCCCCTTCGATTAAAGAAAAATCAAGAAATAAGCCCTGCACCATGGTACAATGATCACACTCATGCTCTCAAGAGAGCAGCTCAGAAAATGTAGGAGCAAGTGGAAGAATACAAAATTAGAGGTATTTCGCGGTGCATTGAAGGATAGTGTCTGTAGAAACAGACAGGCACTAAAAGCTGCCAGGTCAGCATATTTGAGCAAACTCATAGAAAATAACCACAAAAATACTAGGTATTTGTTCAGTACTGTGGCTAAATTGGTTAGGAATAAAACCTCATGAGTAATGACTTCATGAATTTCTTTACTGCTAAAATTGAAATAATCAGAAATTGGAATTATGCAATCATCTGTCACAGCACCTCAGAAAACAGTGTCTCATAATTTTCCTCATGTGCAAATCCTTCACTGTCATAGGTCATGAAGAGCTAACTAAAATTATCGAAACATCAAAAGCCACAACAAGAATGTTAGGTCCAATAACAACTAAGCTCTTAAAAGAGGTATTCCCTGTAATCTCAGAACCTCTTCTTAATATTATTAACTCCTCGCTATCCTTAGGACATGTCCCAAGAAATTTTAAAATGGCAGTTATCAGACTGCTTATTAAAAAGCCACAACTTGATCCTGGAGAACTGGCTCATTTTAGACCGATTTCAAATCTCCCATTTATGTTAAAAATACTATAAAATATAGTATCCTCCCAACTATGTTCATTTCTACACAGAAATAGTATGTATGAACGATTTCAGTCAGGATTTAGGTCCCATCACAGTACAGAGACTGCACTTATCAAAGTTACAATTGACTTGCTCTTATCAACTGATCACGGCAGCATTTCACTTCTAGTGCTTTTAGATCTTAGTGCAGCCTTCGACATGATGGATCACGACATTCTCTTGAATGGGCTGGAGAATTATGTTGGCATTTGTGGACTTGCCTTTGCATGGTTTATATCCTATTTAGCAGACCGCTACCACTTTGTGAATTGTTAAACCAAACAAAAGTTAAGTAAGAAGTGCCACAGGGATCAGTTTTAGGGCCTCTTCTTTTCTCCTTTTATATGCTTCCCCTGGGAGATATTATCAGGAATCATGGAATAAGTTTCCACTGTTATGCCGACGATACCCAACTTGTTTGTTTTTTACTGTGTGTGTCTAGAAAAAAGCGAAATCTGACAAAAACTCCCTTTAGGGACATCCAAGAACATCCTCAATCTTTTTTTTATTTGTATATATATATATATATATATATATATATATATATATATATATATATATATATATATATATGTATGTATATGTATATGTGTGTGTATGATTGAAAGAATATACTTTTTATTATTATAAATAATCACAATTTAGTTCAGGGTTATAGCTTTATATAAAAACAATATAAGTCTGTGGCATGTCCTCATTTCAGCCTAATCTCATTAAAATTACTATCTATGGTGGCATTTTTGCAAAATAAAAAATATTTCTTCAAAACCTGACGAAATTTCACATTTCTCCAAATTAGTAGAGTGTATCTGTGAAATCAAGATTGAATGACCAGAAATTTCCTTCTAGTCAATTCCGACAAAATAGAGGTACTAATTATTGGACCAAAAACCTCCTCTAAAAGGGTTTTTGCTGGCTCACTGGGTTTCAAAACAGTTATTATTTAATTACTTATTTTTAAACAGTTCACAATTGTATTTAATCAAACTACACAATGATGACTCTAAGACATTATATATATTACAGATTCATTTTCTGTTTATGCATAATTTTCTGTAAAGCTGCTGTGTGTTGTGAAAGGTGTTACACAAATAAAAATGACTTGACTTTACTTGACTTGAATAATAACACATCCAGTTTAATGGCACAGACTTTTGAAAGGAACTCTCTCGTCCTCTTGAGGACTGTGGTTTGTTACCGCCACAGTAAAGCAACCGGACCGCACTTTGGCAATGCGTTGTCCAAACACTCACAGCTGCGTACTTGCATAAAATATGTTGTCTGCCTACATATATTGCTTGATATAAAGAACAAAGAGAAGAGAGCTTGTGTTCTAAACACATATTTAATCTAAGTTTATTGCATACTGTGACTACAGTCTAAAAAAAGCCATAACCACTTGTTCTCAGAAATGGCATTTAAATGTTTCCCAAAAGTAAAGCTGACTTCCACCCCCACCCCACCTGTCCCATTTCTGTTATGACCCTTTAAGCCACGGCGCCTTCCCGGTTGGCCTGCCACCCTAATTTCGCCCAGAATGGAGTTCCACCATTTCTCTAAACCAACAACATCAAAGTTTGACTCCGGCACTCATGATAGCTGGATAATGTAATGGTTGAGTCTCGTTCTTTGGTGGGTGGAGGTCTGGGAGATGCTATCATCCGTTTCCAACCAATTAATCAGCAATCAGAACTCATTTTCAATCTGTAATTTGCTTTCATCTGTAACAACAGAATCGATTGTCCGTTGGAGCTTGTTGCTCAACGAGTTAAAAAAAGGAGGGGATTTCAAGCAAATTCTATTTTGAGCCATTTCTATTTTGTCACAATATTTATTTTGGGTTTGCTGTTTCTTTTTGGTGAAATTAATGCAATTTTGTGGTTGGCTTTTAGCGCAATCATCCTCAAAATCTTAACACATTGAAGTCAAACTGTTCATGTAATTATTACAAACTGTTTGACAACTCGGTCTCATATAATTCTGTTGCTATTATAGCAAAATTATGTAGCATGTCATAGAAGCAACATAAAATGACATGGTTGCTTCAGCAATTATGTTTTTCATCTCACATTTGCTTTTATGACAACTCGGTTAGGTTTACGCTTAAGGTTTAGGGCAGGGAGGTTGGTGTTATTGGTTTAAAACTAAAAATCTTTTTGGGAAAACATTTCACTCACTTTTAGGACCACACAGTGGACATTTCATCTCAGAAATAATAAAAAAGTCACCTAATTTAAATGAGATCAGGCTGAAATGAGGACAAACCACAGACTTATATTGTTTTTATATAAAGCTGTAACCCTGACCTAAATTGTGATTATTTATAATAATAAAAACACATTTATATATATATATATATATATATATATATATATATATATATATATATATATATATATAAATAAATAAGAATAAAAAAGATTGAGGATGTTCTAGGATGTCTCTAAAAGGAGTTTTGTCAGATTTTGCTTATTTCTGGACACACACACGCACACACACACACGCACACACAAACAGTAAAAAACAAACAAACAAACAAAACCTGGAGATACACAGAACTCCCAGAAATCTCTGCTGGAATGTCTTTGTGTAAAATGTGAAATCTTCATTAGAGTTAAATAAACCCTTCAGTCCTACCCTGAAGTCAACCGCATCCTGATTTTAATCTTTCAAATGAGACAAATCTGAACATGAATTTGTTTAAACTCAAGTGCAGCTCAAGAGGTGCTCCTGACAGGCTTTATCGCCCACACCAGCAGATCATTTACAACAGCACCCAGCTCTTGTAAGCAGATAATCTCTCTGCCCGGCTTTGCTTACAAACAGGAACGACTGATGAGGGCACTGTAGCTCACGTCATCAATTCATTTTACGCATACAGCACACTCGCTGAGCCGCACAGTTTTTAATTCAACTCCAGTGTATTTACATTCATGCATTTGGCATATGCTAACAAAAATTGACCATGATACTACCATTCTTTTTTTGGACACATATCATGGCGTTCTTTGCAGTATACTGGAGTACCATGAGAATACCATGGTATATAAACGTGGTTATAGGGATGGCTTCTTTTAGTATTCAAATAAATCCCTTTGTCAAACAGCCACGTGCACTTGTCAAACGTTTATCACTAACTAACTAGCTATTTCTTCTGACAGAGTACAGCATTCCTGTAACATTACACTTGAGTTTAGGGATGAGATTCAGGTTAGATTATGGTTGAATTTAACTTTATTTATCAAAAACTTAATCAAGTAAACCCAATTGTTTGAATTTTTTTGGGTGAAATGCTGACATACTGAACACATGTTGGTGGAAGCCACAACTGACTGTCAGTTAATTATTTGGTTAATATAATATTTGTTTAGTGGATTAAGTAATAAAACACATATATGTCATTGGTGTTCAAGATATCTTCAAGCTGCACTCTTCACCGTGACGGTAACCTCCGTCACAGTGAAGTGACGGTAACCTCCTACAACATAAAAGAAATTTTTCTAAATTGCAAAACATGAAACCCTAACAAGACTCCCACTTTATATTCATATTGCACAAAGACACATAAAATAGCACTTAATTTTAACATTTACTCTTCCTGTCGAGTTCATGCAAAGCATTAGGGATGCGCGGTATACCAGTACTAATGAAATATCGCAATACCAAAAACTGTCAATCTGTGCGTATGATATCATCATGTTGTTAATTTCGGTACCCTATTAAAGTATGATGTCATTAGCAAAATGTGATGTAATGTTTGAGTTTTGAGATGAAATCAAAGACTATTTGAAAATATTAATAAAAAAGTTTCAATATGGCCAAGTGTGATCATTAAACAACAGAAGGATGTCATTTAATCAAATAATGTATTCACATGCGCTGCAGGCGCGCACGCACGCACACACACACACACACACACACACACACACACACACGCATGCGCGCGCGTGTTGGTGCGACTACTCTTATGAGGACTCTCCATAGACATAATAACTTTTATTCTGTACAAACTATAGATTATATCCCCTAACTCTACCCTTAAACCTAACCCTCACAAAAAAAACTTTCTGCATTTTTACAGTAATTATTATTATTATTGTTTAGTATGTTTTTTTCTTTAAGCGATTTTAATTATGGGGACACTAGAAATGTCCTCATAAACCACATTTATAGCATAATATCCTATTACCAGTTTGTAACCTAAAGAAATGTACTCGCAAATCATACACACACACACACACACACACACACACACACACACACACACACATATTGTGTTTCCATGTTTTATGGGGACTTTCCATAGACATAATGGTTTTTATACTGTACAAACTTTATATTCTATCACCTAAACCTAACCCTATCCCTAAACCTAACCCTCACAGAAAACTTTCTGCATTTTTACATTTTCAAAAAACATAATTTAGTATGATTTATAAGCTGTTTTCCTCATGGGGAAGGACAAAATGTCCCCACAAGGTCAAAAATTTCGGGTTTTACTATCCTTATGGGGACATTTGGTACCCACAAAGTGATAAATACACCCTCACACACACACACACACACACACACACACACACACACACACACACACACACACACACACACACACACTACTACTGCTTGATTTCCATGCAATGTGTCCAATAGTATCCATCTGCAAGAATAGAATATCAGCATGTTGCGGTTCAGCGATGGCAGCATTCAAGTAATCCGTTTGTTTTCATTTAATGTTTTCATTAATACTGTAAATCTCTGTTGTGCATCTTTTTGCTTTTTATCAAAGATAATTGTTTATAAATTATTGTATTTTCATTTGATCAAAGCTGTGCAGTATGGATTTGATTAAACACAATTTTATCATAACATTAATCAAATTAATGAGACTTTATGCAGTTCTTTTTTGTTAATAATTTTTGGTGTAATTTCATTAAAAATCTGAGTTTTTTTATTTGTTTACTTTATTTATAAGTATCGAGTTATCTGCCCAGTTTATTAATGTTTATAGTAAAATTAACATGGGAGGATTGAATAAACAATTGTGCCCTGCAAAATCTGAACGACTTTATGAAGTGCATCCCTTCTGCCTTTTGCGCTTTCATTTGTTAAAAATTCAATAAAGTCCAAAGATTTTCCATAATTTTTAAATGATCAAATTTACATAAAGGGTGTGTCTAAGAGCTCAGCCTGCCTTGTTGAGAGTTACTTGAAATCTAGTTAATTATTTCATTGTGTTTCAGAGCTGAAGCCAAAACAATTGATAAGTGACCGATCTCCAGTGTGCGACTAGTTCTTCAGATCTGCCCAAGTCTGCGAGGCAGAGGTTTGACTTTATGCTAAAAACACAAAACATCAGCTTTACTGATATAGGAAAAACTGTGCAATGTTTGGCAGCTTTTTTGTTATGACGGTGCATAACACCTTGCCTTTGTTCCACTGGTGTATTGTTGCACGTCTTGGTGTTTTGAAATAGATAAAGTCTCTTTCAGCTAATGTAGGTTGCATAGAGGGAGGATGTTGTATTTGGAAAGAGTAACACTGATGAGTGGTCATTGGATGAACTGCTGCTCAGCTAATGAAGAATCTGGTTCCATTGAAAGTAAGCAATCGTTTTAAAATGCTGTCAAACTGTGTCCCTGGTATGTGGTTTAGTGTTACTTTTGCTTAAGTCTAGACTAAAGACTCATCTATTTAATATCCATTTATTCCACCCATTAGAAGTGTGATACTTAAATATCTCTTCACAATCATTCATTTATTGTAACCTAATGAGTCGCTGAGCTTAGACAAAATTGGAAAAATTCATAGATAAGTTGTTTCCACTAACAAAAAGCCAGTCTGTCAATTTTATTCTCAAAAGGGATTCTCATTAGTAATATATATATATATATAGTAACACAAATACTGTGATAAAATTACTTTCTTTTTATTTAAATCAGCAATTAGTGTCATGATGTATAAATACTTGTTGAATAAATACAATGAGGACTTCATTGTCATAAAAATCTCAATGCATGAAATCCACTTGGTCCTAAAATGTCTTAATTTTCTTAAAGCAAATTATAGATTCTTATTTTTTTAACTATGACCTAGACATGTTCTGGACAGATTTGGATTGTGCCAGTGGAATACAAACACCCACCCCCAACCCGCTTTAATAGCAAAACTTGTGTGACCCAAGAAAACATAGTTACGACCCTCTCTGGACCATGTTTCAAACATGCAGGGCTGGGTGGTCTGCCACTGTCATGTTTAATGTGTTTTTGTTCATGTCATGTAATTTTCGGTTTTATAGTCATGTGTATCCTGGTCATGTGATATCCTGTTTCCCTCCATGTTCATGTGTCTTGTTTTCATTGGTTTATTGTCTTGTTAACTCATTATCAGTTCTAGTTTGTTATTGGTTTAAGTTTATTAGTCTTGTTATCTTGTTTATAGTTCTGTCTGTTCATTGGTTGTCTTGTTACCCTTGTCCATGTATTTAAACCCTCATGTTTGCCATGGTTCTTGTGTCAGGTATCGTTAATGTTATGTTGTTTGGCTGTCATGTCATGTCATGTCAAGTCTTTTGTTTATGGTTTTTGGATTTCATGTTTATGAATAAACTGCACTTGGGTTATTCAAATCATTTTCATCTGCCTGTCATTGCCAGCACACGTTACAGCAACAGTATCCCTAATACAGACATATGTGTGTTATGTGTCAATTAATGGGGAAAAATAACAAAACTTCTCATAAAAAAAAAAACTTGAAATTACTAAAGGATACAGTACATTCTTATTGGATTGTTTATTGTTAAACTAACAATAAAACAGTCACACATTTGATTTTCTGTGATCTCGCAGCATTATAACATTTTTATATTTCAGAAGATTTCACATGCAGAAAATATCCCGCAAAATAAAGCTATCTAGATACTTCACTACATGGATTTGAAACCTCTAACTTTACAGTATAAAATACAGCTGCAGGCAGCAATGATTGGGGCTAAGCATTTAAGCAATTCACGGAGCTCTGGCGCAAATAAATATATGTAGATATTTCTCCCTGCCATTTTCAGAAGACTTGGAATAAGGAAGCACGAACACATTAAAAATGTTTTGTTTAAATGTACTAAGCATCTTGACCACTATGTGGTGCTGTCTCCAAACGGTTCAGGTACCCTCAGGCCATGATGTCGAAGACCCCTTCCAATTTCCATTTAAATTGGACAAAGCGTTAAACATATACATTACTTTTTCCTCCAATAAAAATGGCAGAGCGGTTATACGACCAATGTTAAAATCCTCATGACCCAAGAAATCCAAAGACACCAAACTCAAAATTTTAGGACAATTAGTTCAGAAGCTACAGTCCAAAATAGCAAAAATGTCTCCACACTTTGCACTTTTCCCTCAGATCATGGTCCTGATGAAGCATACCAAATTTTGTTTTCGATAGGACAAAGCATTGCGGAGATATTGTCTCACTTCCTGTTTTGTGCCAACCTCGTTAACTTCGCACTGGCATCATTTCAGAATGGTAGCACAAATGTAAAATTGTTTATGGTCAGTTCTGTGCGCCTTAGTCTGCAGATTATTTTGAGCCATTGCTTGGGCAAATCAGACCAAGTTTGAAGGATGTGAAAAGTTTAAATTAGAAATGTCATAATCCAAGATGACGGCCACTGTAATGAGGTGGGGTTTTAATGTAAGGGGTCCATTTGTCTCATCAAGAGGGGAGTAATCAGAATTTTGTTTTTTGGATAAATGGTTAAAAAGATACACTAAAAGTACATATTTGACATCATGGTGGCGCTATAGAGTTTGTCCTAGAGAGCTCAAATTTGGTATGGGGGCTATTCATGCCCACCCCTATAAGTGTGCCAGAGTTAATCATTTTCCCATGTATGATTCATAGGGCTGCCATAGACTCCCAGCCAGAAAAGTGAATGAATGAATGTACCTTCAACCCTTAAATGTATACCTGATAAATGCATAAATGAGACCTCATTCCACTTCCTTTATCTCATCCATTTATTGGAGTTATGTCCCCACTTCTTTAGTATTATTCATCTTTATTCTTACAAATCATCTAACAATAAAAAAGAAATACCAACATGGTAAAAAAATATTTTTTTTCTAATTGTTTAATTACCCAAAGTGTATAGGGACTTCAGTGACCAAAGATACGTAATAGTGCTGCAATATACACAGTATTTCCACTTCTGTAAATCATATTTCTAGGATTATTTCATATCTCTGTATGTTTACTATGACAGAATATATATTCCTTTGTTTATTACAAGACAAATGAGAACTATATTCATTCAACTTCATCATATCTGATTGTACACATACATATTATACATGTTATTTGTTTCTCAAGTTGGTGCTGATCAGAATCAGAATTAGCATTATTGCCATGTATGCTCACACATTTGTCATGGTGACAGAAGCTTCCAGTGCAAGAGAATGCAACATATATACATGCAAACATATACATTTAAACATATATACATATAGTGACATAAAAATTTTCAATTGACATTGCTATTTGACAAAATAGCAGCATAGAAGTAAACTATAGCAAGTACAACACATGAACACTGTGATTGGCTATATTGATATTTGGGTGTACTACTGAAATTCTGTATGTTGTGCATCTATTTAGACTCAAGAAGTGCCAGAGAAAATACATACAGAATGTGTAACTTATGTGTATCTTGTGTCTTACGTGTAGCTCAATATGTATTTGACAGCCAGTGTCAAATACATGAGTGGAAGTAATGAATCCCTTTCCTATCTCTTAGTAATGTGAAAAATAAAACACAGCAATATAACATAATGCAATATTCTATAATTTTGTCTTAAAAATGCTTTGATATTTTTATGCTGTCTGGACATTTCTTTAGATCCATTTGTGATACATATAAGCACCGGATTGCAAAAGATCTGAGGTTTGTAATAATGTTTGGCAAAACACCCATGCAATTATGGGTTAAAAGTCCTTAGTAGGTAATACATTTTATATAGAGAAACAAAAAAAGTTCCTCTTGAGGTTACTACCCCAGCGATGGACCTTTTTTCTAAGAGTGTACATGAAACAGTTTTAACCCGCTTTTGACATTTTCTGAAGAAAATGTGAGTGGTTTTTGAATGTACAAAAAACACCGCCACAATTTTAGGGTGCTCTGGGTGGTTTCTAGGGCGTTACTAACAGGGCTGGACTGGGAAGAGAAATCGGCCGGGATTTTACATAGCAACTGGCCCAAAAGTTGAGCAGGGGGATGTTCGCTGTCCTATTCTGCATAACGCGGCGCCGTTTTGTGGTCCGCTTTGCATAACGCGGCGGCTCATTTTAGCTTAGCGCGGCCCATTTGCCCCGTTTCGTGGCCGACCCACCAGCCCGCTCAGTTCTCCCGATGGCCAATCCACCCCTGAACGGCCCCAAAGTGCGTCGGCCCACCGGGAAAATGCCCGTTATGCCAGATTACCAGTCCAGCCCTGGTTACTAAATTGCTTCAAGGACGTTGTAAGTGGTTGCTACATACTGTAGTTGAGTCTAAAGAACCCTCCCTCAAGTGATATTTTGGTTCCTAAACATAGCCTTAGTCCCCTCAGATAATGTTAATCGATTAGTTTTTTTCACCTGTTTTGTCATTCTGCAGTCAAACATTTAATTCATAATTAATATTATCATAATATATTAATAAATTAACCAATTAATTGGATTAAGATTTTAAAGGAGTTCACCTCCATCTCTACAAGCCACAAATTGAGTTACCACTGGTAAATGACCAGTTACAGGGAAATAGTCAAATTGATGCTGTCCTCAGTGAACACCACAAATGAATTAGAGTACAGTGCTGAGCAAAGTGACGCCTACCTGCATTCAAATCATACTATTTTGCAAATTCAGTGGCGCCACAGCTTTGAGCATCTATTTAAACTCTAACACAAACAGTAAATACTGTAAGTGGCATTTAATAACAAAGTCACTCAGGTTTTACTGTTTCTCTTCTCACAACTTTACTGTCTAGAGCAGTTTAAGTGCCATGATAAGGTTTCAAATGTAGGGAATTATTTTTGGACATGTACTGGACTGTATCTGATCAATCATCAAACAAAATATTTGGATAACTTCCAGTATCCATGCTTCGAATGTTTATTTCTCTACTCAACTTGTCCTTATCTATCTTAAACATTATCAACTGATAATCCAAGGATGCCATTGATATCCTTGTTGTATCTCTTAAACTGCTCTTTAAACCAGGCTGAACCAATTATCAAGGACGTTGTAGGTAGACCATGAACGTTGTATCATTTGTCCCAAGACTGAGACAATGATGAAAGTGTCTCATCACTGACATAGAACAAATGAGGAAATGTGAGACATTATGATGTGTAATATCCTCTGATCACTTTTATTGTACACTAATGAGTGCAGCTGTACTGTTTTTACCAGGATCAAGGCATTTTTAAACACTTTGAGACCTTTTGATCAGTCAAAGACAGAATTGTGTCATTGATATTAACAGTGGACATTTATTTGAACCCTAATAAAATCCTACTATTACCAGGGTCGGAAAGGTATCATTGCCGTTGACTGGTTAGATAAAGTAGTCTTTGCTGTGTAGGCGGTCATCCAAGAATGAAGCTTCTGCTGCCTATTAGGGTTGTTGAAGCTTTCATTTCAAGCAAAACATGAATCATTGGGTTTTTATTGTTGCTTATACTGTATTAGGATATGTCTGTCTCGCGCTATAGAAAGCAGATGCTGCAAACAGTCTACCTGCACATGTATCCCAGCATGCATCTCTCTCGACGTTCCTCCTTTTCTTTTGTAACACATTACCTTTTCACATTGACAATACTATCAGCATCAGGGGCGTTCACAGTACCACTCAGAAGAGTTGAAAACATCCTCCTCCACCGCAGGACCTGAATGAGCCCCCATTCGATGCCTTTCAGAACTGATGAGCTGAGAGGAAACAACACATCCACACTTACTCCGAGCTCTCGGTTCAGTCAGCTGTCTGTCCACACACACACACACACACACACACACACACACACACACACACACACACACACACACACACACACACACACACACACACACAAGCAGACGACTACAGGCTTCCCATGAGACACAGATTTCATTCAGTTTAATGAGGAATTTTAGGCGAAACATCCGGGACAAAGTTGGAAAAACTCACTCAAGACTCTTAAGCTATGAAAGAGCAACCTCTGAGTGCATTATTCTATGGGTAGCTTTGCTCTCATTGACGTCTCGGCCATGAGCTTCACCTTCACATTCACACCCACCTGAGTTTCTCTGATCTTTTAATCCCCAGAGATTTCTGGAGAGGCAAAAGCACACTGCATCAACAGACAAAATAATCTTAAAATATTTAGTTAAGGAATTAGGAGGGAAGCTTTTAAAGCCCCTCAGAGAATGAGCAGTGGCTTGGTCACACTCACTCGTCTGTCGACACTGAAGACTCAGGTTTCACAAGAGGGGGAACAGAATGAAACTGAAGGACCATCTCCTCTTTGAGACATTTGTGATCCTGATGTAAATGCTTTTATCATTGATCTCAAGCTATCTGTCCACAAGTAGTGATTTAGAAAGTTTCCCTTCAAACCATATCAGCTCTGTATGTCTGTGTTGGCACTTCACATATTTAGCTTCACATTTTTATCTTAAGCTTTTATTTTTTGTTCAGTCATCAAAAAAATAATGTCAATCAGCATAGTCTCATTAAAATATTATGTTGTTTTTCTAAATTTTTCCATTTTAAAGGAACGGTTCACTTAAAAATGATAATTCTCTAATCATTTACTCTCATTATTAATTCTTTCTTCTGTGAAAAAAACCCTCAAAGATATTTTATTTGATGTGACGCCAATGGACATAAAGGCAGCATGAAGTTAATCCATGATCGAGTTAATTGAGTGGTTTAATCCATGTCTTCTAAAGCAATACAATCGGTTTAAGGTGAGAAACAGACCTAATTGTTGCCCTAATGTCCTTTTTGGAGCTTGAAAGTGTTGAACTCCATTGACTTTTGTTTGTGGTCTGCAGATGAAAAAGTAATGAATTTGAGATGTCATAAGGGCGAGTAAATAATGAGAGCAATAGCACATAAGTAAACATTAATAATCATTCAAAATCAGTTCTACGTCAAATACTAATTCCTTACAGAAATAGTTTTCAGTATTGTTTGCATCATTATCTCATACTATATTTGTAAAGATTTGCAAGATATATGTGCTTGCAAAGATTTCTTCTAATTTATTTTGGACCAAGCAACCACTTAGCAACCACCAAGAACACATTTGCAGTCACCTAGCAATATACTAAAAATATCCAGAACATATTGTATTTTATATATCTATATAAATATTTACGGTTAACCCATATAGTTACAAAAATCAACTATCTGCACAGATATATCTGTCTGCCTCCGTTTGATGTGCTGATAAAGAAACTGAGGCTAAAAATAGGTCATTATCATCATAATTGTGCATGAAATATTGAAGACCACATTATGTGAAATCTATTTTGAGAAATCTAAAGTCTTTCTGATTCAGAGCACCAGAATGTGCCTTTTCAGCACAGTTAATCTGATTAAACCAGCACAATCATAAGAAAGTCTCAGGCTTGCTCTGTTGAATATAATGTGTGCTCTTGCGCTGCTGTGGCGGTGACATGTTTCAGTAGAGTCAATAGAGTTACCTTCAAGTGTATTTGCCTTTAAAGCAGATGTTAGCTAAAACATGCCAACTTTAACTTGTTCAGCACCTGAAAGAGAAAAGTGACTCTAGAAGATGTTCATGCTAATTCATGTGATTCAAATAGTGATTTTATCATTTATTTATCATAAAAATGTATGTGTGCAAGCATTGAAGTGAAACAAATACATATAAGTTCTCCTTATATGTTCATCTTATGCTCACATTGCTGAAACGCTGAAAGACATTAAAAGTCACAGATAATAAATGATAACCAAAAACAGATTTGAAAAAATATTTGATTTAAAATCACCCATTTTATCCTCAGGTATCGGTATCAATACCATCAAGATTATCCTCGGAAGTAGGCTACTTGGGATCCTTTCGAAAATAAAACAAGTTTTATAAGTCATGTTGAGATGGAGCACTTGTATCAAAGAAATTGGAATGGCCAATATGGCGGATGTAGAAAAAGAAGTCCCATCTTAAAGCCCCTGTACATTTTCTATGGATATGAAAAACGAATGGGTGTCATTAGAACAAAATATGGCCAGAATGTTTTTTATATCGTTTCAGTGGTTCATAACAGCTCACCAGGGTGAACTTTCAGAAAAACTTCATACCGGCTGCTAAGCACCTTCTTACAGCCATTGGTCCATGTCATAGACAAGTGTGACATGGAGTTCCAACAAATTTGAGGCCAATAAATAATTCCAGTTCAGCTAGTGAAGATCAGTCAATATGAACACACTGGCGTGCAGAGATGTATAAGCAAGCTGGTGCAAATGTACCTACATCGCATAGAGGCATTTTTCAAGAACGTCATGCAATTTTTTAATGTTTAATTAGTGTCCAAAAAGTATCAAATCTGCTCAAATACTATAAGTGCCCATTCACTCCGTTGTTTGAAATTCTGCTTCGCTTATGTCTTGCAGCCATCTGCCCAAAGACTGACATGCCCATCATTATTCGTTTGTCTGTATTTTACCCATTAACACTATTTTATACACCTATCTTTGCAGTAGTATCAGTGTCATCATAAATTACAATAACAGAGTGTAACAAAATTCTGGCCATGTATAGCATCTCAGCGCATTCGCACCATGATTGCAAAAGGTAAACATTACAAATGACCTACTATATATCACCGTAATCATTGAGTGGTTAAAACAGCTTATTTGACTGATCTCATGTGAATTCTACTCATGAATTAATTTATAATAAATTTTAATGTCACGCTAGGTGATGTTTTACATTTAGTCTTAAGCATCATAATATTTAAATGTACCCCTAAACACCTCCTCTAGCTGCATGACAGGTGTCTGAATGTTCTGAAACAGCATGTCGTTGCACAGCTGATTTTAATTTATTTTTGGTTCTGAGTAAAGAGCAAAGAAGCACTTCGCTGTGAGTGTGCCAGGGCCTTTACAGGTAAAAGAGCCCATCATCTTTCAAATACAGACATCACATGTTGGTCAACTCGAAACGAGCATGCTCATTCGGTGGACTAGCCTGATATTTGTATTATTAGCATGATCTGAACTAAAAAAAAGCACCATTTATGATGCCATTGGTGTCAGATTTATCTGCCGATTTCAAATATCTTTTTTGATTGTAATCAAGAACAATTGTTTTGGAGAGTTCTGTATTTTCCCATTCAACTAGATAGGAGTGGACTGACTTACCTTAAAAGGTATTTTAGTAAATCTCAGTTGACTGTTATGCTTTCTCTAATGGCAGAGTCGTGGAGATTGTTACCTCCTCATTTATGAGCGAATCTCTGCTTTGGATTCACGGTGATCTCTGGTATGTATGTGTCCCTAAGTGTTAAGGGTAAGTTTGGTTACTTACAACTCTATCAGCTATCAGTTACTGCCATCAGAGCTGCAGCTCAAAGGTGCAGATAAGCTGAAAAGGGACACACACACTTACACACATACACACATTGGGGGGATTAAATCTGGGAGGTGTTGGGAAGTGGACCTCTTCCATATCTTTGGGTTGAGATATCCCATGGACAACAGCCAGCAAGTTGAGATGGAATTTCCAGATTGCCGTCAAGACTTGAATTTTCTCTCCTCGGCAGGAGATAGTGATCAGACCAGCTCAATGTGTGCGTGCAGCTTTTCATTATAGATGCCTTTGACTCTCAGACATATTCACACTGCGTTTTCAGGAGCAATCAACACAATGACATCAATGAAAAGCATCTCAATACCTCGCTTTCCTTTTCTTCTTTTTCGTCACATGAGCAGACTGAGTTTATAGTGCAGCTCAGATTAGAGACAGTCTTGTCAATGCAGTAGAAAAACGAGTTCAGCAGTCGCTAACTACCATTACAAATGAAACACTCTGACGAGGTCAGCAGCGAGTCAGTGCATAAGATAAATCAACACTTGGTATCACATGACAGCACTTACTCTTGTTCAGGTCTTTCAATAACAATAGATGATTTTGAAATGGACTCACCTTAAAAAATACTGTTGACAGTCTGTCCCAAAATTAAATCCTTTTTAACAAGCATTGGCGTGATTTGTTTTTTGTTGGGGTTTTTCTTCAGAAGAATGTTAGTAGAACTAGTTAGTAGTCATAACAACTACAATGCATGTGGAAACACAGACTATAATTTCATTTCAATGTTTTTTGTTACAAATGTTCATTCACACAAAAAATTATTTCAACTTGTCCCTTATTTTTGAAATAAGCAAATGTGCTTATTTGATTTCAACAACTTTACATCTCAAATAATACACAATCTTTAACAGAAGAATTAATGTATGTGCTTTTATAAAATTATAAGCTTCACATTTCTGCCTTTAAACCCTCCAAAAATTGCCCCGTTCACTTCCACTGTAAGTGCAACTTTGTTATTATGACAATGAAGCTCTGTGATCCCATTATTGAATATAACTTTACGTTAGTTACTTTAAGTTAGTAAGCAATTTAATCACACTTAAATCATGTTAACAAGTATCATGTTTACATCAGGCAGCTATACATTTGAAACTCTGTGTAAGTGCTTTTATTTTTAATAAACAATTATGTCAAATTATTTTTGTGGTAGTTAGCGTTATGCAAAAAAATGCTGAGCTAAGCGAGTCTTGACATTGGGTGTGCTGAGTGAGTCCAGCCAGGTCTCCTTAGCAACCAAAATGGCCTGGTTGCTAGGGAAGATTGAGTCACATGGGGTAACATCCTTGTGGTCGCGATTAGTGGTTCTCGCTCATAATGGTGGTAAGTTGTGTGTGGATCGCGGAGAATAGCATGAGCCTCCACATGCTGTGAGTCTCCGCAGTGTCATGCACATCAAGCCACATGATAAGATGCGTCGCTCAGAAGCATAGGCAACTGAGACTTGTCCTCCACCACCTGGATTGAGGTGAGTAACCGCACCACCACAAGGACCTTGTAAGCAGTAGGAATTAGGCATACCATATGGGGGAGAAATGTATATATATATATATATATATATATATATATAAGTTTTTTTTGCCACCATTGGTGTATAGGTGTGAATGTGAATGTGTGTGTGAATGGGGTGATTGGGACACAGTGTAAAGTGCTTTGCTAACCTCTAAGGTTAAATAAAAAGCACTATATAAGTGCAGACCATTTACTATTATTTTATGTAAAAAAATTTAATAAAAAGGAATGAAGTGTGTCCAGACTTTTGACTAGTATATTGTGGAATATAAAACAGAAATTACAAACAAGGTTTTATAAAATGTGAGACTAATGCAGCAAAGTATAGTCTTTTTTTTTTTTTTTTGCCAAGTTCAATCAGCATTTTATTGGATGTATACTTTTGCATTATTTAAATGGGATCTCATATGCAGATTTAAGCTCATTTGTGAGAAAAACTGGAATAAAGCTGCCATGTTTTGCATCCGTTTCTTGCATTGCCCACGGATGAGGAAACTGTTAACATGAGGGGCATAGCCACTTTTGCCAAGAGGAGGAAATCTACCATTTTAATAATTTAAATATTTTATATGCAAGCTGCCAGGCTCACACACACACACACATGCCATACAAACTTTAACAACTTTTAACTAATTTAGCTTCAACTCTAGTGAGGCTCCATGTTCAGCGTGACCTCATTGTTTTCTGGACTCTAGCTCATATTCCTCCACTACACAGGCTACTAAAAGGTCAGTCAGTACAGCCATCTTTTCAGAGGCATGCCTTCAAACCACCAAACAAACACCAGAACTGCGGAGCCTGGAGTCGGATCACAACTGCAGGCTTCCACAGCATAACAGTGTTTATTGGAGCAAACAGAGACTGTTTAGAAGACACGAGCTAGGTTTGAAGACTATGACTGGCTAAAGACAGAAAAAGAAAGGTGCACACCCACACAAGTGCTCAACAACCAGAGTAATCCTAAACTGCAGAGGTCACATGAGCATCCATTAGCTCAATTCCCGTGAAGTTCCACATCAGGATGTGTTTGATGAATGGGGAAGTAACACAAGTAATGAAGAGTCACTATTTCAATGGTGCATTTGGCTTCAGAGTTTTTGGAATGCGACTTGTTTTAGCAAATCAGTTCTTTTGAACTGTTCGTTCCAATGAGTCATTTAAAAACCCATTCAGAGTGTTGCTTGAAAATGTTAAATACTGTTTTTAGTGTCAGATTGTGCTATTGTGGTTCTTCAAGCTCATTTCTGGTGACCCATGTTTGTCCTAACTGAATGTGAATCCATATTTAAATGTTCTGATCTCATGAAAATTACATGACTGTGGTGACATTTTTGCAAAATTATATTAGGTGGTTCCTTACACATATCGCTGCAGTTCTGAGGTGAAATGTCCACCGTGTAACGCTAAAAAGAGAGTTAAATTTCCTCCCAAATTTCCTCCCAAACAGATGAGGTTTTTAAGGTTAATACTAGTTTAAAATCAACAAAACCGACCTCCCTACCCAAAACGTTAAACCTAAACCTAACCGATAGTATCATAAAAGCAAATGTGAAATGAAATGCACAACCATGCCATTTTGTGGTGCTTCTACGGCACTCTTCAGGACTTGTATCCCAGTATTTAGCATTTCAAGTTCAACGCTCTATCAGTCGAGCTACTACGCAATGTGATTGTAATTGAACAAACTTGTAAGTAGTTGGTTAAGTAATGCAATAGAAGTCATAAGATAGCATTGTGTAACGAACAGGGCGAAAAGTAAGCGTTTATGAACTGATGATCTGCTGTTTTACTCATGATTTGTGTGAATGCGAAGTCATTGTTGTTGTAGCGCCCCGGTTAATTCAGTTCACCAGAAAACTTCTGTTATACACATAAACATCACTTTGCAAAAATGTTGGAGTATTATCATGATTCTACGAGACCAGCTAGCTAATGTTGTCTGGTTCTTATTTTCTTTTTCCGTGTGTAGTTTTGTTCATGGTTTTCGAGGATGAGGGCATGTCACGCAACCTATCTTTGTTGGCATCTGCCTAATTTGGCTAGCTTCTACCAAGTCACACTGTTGAGTTCGAATGGACGCATAGCCTTTGACGTCAACAACAAAAGTGGGAAGCATTTTCTCCTGATAATCGAATAAATCTAACACTGATTAAATGGTTATTTGATTTTTATTTCTCTTAAGCATTGTTTTCCCCTGCTGTCCGAGACCCAGTCAGAACAGACCTGCACTTCAACTTCAGTTTGCTAGAATTCAAATGCCTCTGACTGAAGTGTTGGCCGAGACAAACAAATGTGTGTATGATGTTGTTTATTTGTATATGTAGCTTTGATATGAATAGAAGTGTTTATGATGAAGTGTGTGTGGCGTTGAATGTGTGTGGTGCTTGTGAATGAGTGTGCAATAGGTAGTCCTATGCATAAGACAGCAATAACGCAGGAGATGTCAAGCTGTGGTTTCACGCTTTGACTGCAGTGCATCTTAAGGCGCCTGCTGTCTGCGTTTCACTGACTGAGACATTCAAACCCTGAATGTCCTGAAATAGAGCCGTGTGCGGTGTCT
Source organism: Xyrauchen texanus (assembly GCF_025860055.1). NCBI lineage: Eukaryota > Metazoa > Chordata > Actinopteri > Cypriniformes > Catostomidae > Xyrauchen > Xyrauchen texanus. The sequence goes on from NC_068305.1 coordinate 38,594,879, forward strand.
AATCGTGTTTGACTTGGATGAGATTAATGATGTTCCAAGGTGTGGAGGACAATCATAACTAACAAAAGTCAAAACGATTCCTTTACAACAATGCGTGTACCATAATAGCCCATAATTAGCCTTGGGCTTTGACGTGTCTCTTCGTCTTCGTGTGATGTTAAAGTTTTCCATCATAATGGATGAACAACCAGAGATTTTCTTTATGGCATTATATGCCATACAAAAACTGATATGTCTCAGACATGGATTAAGATGTTTAAAGATGCATTTCTTCACCAGCTTTTTGTTTGACTTCTAATTGTTAAAATAACAAATATCAGTATCATCATGTCAACATTTAAACTGTTTTGTGTACAACAGGGTCCAAAAAAACCTGTTTTGCTTTGTTGTATTTTAATACACTGATTTTTTTCCCTTCCAAATGCTATCCACATAATACTGCTTTTGAGTAGAGTTAACATTAATGTATTTTTAATGCACTTTTCATGACAACATGCATTCGTGCTAGCATGGACTCCACAACTTAGTGGAAAACTGTGATTATCCAAGTATCCCAAAAAAAAAACACACACTGGGGGCCTGGGTAGCTCAGAGAGTATTGACGCTAACAACCACCCCTGGAGTCGCGAGTTTGAATCCAGGGTGTGCCGAGTGACTCCAGCCAGGTCTCCTAAGCAACCAAATTGGCCCGGTTGCTAGGGAGGGTAGAGTCACATGGGGTAATCTCCCCGTGGTCGCGATTAGTGGTTCTCTCTCTCTCTCAAAATGGCACGTGTTAAGTTGTGCATGGATCGCAAAGAATAGCATGAGGCTCCACATGCTGCGAGTCTCCGCGGTGTCATGCACAACAAGCCACGTGATAAGATGCAAGTTCTCAATTAAACAATGACTTTTAATGTCGCATATTGTGAAATAAAAATCATATTTGATCACATACTGCACAAACACAACCTTTATATATCAGATTCCAAACAATAATCAATGATAGTCCTAATAGATCAGTACTCTTCATTCTTGAGTTTTAATAAATTCAAAAGTGAGTACTTTTGTACTTTTACTCAAGCAAAAATTTAAAAGTACAAATTCAAGTACTTTTCCTGGAGTAATTCTGCATTACATCTGGTTAACTATACTTTTTCTCATGTACATGATTTGTTTACTTCGTCGACCACTGCGTTTAAATGGAGAAAAAAGGGAAAGAAAATGTTAATATGGTCTCTTTTATAACCCACTTTTAATAAGGACTGCAAAATTGCAGCACTTTTACTGCAGGACCATGAAAACCTTTGCCTGCACAACCGCCTCAATGAAGGGCAAATCCCATATCTGCACTAGAATACTGAAACTAAATATACTGTAATTTATTTTACATTCTAGTTTATTGAGCAGGTGATTGAAAGGCCCTTTGATATGCCAGTGGTGCAGTTGATAGCTCATTAATTCTCAAGTCACACTATCTCAGCAGAGTGCTAGCACACCCTCATTCAGATAGAGCTCTTTGCCACTGGACCATGATACATCTCACATTACCTGCCGGACGTGCCTGGGCTAACACACAGTTAATCTTTGAATAGGTAAGAAAGAATAGTATAGACACTCTAGACAGTGCAGATAAGGACACATGTCACTAAACAGTGAGATGAATGAGAACTTTTGAATGAGAACTTTTGTCCACAATTGTAATTAATTATTTCCAGAAAAAAATTGTATTCCAGGATAATTGTTTTGAGGGTGTGCCAAGTTTTATTTTATATCTCATCTACTGTGTAAATATTCACCAGCATAGCTTGTGATTATATATGCTTCGATCTACAAACATTATATAGCCTGGTGTTCTAATCTACAATATAACAACTTGTGAATATTACTTGATAATGTACCATCTGTGAGCGCATGTATTTGGGTATGTGTTTTATAATTATGAAACATATGCAAGCTGTGGAAGCATTTTTGAGTTTACAAATGTGACCCCATCTGATATATATCTGAAAGACTTTATTTCCCCTTATGTAACCATGCTGTTCCAATATGTGTGTTCTGTAAAAAGTTCCCTGAAGCCTGCATTGTTTTATAAAAAGTAAACCCACAAGTTAGACACAGCATTCAGCTCTGTGTTTTAAACAACCAGTTTCACAAAATAATGTTAATAAAAAATAAAATCACGAATTTGGAGCTGAAATAAGGCAGTTTAGCAGAAGAACATACTCCAAATAAGTGAAATGGTCTTGCATTTATACCTTAGCAAGGGATACAAAATTCATTTTGAAGTGCTAAAACGTCATGCTATTGCCTCATAATTTTTTCTGGAAAACAGAGTAACAAATAGTCAAAGGTTAAAGACACAAATAACCTTGCTGAATAAAAATTAGGAGTCTCCAATAATAATAATAATAATGGCATAAAAATGTTGCCAAGAACCTGAACGGGATGATGAACGGAAATGGGAATGTGTATGAAATAGTTTCACAATTTACAAAATGTATATAAATGACAAATAGAAATCTATCCATCACTAATAATAATAATTATAATCATAATCATAACAATCATAATGATATGCAAGTGTTATTTTCTGGTGTTTATAGCAATTAAAATAGCTCTAATCTTGGTAGGTCTTATAATGGTATTTGGAAATAATTTATATTAAAAAAATACAAATAAAAAATTACCCACACTAAAAAACATTTAAATTATCATTTTTATTAAAATTTCCATAAATTTGAACCTTATGTTTAATTATCGAATTTATTTAAAAACTACGTAATGCAATTTGATGGAATTTGTTATGTGCTTAAAACTTACAAATAGGCTTATTTTTGAGTGCATGTAATTAAATTAAGATAAAAAATATTTAAGATAATAAAAAATGGATATATATCTGTAAAACGCAACTCCCGCTGGCGCGTTCATTCAACAGTTCTACTACACTTGAAGTATAGGCCTATATAGTGTGTGTGTGTGTGTGTGTGTGTGTGTGTGGACTGTCAGTTTTTATTATTATTATTATTGTTATTATTAGTTCTATTTTTTATTAATTTCGTTTTGAGTATTTAGCTATTTCAAGAATTTAAAGCCATGAAATCGTAGCGTAGATGGATGTATTGAATAAGGCCGTCGATACTTAATTTATTATAGTCTGCTGCAATTTTTATAAATTAATTTATCTAACGATTATTTATCCAAATTTGGAGTTTATGCATCTCAAAACTAAATGAATGGACTGATTATGTGCACCCCCCCTAATTAGTACATTTTACATTAGCCTACCTAAAAATGTAAAAAAAAAATGTTGGTTTCATGTAATTGTTCGAGTTAGTAATGGGCCATTTATAAGCATGTCAGCACAGATATTCTGTCATGCAAACACACATCACCACTAAAATCCTGCATAATCTCTCTGTAAACATGTTCAGTTATAAACTGTAACTGCTGAGAAAAGACCCATAAATTGACGCTAAGCAAAAAGGAGTTCAATTTTGACATGCCTTTATTAAGCAGAAATCGAATTACAAAAATAGATATGTATATATTGCATTGTCTTTCAGCATTATCAGAGACGTAAATGTAATTACACGACAAATAACATTTTCAGTTGTGGCGAATTGGTCTAAACAATGCTGTCTAAACAATCCTCTCAAGAGAATAGTAAAAAGAAAAATGCAGTCCGTTTAAAATAAGTCTTACAGTAAATTAATCTGCAAAAACAAAATATTAATAAGAAAAAATCAAGAAAAATCTACTGCAAATATTGCAGAAATTCCATGTGGTTCTCCACAGCTTCAGGTCCCACATTTCTATAATGGTGTGAAACATTTGGGTACATGTTATCAGTACGAGTCCTTGAAGCTGCACGTGAACGAAAGATGGTCAAACCTTTTTCTCCAGTAGTCTTTGTGTTATTAGGACTCTGAGGTAGGAAGCGAGAGTCCATGAACACCTCTCAGACACTCTTGCTGATGTTTGCTCAGAGGACTCTTTCTGGCTACAGCTATAACCAAAGTAGAGGAGTGTTCATGTAGCAAATAAGCAGAGTAATACTCATTATAATCGTAACTGAGTCCTTCAGCTGAATTTTAAAGCTTCTTCCGTTACAATACCATTCTGGCAATATGTATGGTCAGTTTGGAGAGAATACTGTGACTCGAGAAATTGTGACTTAATTGCAACAATAGGTTAATAAAGGTCATTTTATATATATATATATATAATGTTTGAACTCTACTTATCTCGTTTAAAAAAAATCCATGATAACATTTTTTGTCTTACCTTCTCGGGATGGATGTTTGAAAGATATAGCGCTGTGAAGGTTCTGGCTGTGTATCATGGTTCCCGTGTTCGGATGGGCAAGACTCGTGCCCTGAGACTGCCAGTGATGCTCATAATTACCGGCATGTCCACCGTAAACACCGTACTGATTGGCGGTGGAGTAAGCACATGCAGGAACATAACCGGATAAATTTGATGAAGCCTGAATAAATAAATAAGAATGTTGCTTGATATTTATCTTTGTGTCGACAAGAATGCAGATGAATGTAATGCAAATTTGTACCTACTTAAAACACATTGTAAATGTGTGCAAAAGAGCAACCAACATCTATACAATCAAAACTCACTAATAACACTAATAATAAAAACTCTTCTTATCTAAATAATTTCGAATAGCCTAAAATGGCAAAAGCAACATTTGAACAGAATTATCAAATGCTTGCTGATATGTATGCAGAATAAGAGATAACTTCATAATAAACATGTACTTTATACGTTATAATTAAAATAAATAAACCAATAAATTAAAAGTTCACCTGGGTGTACTTTATGTCGGTTTCTATCGGTGATTTATCTATCCCGTTGACTCCGTGGACGGAAGGGAATGAAGATCTGTTAACGCACGTCCAGTCCTCCATTTTTGGCTGGTAACTCTCGGTTCCAGCAATGGCTGTAAAAATATCCATATACTATTTTACGAAACATTGTTATGCATAATTAAAATCTAAGGCCTGTTTAATTTTTAAACTAAATAGGTCAAATAATAATTACAATCATGATAATAATAGGCCAATAATAATAAAGTCGTTATTGTCATAATATTATTCATTTAAAAAGATACAATTGAGTCTTAATCCGTCATAATACACTTTGTTATAATATTATTTGTAGGCTACTCTGACCTTAAATATATCTTCATTATTATTTTAATACGAAAACACTTGGGCCTAACAAAATAATCTCTCCTTGGCTCAAAACTTGCCTTGCCAAACTGAATTCACTTAAAAAAGCGAGGAAACCATTTGCCTTTTTTAGAGAAACAGGCTGTCATATTCTCTTGACCTTGGTCTGTCAATGCACAACTGTTCAGTTTCAGTATGTGAACAATCGTTATTTTATATTCTGATATGTTTATCGTTTTCGCCTCATGAAACCAAACTCTAAGGTCTGTAGCCTACAAGGTGCTAAACTTGGCCAAAACTTGAATTTGAGACTGGGTGATTACCTGCGGGATCCATGAAAGCCCGTATTCCTAATATGTTGCTGACGGTGTGGACGGAGGGCCATGCCCGGGACAGACTGACAGACACAGCAGGGGGACTGCCCAATTTGGACCCGGTCGGGGACATGGCGCTCGGGTAGGAATATGGATACATAGGATTGTAGGAGAGTGGAGGAGAGAGTTTGCCGCTGTCAAACTGGCTCGGCTGTGACAGGTTCCCAATCTTGTTTCTTAAAATGCGACTGATGGAGCTGACAGATGGAACATTGTATTTGTCACACACTCCATCAGCCAACAGTCGGTCGCGTATTTCCCAGGCAAATATTCCAGGATCTCCTTGTTTATAATCCCGTATACTCTTCACCACGTTTGGTGTCGTGACCCGGGGTTTACTCCCGCCAATAGCACCGGGTAAAATGGAGCCGGTCTCGTTGTATCGGGCCAGAATTTTGCTCACACACCCATGAGAGACACGGAGCTGTCGACTTATGTCACATGGTCTGATTCCAAGCTGCGCTAGTTCCACAATTCGGATCCGAATCGCATTAGGAAGGGGCCGACCATTGACAAACACTCCGCCGAGCTGGTTCACCTCACCGTACGTATGATCTGCAAGAATTAAATACCATGTAATCAAATCCATATTACATTAATATGGATTTGTCTATAGGCCTACTATAATGAAACCATAGATGCTTCAAAGGAATATTCCTGAGAAATTCAACGTGGAGCATAAAAATACAAAACCATTAAAAGTGAATGCCTATGGCTGTGAAATAGGACACTTTTGACTTTGAAAATCTATTTAAGTATTTTTATGATTATAGCCTTGGTAAGTGAGAGCAATATTGCAAACTAACTATATATTGTTCACTGTTAATACGAAACTAAATCATATTATTTTCTAAAGAGACCTGGAGGTACTCACCCATTTGCATCAACTCTGTAATATTTCCCTAAAGCGGTTGCTCTTCTTTAACCTTTAACAGTTGCTGCTGTTAAGCCGTGCACCATTGAAGAGGGTTCTGCCACTAAGGACTGCCCTATTGGTATTTTCAATGGTTAAAGTGCCTAAGAGTTTTAGATAAAGTTTTACAATAATCTTGGATCCACTCGAGAAACTGCGTCCATCCAGCAGACTGGAGCGTGCGTTCAATTTGACGCTTCACAAACGTCAATCTCACAAGACAGTTCGTTTAACTCCACCCTAATCCACAAGATCTAGGCCTACCTCAATACGGATATGCTTTTTTTTTTTCCTTTGACATTTTAGGAGTGACTTTGCAATAGATTGAAAAATGAAAAGATAAAACAAATTGCTTGAAAATATAAGCGGGCATTAGGCATAATTAGGAAAAGCCTAATCAGTTGATCCTCTTTGACGATGCCAACTGTTAATCATCGGTGTAATTAATATAATCTTAGGCTACATCTCAAGAAAAAGTTGGCCTATTGAACGTAATGCAAACATTCATAAATGGACCATATTACGACTATTCGTAGACTACTATCAATTCAAGAAAGCAAATCAGATCAAAACTGATACGCACGGTCACTGTCAAGTATCAAATTTATTTTTCCACGACATTTATTTCAACAGCAACTCTTAAGCGAAGAGGAAAAATATGACAACGCCGCCCTCTTATGGCTTAAATAAGGACTATAAACTGCAAGCATCAAGTGAAATTGCACTGCTTTCTGCTATAAGCCCTACAAAACGATGTTGAACCGTTTTGTCGCGTGCAAGGATAAAAATGACAGTATTGAATTAATATTGCATGGTTTAACTTGAATAACTTTTTAGGCTGCTAAGTGGTCATGAAGCTCTTTGAAAGCTCATTCTGGGCAGCGTTTCCTTCATTAGAGGTGTTGCATTTTCCCCGCTTGATTTAAAGGACATTTTTTTCTGGAGACAGCAGTCAACCTAATTATGCATGATTATAATTGGCTGAAGTATGGCAGGTTTTTAAACGCAACCTGTGCACAGTCCGACATAAGTATTTTGGTGTAAAAACTAATAAATGATTTACTCTATTATTTTGTGTTTCATTATAAAATATGGATTTATAATGCATTTTCAAGTGCACAAACCAACCCGCTCCATTTAAGGGTTAGGTCACCCAAAAATGTAAATATCTCATCATTTATCCACCCTCATGCCATCCAAGATGTGTATGACTTTCAGTCTTCAGCAGAACACAAACGAAGATTTAGAAGAATCTCAGCTCTGTAGGTCCATACAATGCTAGTGAATGGATGTCAAATATTTAAAGCTCCAAAATCCATATAAGGGCCATATATAAGTACTCCAGACTGTGCAAGGACACAAAGCTAAGATGGTTATTGGACAACAATCTTGGGAGAAACCAGGCTCACTGTGGGGGTCAATTCCCCTCTGGCTAAATAGCATGAATATAATGCCAATATTACTTATTTGTGTGCAGTGGAGGTCATGGTTTAAAATGAATAAACTAAGTGTGAAGGGTTTAAACAAACATGCCAATATTGTCACAGAATCACACACAGAAGCATATTTTCTGCTCCTTACATAAACTTTATAAACTTGGAGAAATGCATGAAAATGATTTCACCGCAAGTGCAATATCCTGCAGTACAACTGACTCTACCATTCTTAATTTGGGATGGCAATCATTTCTTCATCCAGTTATACTTGCGTTTTAAATCCTGCACTTTTACTTCACGTCATTATCTGGCATTGACTCGCTCAAATTCAAATGTGTCTTGTTCCTCAAGCAGGTATACAAGCAGAATCCTGCTTAGGGCATTATGCAGAACTCAAGTCTGATGTGGTTTTTGCTTGGGGACTTGCTATTGGCTGTTGTGTATACATAAGTAATTAGGTCAGTCTGTGCAGATTTTGGGGACTATTTGGGGTGGTTATTAATTAAAGTAATATTTAAAAATAACTAAAATCATAATTATGTTTCAAATTCTGTTTAATGTCAATCATGTTGTTTCATGTTATGACAAGGGTTGCTCTTTTTAGTTATCGTGGGTGAGAATGGTATCCCTTGTTGAAGACTATTCAAGTACTTCTCATTGATCATTTTAAACAAATGTATTGTGCACAATACTGCCTACTATTAAAGGGATTAAAAAGCCTATAGGATTAAAAAGTGACGTTTAATTGTGACTTTTTCCTCACCTGGTTGATCCATTCTGACTTGTGTTTACACAGGTTAGTATTCTGTATGTGGCATTTGTGTCTAAATAGTGGTTGTGACGTTTCAGATTTTCTGAAAGTTGGTCAGGACATGTCCCTGCCTTCCCTTCCTAATTCTACACCTACGCACTTATCTTATCGTGTCTGAACACATGGATTTAACCAGTGGAGTCTATTTAACCATTTTTTAGCACCCGTTCACTTGCATTGTGAGGACCTACAGAACAAAAATATTTACAAATAATTATGGCAGGTATATATTGTAATACTTTAAATGCAGTTTTATTGCATTTAATATATAAATTAGTGCACAATTGCACTTTACACTGCACAATATATATAATCTGTTGCTTCTACTCTACATCTGTCACTATGCACAATTTCATGTTAAAATTCACAGTGGTCAGGTAATTACTTAAAACTGTCAAAGAATAAATGATGTTAGTATAGCAATGTATATTTTTAGTCTCTTCTGGAATTAGTGTAGAAATGTGGCTGGTTGCTGCTGTCACATCCACTCAATAGATGGCGCTCTTACTCAAAGCAAAATGCACTGATTGATGCGAGGCCCTCTCCGAGAGAATTATGAGAGGATTATTTTAGAGGGGTAGGCACACACCCGGATTAAAAAATTCTTCTTGATATGTAATTTATTTTAAATTCCTGAAAAAACTTTCTTAAAGTTATTATCTTTTTTTTCTTAAGATTGTGTTTAAGAAAAAACTTAAGCATTAAAATTGTAGGGGGGAAAAAAAAAGTTATTAAAAATCGTCGTAAATAACATCTTAAAGTTGTATAAAAAACCTCACAGTTGTCTTAAATTCTAAAAGATAAAATGTTTAATGAATCAAGTCGCAATGGGATGTTTACGTGAACATTTTATTTTAGACCAAAATTTTTTTTATGGCTGTTTTGTGTTTAATGATATTTCTATTTTCAGCTTGTAAACCATGTAAATGTTATCACCAAATTCAAACAATAAATGTTGTTTTGAAGCTTATTAATGTGGTGACCAATCATGTTAATGCGCTGCATTTCTCCGTGATCTTAGAGTTCATAGAAACAATAATTATAACATTAGAAATTTGAGACTTTCTTTTTCACCCCCATCCACATCCCAACCGGAGTTGGGCACAGCGGAGGCATTCTCCGCCACCCTTTTCCATTTACCCGCCTCTTACTTCCCAAAGTGATATTACTTTCTTCTTGCAGTAGTAATTTCCTCAACAAGAACATGCAGCTCTTGTCTACTGAAGTTTGTTTATAGGCTATATTGTTCCCCTCCATGTTAAATTAAAAGTTATCAAATGGTTAGCAGCAAGTACATTCTCCTATGACGGGTGTCATTACAAATATTATCGTATAGGCCTAAAAAAGGTTAATAGATAAATGTATCATTATGATTTAGCAGTGTTGAAGTATTGAATTTGGCTTTGTGACAAAACAACTCCATGGGAAGGCTGAGCAGACAACGTCAACGCTTGTCTTTTTATTTTTAAGAAAAAAAAATTAAGATGTTCTTAAGAAAATATCTGAGAACGTAAGAATTGCACGTATAATGTACTTGCAATAACTTCTTATAATTTAACCTAAGAACTTTATTTATTTATTTTCCTAAAGAACATTTTCATGAATTCGACCCGTTTCGTAATTTGTAGATTCTACTTTTAACTATATCGATTTTATTTTAATAATCTATGTGGAATCAGTATAAAACCGTATGCAATTGTGTTCAAACAGTGCATTTTGGCTCGTAACTATTTCCTGATTTGAACTCTTTTAGATTCGTTCGTTGGTCAATAGCATTGGATAGACGGTGTTCAAGCACATAAATATTGAAAGGACACTTCTTACCCAATTTCATTAAACCCCTAATTTTATGTATTGCATTATAGAGTTTGCTGAACATTTATAGATATTTGGTTTTCTGGAGATGTTTTTCTGAGGTGTCAGATGTGTGGGGTTAAACGCTCACGCATTTCAGATTTATGGACACTTCTTTCTCCATTTCAATGCAACTTGTGAATCTTGAGAATCATGTAGCATTTCTTAGGTCGATCTGTATAACTCATGTTGACATTGCCTACACTTTAACGATGGACAGTGGACGATTCGTTCAAATGAACTGATGGCTCAAAAAACAGATTCGCCAATTAATTTACGTCATCACGTAAGACGTCACTGTATATAACGCCAATAATGTTGACGATTCGTTTCAATGAACTGGCTCTTTTTTATTTGTATTTTTTTGGTATCAAAATCACACAATAATCAAATACAGAATGACAATAACTGTATTTAAACAATAACTGCAATAAAATCAGTAAAAAAAAATATATATATATATAATATTAATAAAAAAATATTACAGATAAAAAAAAAAATTTAACAACAAACACAATTGAGAACTATATAAAAAAAACTGATTCACCAATTCATTTACGTCATCACGTAATGACGTCACTGTATATAACGCCAATAATGGGGTTTATTAATAGAATCAGCTTTATGATGGACTAACTAAATAAATAAGTTAGTTAACTAACAGAGGTTCGGAAGGATACTTTTTTAATCTGACAAATCACAGCTAACGAGCAGGATAAGCCGCTGCTTATCTGCTTCCTGTGACAACTCTCCTCACATGAGTGTCTTTCCGGCATTCGGCCCCGCCCACGAACAGACCCAAGTAGACGGATCATAGGATACAACTTCTCTGCCAAGCATTCGGCTCCACCAGAACGGCTCTTCCATCCAAACAGTCTCGTTATTCACATATATAATATATATATATTTTTTACCCTGTCTTTCTTTCTATGCTTCATTCGACGAAGCAGTTTATAGCGTGAAGTTGCTGCTGTAAACTGGCTGCTCCTGCACTTAAAAAAAAGTGAAAAAGCTCTCTACGATTGCTGCATTAAAAAGCGAGAGAAACGAAGACTAACTATTCAACCCAACCACCATTTCAACCCCCAGCATTTTTAATCAGGTTCTGCCGCACAGGTGATGCCAGTCAGCCTCATTACCTCGCCACAGCTTGTTTAGGGGGCGTGCTCTATTCAGCGATTGTTCGTCATCATCTAATATGAATATCACGATTGTTTCTCCCTCCAAAGTGTGATTTATTTCATTCTGCGCACAGGGACATCATGCAACACAGAACTCCTTTCAGCGCACTGCAGTTATACACGACCTCTGTCCGAACAGACACGATCCGAATTCGGCTCCGCAAGAGTCTCAACTTATACATATATATATACACAGTGAGGAAAATAAGTATTTGAACACCCTGCTATTTTGCAAGTTCTCCCACTTAGAAATCACGGAGGGGTCTGAATTTGTCATCGTAGGTGCATGTCCACTGTGAGAGACATAATCTAAAAAAAAAAATCCAGAAATCACAATGTATGATTTTTTAACTATTTATTTGTATGATACAGCTGCAAATAAGTATTTGAACACCTGAGAAAATCAATGTTAATATTTGGTACAGTAGCCTTTGTTTGCAATTACAGAGGTCAAACGTTTCCTGTAGTTTTTCACCAGGTTTGCACACACTGAAGGAGGGATTTTGGCCCACTCCTCAACACAGATCTTCTCTAGATCAGTAAGGTTTCTGGGCTGTCGCTGAGAAACACGGAGTTTGAGCTCCCCCCAAAGATTCTCTATTGGGTTTAGGTCTGGAGACTGGCTAGGCCACGCCAGAACCTTGATATGCTTCTTACAGAGCCACTCCTTGGTTATCCTGGCTGTGTGCTTCGGGTCATTGTCATTTTGGAAGATCCAGCCTCGACCCATCTTCAATGCTCTAACTGAGGGAAGGAGGTTGTTCCCCAAAATCTCGCAATACATGGCCCCGGTCATCCTCTCCTTAATACAGCGCAATCGCCCTGTCCCATGTGCAGAAAAACACCCCCAAAGCATGATGCTACCACCCCCATGCTTCACAGTAGGGATGGTGTTCTTGGGATGGTACTCATCATTCTTCTTCCTCCAAACACGGTTAGTGGAATTATGACCAAAAAGTTCTATTTTGGTCTCATCTGACCACATGACTTTCTCTCATGACTCCTCTGGATCATCCAAATGGTCATTGGCAAACTTAAGACGGGCCTTGACATGTGCTGGTTTAAGCAGGGGAACCTTCCGTGCCATGCATGATTTCAAAGCATGACGTCTTAGTGTATTACCAACAGTAACCTTGGAAACGGTGGTCCCAGCTCTTTTCAGGTCATTGACCAGCTCCTCCCGTGTAGTTCTGGGCTGATTTCTCACCTTTCTTAGGATCATTGAGATCCCACGAGGTGGGATCTTGCATGGAGCCCCAGTCCGAGGGAGATTGACAGTCATGTTTAGCTTCTTCCATTTTCTAATGATTGCTCCAACAGTGGACCTTTTTTCACCAAGCTGCTTGGCAATTTCCCGTAGCCCTTTCCAGCCTTGTGGAGGTGTACAATTTTGTCTCTAGTGTCTTTGGACAGCTCTTTGGTCTTGGCCATGTTAGTAGTTGGATTCTTACTGATTGTATGGGGTGGACAGGTGTCTTTATGCAGCTAACGACCTCAAACAGGTGCATCTAATTTAGGATAATAAATGGAGTGGAGGTGGACATTTTAAAGGCAGACTAACAGGTCTTTGAGGGTCAGAATTCTAGCTGATAGACAGGTGTTCAAATACTTATTTGCAGCTGTATCATACAAATAAATAGTTAAAAAATCATATATTGTGATTTCTGGATTTTTTTTTATAGATTATGTCTCTCACATTGGACATGCACCTACGATGACAATTTCAGACCCCTCCATGATTTCCAAGTGGGAGAACTTGCAAAATAGCAGGGTGTTCAAATACTTATTTTCCTCACTGTATATATATCCCAAAACGCTTCTCGCTTGCTCTCAGTATTATTGACGTATAATGTACAGCAGGGGGCAGTCATTCTCCTTAGGAGCGAACGACCACAAGTGTATCCTTCAGTTATGATTGCGAGTCCATTTCTCCTGCATATCTGCATGCAGTACAGAGACAAGGCTCATATTTCTCAGATCATTTTATGCTCTTTTTTTTTTTTTTTAATACATTGTTTATTAAGATTTATTATTACCCAGCACATTTCTCCTGCAATTCTGTATGCAGTGCACAGCTGAAACTCAATGCATTCCTAGATAATTCACACTATTGTAGTAATATCACAACTATGCAATACATTTCCTATGCAAGTTGTATATTGTACTACAGGTGACAGTTATACTCCTAAGGAGCGAATGGCCTAAAGTGAATCCTTCAATAAGTATTGCAAGGCCATGCATATCTGTATGCAGGACAGAGCCAAAGCTCTTATTTCTCAGATCATTTTATGCAGTTTTTTTTCCCCCACTTTGTTTATGAAGATGTTCTGTATTCCCTAGCACTTTTTCTTCTTCTAAAGTTTCACCTAAATATGATTATATTGTCTTCAGCAATGCCTGAAATTGCGCCTTCAGCAGGGGTCACCATTATTACTTCCAGCAGGTTTCTGCCAGAGCCCATTTAAATTCCTGTCACTGGATTGTATGTAGGTTTACCTCTCACTTTCTCCATCTAGGTGTCTTTCCAAGACTTCACCATTACCTACCGAGGAGCCAAGGATGGCAACCATTTTGGTCAAGAAAGCACAACTGCGGTGAGTCTGCCTTTGGCTCAAAACAACCCTAAGCAGCACAAATGTGATGTCCACGTGCCACAACTGCAGTGTCTTTGGGGTCATGCAACAAACTCCCACCACACCGCAAAGCAGCGCAAACGTGCTATACAGGTGCTGCAACTGCGGATGTGCCACTCAATCTGTCCACAACACCTCAATCATGTTTCCTGTTTTTCTGAAAACTCTAGGGGCATAGCTCATACATATATACCCATCACAAACTGCAATTCAGCAATTTTCTTTATTCTGCGCCACCTGCCATTCGAATGCAATATGGGCTCTTGTGTTCGGATGCAGTGTGAGCCTATGCAATTTGGCCACAGGTTCTCCTTTTTGAATCACAGTGTGGGCCCTCCCGTTCGAACGCTATGCAGGCTTTCCCATCGATTTGTAGTGTGGACTCTAATGTTCGAATGTAGGGTGAGCCTCAGTGCATTAGTCGCAGGCTCTCCCATTCGAATCACAGTGTGGGCTCTCCCGTTCGACTGCAATGCAGGCTCTCCTGTTCGAATCACAGCGTGGGCTGCCCCATTCCAATGCAGTGTGAGATTTCATGTCATTCATTCCGTGGGCTCTGACCGTCCGAAACGCAGTATGAGCTCTCCTGTTCGAATGCAGTGGTGGTGCAGTAATCTCCCATTTGAATCACAGTTTGAGCCCTCCCTTTCGAACACAGTACGAGCCAACTCTATCTCTTATTTTCCCTGTTCGATTGCTTGCTAGGCTTACCTGTTCGAATGCCACGAGCCCTCTCTCTCGCTCTCTAGAGCAGTCTCCCATTCGAATCGCAGTGTGAGCCCTCCCTTTCGAACGCAGCGCAAGGCAACTCTCATTCTCCCCTTCCTCGTTCCAATGCATGCTGGGCTTACCAGTTCAAACGCTGTGAGCTAAACCTCTCTCTCTTAGAACAGTCTCCCATTTGAATCGCAGAGTGAGCCCTCCCTTTCGAACGCAGCATGAGCCAACTCTCATTTTCATCTTCCCTGTTTGCTTACCATGAGCCCATCCACTTCTACGACTAGTTGTGGACTCTCGTTCGAATTTACATCTCTCGACTGAAATCTTTCGCTGCCTCATTCAAGTCCTCTGTTCACGCATGCTCATCATCTGCTCACTGATCAGCAGTTCTCAGTATTATGTCCGAAAGAGATGATTCTCGGTTCAGTGTACTGGTGACTCTCAAACTGCGGTGATGGACTCAATATACTGCTGACGCGAGAGCAGCTGTCCTTGGATCAGTGTACTGTTGACTCGAGCAGCTCTCCTCTGATCAGTGTTGACTTGAACTGCTGCAAATGACTTAATGTACTGTTGACTCAAGCTGTAGACTGGATCATCTTCATACGTTGATAAAACGGTAATACAATCAAGTCACAAACATATTTCCAGTATGTTTTATTTGTTACACTCTCTGTTCAGCAAAATACACCTAAAACATACATTTCTCCCCTTAATCACACACATGCTCAATGTCAGCAGCTCATCGGTTCTCAGTATGTCGGACACCTCCGAAAGAGGCAATTCTCAGTTCAGTGTACTGTTGACTCGAGAACAGCTGCGAGCGAGTCATTGTACTGTTGATTCGAGAGCTGTTGTGACCCGAGCGTTCAGTCTGATTTGTGATCTAGTTGGAGTGGCCAATTGCAAAGAAGTGTTAGCAAAAGCAAAGATCACCAGTTCTAGGATCATATCACTACCGGTTATCGGCTCATTTCGATTCAGAGTGTCGGGCACATCCGAGAGACAGGTTGAGATAGTAACTTGTGGATCAGTGTTGACTCAAGATGCAAACTATTTCAAACGATTCAGTCCAAATTGGTGAACTAGTTCAACTCGTTCACTAAAAAGAACAGATTCAAAAAAACTATTTGTTCACAAACTGGACATCACTACTTCACTTGTGAACAAGACAACAGCGATCAGTCACAACATTAAACGCACCAGCCTAGTGTAGGTCCCCCTCCTGCCGCCAAAACCAACACACTCTCATGGCGAAATCGTCAGGATTTGTACTACTTTTCTAAATTTGGCTAATTCATATGATATCATGCGACTGCACTCTTTGAATTCCTACAATTTTCATTACAGCCAATGACGTTGCTTGACATTGTTTCCATCTAATACATGACAATTACTTGCTTCTGTCATACAACTCCTTCCAGCTCACCACAAATGTACAGAGTAGTTATCTGAGTTACCATAGACGTTGTCTATGAACACCACAACCGAACCAGCAGGTTCAGAGTAAACTTTTTTCCTGTGGCTGTCACCCTACTGAACTCTAGCTCTGCATCCCAGTGACAATTGCATATACACTGCATATATCTATATTATTGTACTACTATTTTAATGTCACCGCTACTACATTGCACATATCTGTACATGTTGTTCATACACTGTTCATATTACATAGCCATATTTATTCTGCTCTTATAACACTGCAAAATATTTCTTGTCCTGCCTTTGCACCACCTGTCTACACTTGAATATCAAATTGCACCTTTCTGCTTTTTTGCACTTCTGGTTGGATGCAAACTGAATTTCGTTGTCTTTGTACTTGTACTCTGCACAATGACAATAAAGTTGAATCTAATCATCTAATCTAATCTGAGATGCGTGTTGGCGTTGTTTTGGCGGCACGAGGGGGACCTATACATTATTAGGCAGGTGCTCTTAATTCTCTCGCTCCGTCTCTCTCTATCTGTCTCTCTTATTAATTACAGCAATGACGTTTTGTAGAGGTCTTGTCAACCAACCAGGTCGTTCGTGTTGTAAAAGTGCATGCAATAATGCAGTAAGTAGATGCAGATGGTCATAATTATCGCTGATTATATTTTAAACTCTAAAATATTTATAGAACTATAAATGTCTAGCTTTGTAATTTGGTTATAAAACAGCCAAAGCTCTAAAACATGAATGAAAGAATCGTTCACTGAGGGCAGCTGAATGCCATGACAACAAGGAGCAAGCTCACTTTATTGTGTGGGGTGTCAATCAACCATTATTTCTGCGGCCCAAATAAATGCAAAACCTGATCTAGCACAAAAACTTCCAGAGGGAGCTTTTCAATGGCATTGTCCAGAGCTTAGCTGTTGGTTGGTAGATGTGTTTGCTCAGTCCGACCACCCATGACGCACGTAGAACATACTGAACATTCACATCACATACTGTCAGAATGAGGAACCAGACTTTGTATAAATGAAAACAAATTAGGATTTCTGATCCGCCCAATACAGAAAAAGACAGTTCTCAAAATGATCATCAGAAATACGTTTAGATTTTAGGACCTATATTAGGACAACTAACTTTAGGCTCCTCCATCTTCATTCTTTTGTGGATAGAAATCCTGGGGATGCGCTAAGACACGTTACATTTGGAAACAGTAAAGGCAGAGTTACAATGTTTAACGCAACACAGTCTCATCACAATTCCTACAAATTCGTATGAGATGGTAAAATAGTACAATTTCATATACACTTCCGTCGTCTCCTTTAAATAGTGATTTTCCATTCTTCCGTGGTTTGAACTTATTTTCCAATTAAAATGATAGTTTTGGGTTAGGGGTTAAAATTGTGAAAACCCCTCACGGATGCTCCTCTTTCTTTCCCGGAACACAACAGGGCTTTTTGCATTACCATCAAGGTTATGTTTAAGATCTGGGAAAGGCGTTTCATTTTGTTACGTTTAGGTTTGCGTCAAAAGATATTTTGTGTACGGAATAATATTAGTATACAAGGACTTTTCATGAGAAGCTTAGGCAAACATTAACAAAATTGCTGGTAAAGACAAACACACACACACACACACACACACACACACACACACACACACACACACACACACACACACACACACACACACACACACACAGTTTTTAAATATTGATAATAAAAAAAAAATTGTTAGAGTAAATTATAGGCAATTTCGGCATAGTCGCAAACAACAATAACAAGCTTTCAACCATGACAAACATACCAAACATGGCAGTAAATGTAAAGTCCACCTGTAAAATATTCTGTATGCCATGTGCATCGGTCTAAAGCTATACATCGTGCTAAAACAAGTATGCATTGAAGTGTTAATTTACTTAGCAGAGCTACATCAACATCAAATATCTGAATACATCATCAACGAAAAGCTTTTAAGCACCAGACTAAGTATCAATGACCTGCACATCATATAACATGAAGGAGGTCAGTAACAGGATTTTGCTCTTGATCTCAAATAAGGGTTGATGGATTTGCTACTTGACTTAAGCTCTAAGCAAAATATTGACCCAAAAGGTTTTTATCATTTTGCCACTTGCCATTTTAAACCATCCCATTTCAACACGGACGGTTCATCATCCACTGCGATTTAATGTTTCCAACCAATCACATCTCAAAATGTACAAAGTGTGTATTTTAAGATAATTATAATGAAGGGTTTCCATTTGTGCCGCAGACGCTTATAATATGTAAATTGGTTTATGTATGGGAGGGGGGGCTCAACCTTTACGTGTTTTAGTCTTGTCATCTCATCGCACTCATGCATTTCTGATGCTCCAGTGATAGAGGCTGAACTCGCCATTTCACTCCCGCGGAAAGCACTTGACTCCACTGATCCGCCCTCGCTCGTCAAGGCCTTTTTGCTGTTTGGGACGCTTCTCTGCAGGTCCAATATTCAGCAACGACCTTACATGGGCCAGACTGTTTTTGGTTTGGTAAAGCACACTAGCATCCGAGGAGCATCTGAGACTGAATCCGATTCAACCCTGTCCTGAATCTGTCCAACAGGCAGATTTTCTTTCTCTTATTTTTCGTTCACCAAACCACTTTTGGGGAAATTGAGCTAGTTCTTCGTTTTAACAGTATATTAATTTGCAAAATGTCCATAAAGACTTCAAAGTCAGGATTCTCAGTTCGTGATATTTTAGACCTCCCGGATACGAATGATAAAGGATCGGTGACTGAAGACACTGAAGATGAGGCGGATGAAGAACTTAACCAGAGTATTTCTGGAAATAAGCAGCAGAC
Source organism: Xyrauchen texanus (assembly GCF_025860055.1). Taxonomy (NCBI): domain Eukaryota; kingdom Metazoa; phylum Chordata; class Actinopteri; order Cypriniformes; family Catostomidae; genus Xyrauchen; species Xyrauchen texanus. Next base: position 38,614,246 of record NC_068305.1, read on the forward strand.
GTTTTGGCCAGGATCTGCATATGGCCATCAATATCCATGTACGTTTTTCTATTTCTATTGATGTGTATTTATTTTACTTTTTAATCAAGACCTGTGGTAATATGTGTAATATGCCGAATCGAACCAGTTTACAAAATGTTCTTACAGAAATCTGTTATTTGGTCATATAGCATATTTAAAATATTAAAGTTAGTATATTTGGGCATATATGTACATATTCGATTTCCACTGTGATTTATTTAGTGGATAAACTTTGTCACGTGTATTAAATATAGGCTATATATATATTTTTTGTTTGTTTACTATTTTTATATAAGTGAAAACCATGAACATACTTTAATACTTATGTCTTTTCTAACATTGCACTTTTTTCTCTAATGCTGAGACTAGATATTTTGAGATGAATTTTCAGTTAATTGCGTTATATCATGATCTTTGATTGTTTTTAGCGCTACCATCAGCATCTCCAGAGGATTTAACACCGGAACTGTCCACGGATGAGTCTCAAGATCGTAACAGGGAGAGTTCAGAGGACTCTGAGGGCGCAGGGAAAAAGCGCAAAAGAAGAATACTGTTTTCAAAGGCTCAGACGTTTGAATTGGAGAGACGCTTTAGGCAACAAAGATACTTATCAGCCCCCGAGAGAGAACATCTTGCTAGGGTGTTACGTTTAACTCCAACACAGGTGAAGATATGGTTTCAGAACCATCGTTATAAAGTCAAGAGGGTCCGGGCCGAATATGGAATGGACCCGGGATATCTGATCTCTCCAAGGCGGGTGTCTATTCCCGTTCTGGTGAGGGACGGAAGACCATGCCATGTTCTCAATCCTCAGGACATCACCGGTACCTTTCCAGAAGGTGCATCATTTTCTGCTGTCAACATAAAGCAATTTCCCCAAATACAACACATAAGGCATAACATCAGATCCAGCGTTATGACACATCAAACAGCTGTCAGTCATGTATCTCACATGCAACCGTGGACTTGGTGAAAATGTTAACGGAGAGCTTTAACTGCACTTTGGAAATATTGTTTAGTTTTTTTTTTTCCCCCCTTGTCGCCTCTTTATTATTTTTTTTTTATAGTGTGGAAATGTTTATTATTATTTTGTTTATCTTTTTAATGTTTTATTATTATTATTATTTGCTAATGGTTTTTGGTATCTTGTCTGTTTTAATGTTTTCGAGGCATGAACGCTGGGAAATCACCATCTCGCATGCCGATATATTTTTGCACGAATATTTTTTTTCTCAAAACAGTTTATCAATCATTTAATAAAAATAGCAGTATCAAAGTCTCAAACTACTTGAAATTGTTACATTTAAAAAAAAATTACGAAGTGAATTACTGCCATTTTTCCCCAAACAGGTTCTGAGCATTTCAGTTATATATATATATATATATATATATTGTACATGAAATAATTCTGCCAAACATTTAATAAACATTTAAACACGCGGCACAAGAGAAATTACTGGATTGTATTTTGTGGATTGTATACAAGACGAGTAAAGATAAATAATACTAGGCTACTAATAAAAAAAATTAAGCGTCTTTTGGATGAATTTTCTGAAAGAATCTAAAAAAACGGCTATTAAAAGATGTATGCTAGATATATTTACATTTAGTAATTTATCTTTTATCAACAACGATTACAAAATCACTTACTCAAGCCAACAATATTCACATTATTTCACTGCCAAGAGCAGAAGACACAAAATAAAGAACCAGACACAGAAAGTATTTAATATAGACTAGTCTTTTATAAAGTCCACGATATTGCGTTTGAATAAATGGGCTCAGTTTTTTGCGACTTGTCTTAAAGGACGTTGTTATCATCCATGAAAGAATAACCTACTACAACTGCTACTGCTGCTGAGTTATGATAATGTCAATGAAGAAGTCGGATCACTTTTATTGATAACATTTCTTTAAATGTTTTTTTTATTACGCTTGTGTGATGTCTTCGCAGAGTAGCTTCAAAGACATCAGATAGCCTATTTGCTTTCATTCCATATAGGCCTATATAAAAACATAGCCAAAGTGTAACGCAAGAAACCAAGGCCACTAAAAAGTTACTTATAACATTTAAAATAAGCTATTAAATGAAAAACTGATAAATACTGTAGGTCAATATCATGCTACATGTGTTATTAGCCTGTAAACGGAGTGTGCGCACGCGCACAAAAACACACAAACGGCATGGTCTCTATTGACCACGTGGTGGCAGCATTGCGTTATAATTAGGTCTAGAGAGCAGCAGTGGAGTGGGGTCTACAAAGTATACGCATGGATCATTTTGAGATTGTATAGCCTATTTAGGACACGTTAAAAATGCTCCGAGTCGGGCATTCGTTACTTCGACATGTCACGCATTCAAGTGGGAAAAAAATACGGATGTAGCAAAGCTTAAACAATTACGTAATGAACAATGCCAAAAGCATTTTTTCCTGTTGTACCAGTGAATAAGCCTGCATCACTTATAAACGCCATATATTATTTATTAATGTATGGTAGGCCTATCTAACATACTATTAATGAATTGGCTTAAAACAAACCGCGAAGGGTGAGTCACATTTATATGACTTGTCATATAAAACAAATTACTATTATTATAAATAAATCACAGAAGGTGAAATAATTTTGGAAAATCATGTTGACACGCCCCTTCTAGAATTCCAAGTTTCCCACTTGTTAATAGGACTTCATGGGTCATTCATGTGCTCGGAACTCGTAATTAGGCCTATTTCCGACTCCATTTGAAGGGCACAAAAATCTGCTTGTAGCTATAACATTTAAAATAAATTTCTTAAAAATGTGTCCACACAATTAGACATGCATGCGGTTTCACTAATTAATTTAACGCTGCACTATGTAAGATTTATTTGGTTAAAAATGAACAAATTGCCATTATTGATTAAGTACATAAACAATCAGTGTTCAAAACAGTGTCCTTACCTTACCCCGATTCATTTCTGTGAGCCTATACAAATTATTTGTATTCTGAGCTGCCGGATTTGGCGCAAAATCTCTAACTTATGTCCTTCCTCATTGAGTCATGACCTCATGTCTGTAAACACAGGAAAGAAGTACCGGCTGTCACGTGTTCTGGCTGAGGACGCTGTTCTGTTCAGTCAGTCACGATCACACAGTTCAGGACAGCATCGCTGCAGTCTGGATGGATGTTTATCTCTTATCCATTTGGTGAAGTTGTTTACCTGCTATAATGCTTGGAATTGGAAACAGTGTGTTGTCTGGTGGGGGGTAATGCTTTAATGAATTGAACATTACTTGTGTGTTTACCTATCCTGATCCGTTGTCAGGGGAAGTTACAGTGCATGTTTACTAATACATATGACTTCTGAAATTGACTTGTACATTGTATTTTCATGTTTAATAAAGTATATTTTTCCCCATTATTGCTTGTTTTACGTTTTTAGTTTACAGTGTTCTTAGGCCTACAGTTTCACTTGCTTTATCAACTGCTGTGTTCATTTTTTCATATTAGTCTTTTGACAAAAATGCCATTAAAAAATACTCAGTATTTTATTTTCATTAATTTTTGACAGTTTTACAAAAAACACATAACATTTTAGTCAACGAAAATAATCTATTTTAATTTGATGATGTGCAAAATGGACAAAAAAGTGTCAAACTGTACCAGACCAAACTTTAATCAAATATCCAAATACGCAAGAAAATGTCAAATGTATTAACATTTTCTAATATAAACATGTAGCAAACATACCATATAAATGTACGTAGATCTACTGTCCTTGATCTCCTGAAATAATAATGCAGACTGAAGTATTAGCTAATTTTAGAAGTTAGCCAACTGTACTCTGAAATCTTCATGCTTTAGAGACATTCATTTTCAACCCTGGTTGAGGAGGGGTATGTGATTCTAAATGATAAATGTTGTTGACTGTCGTGTGTGTGTGTGTGTGTTAGCTTTATGAATTGAAGTCCAGAAGCCATTTCATGTATGTGGTAGTATTTCCCAGTACTGGGAGAAGTTCTCCCCTTTTCTCCCAACTTGAAATGCTCAATTCCCACTACTTAGTAGGCCCTTGTGGTTGCATGGTTACTCACCTCAGTCTGGATGACAGAGGACAAGTCTCAGTTGTCTCCGCTTCCGAGACGTCAATCAGTGCACTTTATCACATGGCTCGTTGTGCACGACACCGCGGAGACTCCCGGCATGTGGAGGATCATGCTATGCTCCATGATCCACACACAAATTACCACACGGCCCAATGAGAGTGAGAACCCATAATCATGACCACGAGGAGGTTACCCCATGTGACTCTACCCTCCATAGCTTAGGAGACCTGGCTTGAGTCACTCAGCACGCACTGGATTTGAACTCCCGACTCCAGGGGTGGTAGTCAATACTCGCTGAGCTACCCAGGCCCCCTCACTGGCAGTATTTCTAACTACACGAACTGATTCGTTTGAGGGACTTTTCACAACAAACACACTCAACAATGCATTCAGACTCACAAGACCCATTTCAATGACTGTCCCAGCCAAAGATGTCTGAGATCACAGAAGTTTAGCTCCTTCAACTTTACACGGCTCATTTTCTATGTTGGCCTTGACTCTTTTGATAATGTCTTCCAAAGGAAGAAAAGATGGTATTTTCAAATCTGTCACTACTACACTAAGGCTCTGCTTCATTGCATAATTGCCCAAGCCACATTTTGCTCTCTGAAATTCAAATAAGAAGTATGACAGCATGTAGTACAGTGTGAGAACCGTTGCATTCACAGAAGTTCTCTCCATTCATTTAGGTTTTTTATAATTTTGTTGATGCTCTCACTTATATTGCGTGTTGGTGTCTTCTCTTTGAATGCACAGAAATGTTTGGTGTAATATGCAGCCATGTTCTCACAAATATCTGCTTTTAGATGTTGGTCAAAGTTGCACAGGAATACAGACCATCCTTTTACAAATGCATAATAGTGGGCATCAAACCCCATCTGGACAGGAGGAATCAATGAGCTGTTCAACATGGACTTTCAAGACATACAAATAATCCCTTTTCCACCCATGTCCCTTTACCCAATATTCAACATCTCGTAAGAGGTGGTTACAGCTGAACACCATGCTTATAAATGTTATTTTCAAAACACCCACAGTTCCTTTCTCCCTGTCAACTGTCATGGGTATCTTTGTTATTTTTCCCAAAATTTCAACCAAAAACATCTCATAATGTTGCATGAATTTACGTTCACGTAATATGAAGCCAACTGGATACACAGGGTTGATGAGTGCAGTGTTTCTCATAGCCAGCACACACACATAAAAATCTATTGTATGTTGTATCATACAATAGTGGTGGCTCAGCGGTTAAGGCTCTAGGTTACTGACCAGAAGGTCAGGGGTTCAAGCCCCAATACCACCAAGACACCACTGTTGGGCCCTTGAGCAAGGCCCTTGAACCTATCTGCTCCAGGGGTGCTGTATCATGGCTGACCCTGCACTCTGACCCCAGCTTAGCTGGGATATGTGAAAAATTAATAATTTTACCATGTATATACAGAAATATATGTATAATGTGTGACAATTGATCAATTTATTTTATTTTTATTAGATAATCATTTTTGGGTACCCAAAACTCACTGATTCCTCCAAGTTGGCACATGCCAAATCAACTATATCTGTCATGCCTGCAAAAACAAGAATGTCATCATCAACATCATGATGAAAGAAATCAATAAATCTGTGTTCAGGTTGTTTGTAAATAATAATTATTTATGACAATCTAAAGATGCCGTGGCTGGTTGCACATGTCGCCCATGCCTAAATCTGCCCCTGTTTATAGGAATATCTTGAGGTAAAGAGTCCAGTTACTTTTTAAACATCATTCATACAGAACATTACACAGAAGGAAAACTTTGTCCATCATTTTCCATACATATTGGAGGTACAGACTTTAAAGCCCTTTATTTATTTGCCCTTGAATTAACAGTGCAATGCCATAAGCAGGGCCGCAGCAAGTAATTCTGCATGGGCCCCCTGATGCCCTGGGCCCCTTACCTATTAAAATAATACAGTTTTGAATTTGTCATCCCCCCCCCACTAGCTATGGCCTTGGCAATAAGCACAGGTAACACCATGGGTAGCTCCTTATTACTGTGGTTAGGGGCTGTCAAAACATTTGAGATGTTAAACTAGATCATTCTTTGTAGAAATGTAATGGGTCGCAATAATTCTTCATTCAGCTCCTTCAATAGACTTCAAAGGAAACCTAGACAACGCATAAACCAGGCTTAATGAGATATTGTAGGTATCATGAGAATCCTCTTTTGCTAAAATGTCCCGCCCACCAGAGGTTTTGATTGGTTTTGCCACTGATTCAGACATATCTTTCATTGCTTAAAAGTGGTAGGCGTTGCCCCAGTAGTTTGAAAAGTGTTGGGTCAAATCAATGCTACCCCGCCCCCGTTGCTCCGGCGGCTCTGGGCCATATACTGTGATACTCTTTTGATCAGAAAATGTTTTTACCTTGAGTCTTTCAAAAGCTGCACATGCATGTGTGAACCTAACTAAGACCTTGATGGGATGCATTTCCTGCTTTTATTTCAATGGATTGTAGGTAAATATTCCACCAAGCGATTTGTTTGTTCCGTAGGCCTACTCTAAAGTTGGCTAGGCTATCCCATGACTTTTTTACCGAATGAAAAACTGCTTCAAACGATTCAGTGAGCTGTCCGAATGATTATCTAACTGATTTACGCCATTGCTAACCTGACTAAAAAGAACTTCAGAGTGACTTTGCTAGTTCCGATTCTAAACCTCCGACAGAAAACACCGGACACAGTTTGCAAGTGTGTTGACAGTGGAACTGCTTCCAATATTCCGGGTTCAGTACAAGTTACGTTCAATCGACAGCATTTGTGGCATAATGTTGACTACCACAAAAAAAAATATTTCAACTCGTCCGTTATTTTCTTTAAAACAAGGACAATCGAGGTTGCAGTAAGGCATTTTATAAAGGCTGAAATTTCAAGCTTATACATTTATAAAAGCACATTGATTTTATAGTAATTTTAGCGTTAGGCTAGTTGACATTGCATTGTAATACAATGAAGATGTAAAATTGGCTAACATTACACTGAAAAGGTTAGTGAGTGATTTTATCACACTAAAATAATTTACACGCATATTGGTTATGGCTTGTAGTGGCTATACTTTTGAAAATGTGAGTAAATAATGTTTAAAAAATGGCCCCCATTTAGTTCCATTGTAAGCGTCTCACCTCAGTTTTTTTTATTTATTTTTTTTTAAGAAAAGTAGGAGCAAGTCAAAATTATGTTTTTTTGGTAATCAACATTATTCACAAATGTTGTCGATTGAGATGAACTTGTATTGAACCAGGAACATTCCTTTTGAGGGTTCTTTTGAACCTTCAAAATAAAAGGTTAATTTTCATTCGTATTCTGCGCGAGCTAAGTTCAAACACCGTGCACTGGTGATGAATGGGTGGGCGGATTTATGACATAAATGCAGCCTACAATAGATAAATATTCTTATATTGTGGCCTACTAAATTATGATATACCACAACATTTGTGATATATATATATATATATATATATATATTAGAAGAAACATTCTTCCTTTTCAAAATAATTATATTTTAGGCGATCAATTTACCAAACTGGAAAAGCGGACTTGAATGTCATTAAATTGTACTGTGTTCTTTGCCCTGGAGGTGGCGACATAGCAAAACATTAACAGTAGACCTTCAATCCAAACTGCACACTAAAGCTGTGATTTAAATGTCTGATTTGAAACACTGGAGTCACTATCTTCTTTCCCACGTCAAGAAATCTATTCAGGTGTGGAAGACTATCGTCTGTGAGAACTGGGGCCGGTTGCATCTACATAACCATTAACTTAAGACTGCATCTAACAATTAGTTTGACTAGCTAAAGACTCCATAGAAAGCCTGTTGCATAAAACAAGCTCACAGTTGTCTTAAGACAGTCTAATTTGCATTGCATTGTGGGAAAAATAAGACACTGAACAGCTTAAAAACAATGGCCGACAGTGGACGCTCAATAAATTTTTTTATTCGCTGAGAATATTTGCTTATTAGAGGACTACAATGCTTCAAAATGTATTTTAATAAACACATTTAGTGATTTAACCCAAATAATTAAAAACACAACATTGTGTTACCATTTTTGAAGTCAAAGTCTTCAACCAAGTCTCAAATCAAGCCCCTTTCAGCCCCCACTGGCTCAGCTGACAGTTCATTTCAATGGCAAAATGAAATGTAAACAAAAGTTAGCCTGAGGTGTGCTGTCTTACATTTTAGTCTTTAATTAGACTGATCTAAAATTTTTTGCAACTGACTGAAAAAATTAAGACCAACATTTCAGACGACTAACTAGTAAGACTAGTCTAAAACGGTTTTATGCAACCGGCCCCAGAACTAGGCGTATTAGTTGCTGTTCAATCATAGCCTACAGTATAAACTAATCTATAGATTATATCGTACATGACTGACTTTCCTTTTTCAAACCCTGATCAACTCAGATCTCACAAGAGGGGTTTTTGGCTGGTTTTCTAAGTCATGTGTTTTGAAGTAATAGTGGTGGAGGACAGAGTCATAGACAGGATAATTTATCCGAGGGGGCACTTGAAATTTCAAAGGAGGCACAGATACCATAAGATTTAACGTTGAAAATGAAAATACGATTTTTTTTTTGTTTAATAAATGTCTAATCACATGATCCTCTGGAGAGCACGCTCCAAACACTTGCCTATATTTCGGATGCACACATTTCAATTTCATAACAAAATTCCTTAATGAGTAATCTTAAAATTAAATGAATAAAACCTCAATATGTTTCAGTATTATTAATACAAATTTTATGAAGCTTAATTAAGTTTGATGGAATTTTGTTTGTTTGAATAAATGACATTCTATCCATTTATTAGCCTAAATAATGTTTAATACAACTTGTATGCATTAACAAAACTGCAAAAGAGAGTAAACCGCTGTACTCCCAATTAGAACAACTGGAAAAAAGTTTAAACTTTTGTCTTGAGGACCACATCTCTCCACTCATGCTTGCATTTATTAGTTACATCATTTACAGCATTCATTCATCCTTATCCTTGGTAAAAAAAAATCATCTTAAATCCATTCTTTTACCCTTTGAGCCTCTGATATCTGACTGAATTATATGGCAGAAAACGTCCCCACCTTCCACCTGAAATGTTCAAATACTCTCTACATATAGTTTAAGGATTGATTTGCTTTATTCAATTTATTTTACAATTTAAGATGAATATTTAGGCTTGCAAAAAAAATGTAACCCATTTGAAAGATAATAATTATATTGCTATACAACATTTGTACAGAGGGGGCGCTGCATGCATTGTGCCCTCCCGTGGCGCCGACCCTGGTAGGGGAGATGTTGTAATTTTGCTGATCCAGAACTTTTCTTTTCAAAGCGACTATGTTTGCGGAGCCTGAACGTCTGCAACTAAAGTCACATGTAATTTAGATGTGTGTGGACGTACCTGAATGCACTAAGCTTTCTCAAGGGCTCTTCTGTGGACAAACATCTGCTTACTTCAGCAAACTTTGGGGAATAAACAGACGTCACTTTGTCCTTCAGTGCAGTGAAGCATTGACAAGGATGGATGAAGCTGCACTGAAAAAAGTGCTTTGTGTTGGTGTGTAAATTAACTGGTTTTATCCAAGTTAAATATATGATTTGACATCACGGACACAAATGATAGCCTGCTTGAAACAACTCCTCAGGTAGCATAACAATAGCAGATTACCACTTTTTACAGTGATCATCGGGCTAAACGTATTTAAACGTTTAATATATAAATAAACTATAAGCTACATATGACACTCAGCATAAAATCTCAATAAATAGGCCTAATGCCAGGGTCCGACTGGGAAGAGAAATCTATCGCGGCCGGCCCACCGGGAAAAGTCCCGATTCTCCCCATGTCCAGTCCGTCCATGAATATCTCAAAGTAATGAGGATAGTGAATAGCTTAACTTGTATTAAAATATGTTGGTATTCATTTACTGTACATTTTGACTTTCGAAAATGCAATTTTCCCAAAAACTTTTTACACATTTAAAAATGGAAATGGCTTTTTTATTCAGTTAATAACATCTAAATGCACATAAAATTGGTCAATGCACTAGAATACAAGGTTCATTTAATGTGCTCTTCACTATATATCTTCTAATCATATCTCTGCCTTGAGGTCAGCTATTAGGCTTCTGTCTGTCTGTCTGTCTGTCTGTCAAATGAAATGCACATCTATATAGACTACATTGTGCTTTTCAGAAGATATAAACGTTCACAACCTAATCAAATAAATCTGCACAGAGCAAAAATAAAATATAAATACTTCAGAAGATAATTAAATTGATCTGGCTATCTAGTCAGCAAGATGATTATTTGGGGACTGGTTTAAATGGGTTAGCTTTGGGGCTGCCAGGTGGTCTGAACTGTGTCTTTAATGTGGGCCGAGTGGGTCTGGCCTCTTCAAATGCTGGAGGAGCTCAGCTGCCTGGCCTACTGCTCTTCTCATTTAAACCCGAGAGAGAAAGAGATCGAGGGAGAGAGAGAGTGTGTAGGTAAAGGGGAAAGAGGAAGGACAAAGAGGGAGAGAAGGTGGGTATGTGAGAAAGGACCGATGGAAAGCTCAGTTGAAGAGTTGGAGGAGGGGAGGAGATTAGAGGTCAGATGTGAATTCAACACAGGGAACATGCCCTAAAATCCCTGCGATTTGTTGTGGACATATTTGGACCCAAGTCAAGGAAAATATATTCGCAAGTTACTTCAAGGGGTTTAAATGTGAAAAGATTGATAAAGGTGTTGCTGTTATTTGTGGAGGACTTAAATCCACCAGTCGGAATAAATTGAGACACTTGTTTGCAACATTGTAAGATTAATTTAAAAGTTTCAATGATTTTACTCCAAGTCGGTTTAGTGCCGATTATTTCACGATAGAGGAAGAAATCTTGAATTATATAGTGCATTTTTTTTTTTTAATAGTTAAAAGTAATTTTTAATTCACGCATTCAGAATATGCATGCAGTTTTTCTTGTGTTTAAAAAATGTTTTCTCCAAGAAATGCATTTCAATAGTTCAACCATTTCCTGTCGTGAAGAATTTCTATAATTTCATTTTTATGAATGGGACAACAACCGAACAGCTCAATTTACCTTCACAGATTACAGTTTATTATGCTTGATCAAGCGACTTGTGATGAAAGCGTTGCAAAAATACACACATAAATATAAAAACTCAAAATAAAATTGTCAGTGCAGAAACTTAAAATGTTGTGAATGAGTTGCTGCAACACATTGTCACATTGTCGTCTTTATCCGTGTAGGAATAACATAATAAAAAAAGAAATAAACTAAAATTGTTTACTAGTTAACTAGTGTTAGCTAATTAAAAAGACAACAGTAACAATGTTCTATAATCAATGAAAGTAACGTTATTGTATATTATTTGATTTAGACTTGAATATTCTTCTTTGTTCTCTGCATAATCTTGCATTTTGAGTAAAATGTGTTTTATTTCAACGATTGTTACAACGGATACAAATGTTAATTTTATTGATTCCAATGTATTTATTGATTGGCTTTCTTGTGTTGTTGTTGTTGTTGTTTTCGATGTGATCCGAATGTGTGAAATTTTTTCAGATTTTTGTTCTCTGCTTTGAGATGATAAACATTTTTGCCAAAGAAAACAATTTCATTTCCATGTGTTTCGACAGCCTTTAATTCACAAAGCGACTGAGTGTTTGTTTTATTTGACGCCGTCACTGGATATTGTGCATTTTTATTGAAAATAATTATATCAGATGTTGACGTTGTTGTATTGAGAGTAAACTCATGAACTTGATTGTTTGTATTGTTTTAGACAACATAAAGCATTTAAGCTGTGCAGTTAATACCTCCAGTTTTAATTGGGATGAAAAGATATACAAGGAACAGCTAGTAAATAAGTTGCAACAAAATACTTTTTCTGTATTTTCTGTTATTATACTCCATTTTATAGAGTGTGTGTGTGTGTGTGTATATATATATATATATATATATATATATATACCAACATCGTTACTAATTTAATTCAAAGTTGTGGAGAAAGTGCAATAAACGTATTAATGCAGGTTGTATGTTGTATTTACTATTGTTGAAGCCAAGAATACTTGCAAATCCAGCATATATTAGCCTAATAACTGTATCGGCCTATTTAAAATGTAACACTTGTACTTTGTCTTGAAATCTTGTAAATTGTAACTTTGCAAAAGTTGATCAATTAAATTGAATATAGGCATTTATTTACAGTTATAAACTGAACTGATGATCAAGCTATCCAAGTGTCTTACAGAGACAGAGGAAATCAAATTAACCCCCACTAAAAAATAAAATCCCTTAGAAAACTTATTTTATAACAATATAAATATTAATATTCATATTAACAAAATAAATATATAATATTCACTTATTGAAATATGAGTCTAAAACGAAGGTTTCCAACTTTATCGAATTTCATGCCAAGTATCTTAACCTAAATGTTGATTAAAAAAGGCCTACTACGAATGATTCAAACACTTACAAAGGCGAATTATTTTATTATTGTTTATTCGGACCTTTAACATCACTGCAGGGAATTCTCCAAATGATCTTTTTAACTTATAGCCCACATTTTATACACGTTATTCCATTATCCGCCATGCAATGGCAAAGCTAAAAACTGGATAGGTACATCTCTTTCCACGCTGTTTTTTATGCCTAACAATTAGCATCATTTCAGTCCTTCAATAACATTAATTGCGGGAGACAGCAGAAGAAAGGCTGTTTAAGTGCTCTGTCACTTGCGTCGGACCTTTCACCTCATCACAGGCTAGAATGTGTACTCGAGGGTGCACATGTACACCTGAGATTCATCCAAAAGCCTTTGGAGAAAAAAATTAAAACAAAGACATTCTCTTTGTTTTCTCGTTTTTGTTTCGGACGCGCAGACACTTTTATCAAACTGCAGCTTTATGATTGAGTAAAGCACAAAAATAGCCTCTATGGATCACACACGTTTCGTGATAAATGCCGTGGTTATTATTTTGTGGTTAACAAAATAATAGTGAGAACAACTTAACTACTATACTACATTAACTGTAGGCTACTAATGCTAGCAACATTAAAACTAATAATATTAATTAAAATTGCATAGGCCGTGTCAGGTTGTTGTTTGTTCTCCCGTATATTTCTCTGCCTTTTAAAATGCTTTTGTTTATTATGTTTTCTTAATGTTTTCTTAAATGGCCTAAAAAGAGGTCCCTATTACGTGTGTGTGTGTGTGTGTGTGTGTGTGTGTTTTGAGACACTAAAAACTTTATTTTTACATCACTGAGCGAGAAGTGCTCCTTTGACCTTTCCATAATGCAACTGTTTCATGACTTTTTACTTCATTATCGGTGACTTTATAGACATGTTTTGTTGGGCTTGTTATTATTTATTTATTTTTCCGTAATGTATCTTCTATATTATAAAAGTACTAAATAAAATACCAAAGTCTTCGGTTTTTGTGATGATGTTGACGTCACATCGTGAATGGTAATTTGTTTAATTTGGGTTTATTTGTTAATGCTCAACACAATTTCATATAGTCAGTTATATGAATAACAAAAACGTCTGTGTAATTATTAAAGTGTTCCCCATAAATTCTTATTGAGCTAAAACTAAAAGAGGCGAATATTAATTGATCATTTAATATTCGAATAAACAAGCTTCTGATCTGTGGGAGGAAAGACTGAAAATGTTCAGTCGTCTCATAATTATTGCGATATTATTATTATTTTAAAAAAAAATATTATTATTATTATTTTTTTTATCCAAACTATTTCTTAATAGCTAAATCATAAAGTGATCAAACTAAGATACACTTATTGACTGCCTGATAGTCTTTTGTTAGCATTATTTTCAAACCACTGAATGTGATTCCTTTGATATCCAGGTAAATGTAAAATATATATATATATATTTCTACTTTACGAGCATTCATAATTTGGCAACTTTTCCCTTCGTAGAAAGCTTTTTAAAAACATAAATCCCCATTCCTCGCGTTGCGCGGGGCTGGAAAACACACCATGCTTTGTGGCTTTTGGCCATGCCCTCTGACTTTATATTCTACAGGGTTAAGGGTTCCTCGTTTTGCATACTGAAATATCCCACATTTCATGCCTCGGCCTCAGATATATCATTTATCAAATATGAGTCAAGACAAAATACGTGCAAATAGTTATTTACTTACTCAAAACACATTTATGCACATTTTGAAAACTTTGTAAGGTTAAATGTTACAACATCGCTGGAATACGAGGAATACCACCACCGAGTTTGAAATTAATAATCCATGAAGTTATATTAACGAATAAAAATAAAGAAATAGTCCCTATTAGAAATATAAATAGTTTCATAATTGTGCAAATTATTGAACAAATACATAACCAAAGGCTTTAGAAGTTAGGTAAAGAAATCGTTCCTTCTGTTTCAATAACGAGCACAGTGAATTATAGTTTGGTTAGGTGTGGTCATTTCCAACCAATTGCATGTTACATTATTCAGATTTTAGCATAAACTATCACAACGAGAGAAATTGTATGACCCATTCCAGTGTACATTCAATTTCCGATTCTGGCGCATTACATTTTAAACTGGGCACTCAAGTGTGCATAGAGAAATCTCAAATGTTTGGAGGAGAATCAGGACATTCCGCACTTATCATAATGATAAAGCTTTGAATGATGTAAAAACTGACGCCACTTTGAAGCTCAACATGATACAAATTTGTAAACGCAAGCGTTCCGATGGCATTCTTTGCTTATCTTTTGGTTCGTGAGTATTTTCTTTAGTTACACTGCTAGGATGTCAGTGGCTAGTTTGGCGCATTGCTCCGCCCCTCATGTTTGTCGTAAACCTGCAGTCAGACAAGAATAAGACAGAAATAAGAGCGTCCACTCGCCTCTATCTTCAGGGCCAGCATTCGGACACAATTACGCACGGTAGACATTTGGCATTTGGAGGTTGCGCGCACATCCACGGGCAAGTGGTAGCTTCAGCAAACACAGTGGCGGGCTAAACCATGTCCTTGAGCCCCAAACATTCAACACCTTTCTCAGTGAGCGATATTTTGAGCCCGATCGAAGAGACATTCAAGAAGTTTGCAGCCATGGAGAGCACAGCGAGCCTGGCATCTCCTCTCTACAGACAGACTCAGGTGTCTCAGACAAACCTGCAACAGCACAGCATGAGCCATAATACCTACCACATGCCACACTCTCAGTTCTCACACACCGCCATGGGAGGATACTGCAACGGGACTATTGGTACCATGGGAGACCTGCCGTCGTACCAGGAGAGCATGAGGAACAGCGCAACGGCGACGGCCTGGTACGGCTCGAACCCGGAGCCAAGATATCCAACAAGTAAGTTAAACCTGTTTTGATGGAAATGATTATTATATATAATTAAATAAAATTATAAATTAAATTCACACCGGAAATTGGGCGCATAATGTGTTCAGAACATAAATGATCGGTTGCAAGCGGTCACGCTATTGGTGCTTTTTTAATTTTAGAATATATTTATGTCTGGTTCTTCTTTTGTAATTCTTAAGTGTAAATAGTTTGCGAAAATATAAAGTATTTGATTACATAGTAGCAAGTTGTCATACAAGGTGACATCTTGCAATTTGGTTTTAAATATCTCACATCAGAAACATACACGAAGATCGATGGATGGATGGATAAGCTGATTTTTAAGATTTACGCATTTAAATATCATAGCAAATATATATAGCATATATATATATATATATATATATATATATATATTTTAAAGATTACTTCATTTCAATTTGAAGGAAACTTATGAAACTGAAATGCGTAATTAAAAAAAATATATATTTTTAACGTAGATAGATATGGCATTTTATTTTCTTTATATTTCTTCTCATATTTTTATTCTTACTCTGGCGATTTTATTAGCTTGTATCTCCTCCTACATGGTGTATGTACACATATGGGAGACCACGGTTAATTTTCACAAGAAATTAAATAAATAAATAATTTAAAAAAAGAAATACATTATTGTGTTTGTAGCAAAGACATTAATTAAAATCTTGGCTATAAAACAATCTACTGAACATAACCAAAAATTAAATGAACAATTAATGAAACTACAGAAAATATCCATCAACATAACTATACATTTGCTTGTTCTCTCAAGTTTCCAGGTTTATGGGTCCATCGACGGGCATGAACATGGGAACACTAACAGGAATGGATGCAACTAAATCTATGGTCACTTTACACGCTGCGCCACGGAGAAAACGGAGAGTCCTCTTTTCTCAAGCGCAGGTCTACGAGCTGGAGCGACGATTTAAGCAGCAGAAATATCTGTCCGCACCGGAAAGAGAACATTTGGCTAGCATGATTCACCTGACGCCGACACAGGTTAAGATCTGGTTCCAGAACCACAGGTATAAAATGAAACGCCAAGCGAAGGATAAAGCGTCCCATCAGCAACAAGGGGACACTGGAAACATGTGCGCGCAACAGTCACCAAGGCGCGTCGCCGTGCCCGTGCTTGTCAAGGACGGTAAACCGTGTCAGAACGGCTCCAGCACACAGACAACGGTTAATCAACAGGTGCAGAATGTGTTGAGCAGTGAGACTTTGGCTTCAGCTGAAGATTTGGAGGAGATGTCACCCAGTCCACCTCTCATGAACAGCCTCTCTCAAACTGACGCTGCGCTCATTGAATACACCAGCAGTATGGTGAACTCAAATCTGCTGTACGGCAGAACATGGTGATGCTTCACAGATCCGTTGAGTTTTATCAAAAGTGAGAAGGAACAATATTTGATTTTCCTCAAAGATAAAAAAAAAAAAAAAAAAAATCACTCGTCTGATGCAATGTGTTGACCCTCATGTGAATTGAATTTACTTTAATCATTTTTTAATGACAAAATAAGGACGGATGTGGACTGTAATGAAGACTAGAATAGTGTGATGCGATTTATCCAATCGATTTGGATGCTTTTGTAAAATTCAAGCTGTAGATGAAGAAATGTTGTGTTTAAATATCTAACATTGGACATTGTTTTAAGTCTTTTGTAAGTTTATGGAAAAAATGAGTGGCGCAAATATGATATTCAACTCAAATTTGACAATAAACCACTTGAAGCGTAAAACCGTTTTTTTTGTTACCCAAAAAGTTCAGAGAAACCCAAAAAGCAATCCTTATTAATAATGGGTTGATCCATCAATTATCAGCATAATAACAAAAAAAAAAAAACAATAATAACGAATAATGGAAAGTAAATTGCAAAGCTTACGGAAAATATAATTTTAGAAAAAACGCGTGGAGGCCAATTCCGATTCGAATTAAAAAGCAGTTTAGATAATTTAAAAAAATATTAGAAATCGGTTTATAGAATCTCATAATTTTCACTGCAAGATATCGATATTCGATATTACCGCGACATTTTTACTTGACCGTTACTGAAAATCTATACTGCAACCAGAATAATTTATTTGTGATTTTATTAAACCTTTTAATATTTTGATTATTTAAATTTATTTTTAGTGGATTTAATTACGTGTATAGAGATTTTTATTAGTGCGTTGCTCAATACGAAATACCTTTGTCTCATTATGCCAAAACTAGAGAATAATGCAGAACAATTGTCTCGATCCTGCAGTACTTATTAAAATAAGTGCAGATTTACTCATGTTTGTCATTTTCATACATTCCAGTCGACTCCATTGTTTGATGTCATTTTTAATCAGTCTCTCAAAATGTCGATCTGCATCTATAATTGACAATAAGGAAGCTATGAATATTCAGTCAACGATTACAATATGCAACAAAACATTGACTCATGAAGAGTTTATAAAAAGATCGACATTAAAACAATTATAAACCGTGAATGAGTTAACCAGTTAATCCCTAATAACACACTAACAGAGTCAAGAAATACATCAAACTCAGTAGTTTTGTCTCTCATGTATTTCATAGGTTTTACAGGCATATTCTTAAAAATCAGTGCATAGGAATATTTTGCCTGTTAAACAAGAAAAAAACTTTACAAATTAACAATGCAAAAAAGTTGCATTTTAACCCATTCAAATAGGGCTGAGATTAATCCGTCCATCTGTAGTGTTTTGATTAAGGCATAGGATCCAGAGATAGACCCGTGAAAGACAAAAAGAGGTTTAGATGATCAGAGATCAAACAGTGGTAATGTGTCCATGCACTTTTTTTTTAAATCAATAATTTTGGTTAAAATGCATAAAGGAAAGTGTATATAACAGGTCCATTGTGTTCACCATTTCTTTTGCTTTCAAAAGTATATTTTTAAATGGTCCTGTAGAAACACATTAAATGTTTATAAGGGTATAAAGTGTTTGCCCAATTAATATGAGGGTATAAAGGTGCATGGCATAATAATAAGTAATTAGATGCTGTTTATAGACATTTTAGATGGAGTATAGCATGTTACACCACAGGACATGTCAGCTTTCTAAAAGTATTTCATGTTATAAACCCAAATATATAGAATTTATAAGGGGATTCATTCCTTTATAAGGGTTTTGCATTGAGCCCTGAATAAAAAAACCGATTTGTTGCAAGGTACTCAGATCTGCTGCTGCTGTGGTCCACCTCTGCGGTTGTCGTGTTGAATGTGAGGGGGTCTCCAGCCTCCTCGTCCCCTCTACTGGTTCTGTTGGTGCCCTGAGACCGCATGGACCGATCCCAATCCCAACCATGACCTCCCTGCTTGCACCTGTGGAGATCAGACCAAATAATTAAACAAATCCCATACAAAACATTTCTCTCAAATCGAGTTTAGATTTCTGTTTTAAAGAGTTTCAGGACGTCTACGAACTGAGAGACCAATCAACAAACTCATTCACTTGTGTTCAGGACAGTCTTATAAAAGATACGACTTTTTAGCCCTGATGAAATGCCCTGTCAAAAGGGGGATTAAACTGGGGGATTAATTTCAGATGTGAAGATTAAAAACATATTTGGCCAAATAAACCACCTGTATAAATTTAAACTGTTACATCATCCTTCAGGGCTCCCATATCTTCTAGTAATACATATTCAGTCATTCATTTACCACATTATGACGATTAAAAAAAATCCAATATAGCAATTTCAAGCTGAAGATATACATTAGATCGGAGCATAACTACAAAAAAGGATATTTATAGACATTTTGACATTTCCAAGTTTACATGATCACCAAATTTAAAATGCACATGGCCTTTTTAAATCAACACCAATGTTTTAGGTTAAAAATCTTTAAACTTCCACCATTTAACGACATTTTGCCTTCTAAAAACAATATTTTTTAAAGGACACACCCATGTCATCTCAATTAATATGCTGAGGCTAGAAAAGGCTTCACGCATAACTATAAAATAATTAAAATGCTAATTGTTTTAAAATGGTCGAAATTCGTTTTAGATGGAATTTAGAATATTCTTGATTTTTTTTAGATGACTAGAATTTTTCTAAATAATTTTATAAACACTGCACTGGAAAACAGCCATTTATATTCTTTGAAATATATATATATATATATATATATATAAAAAACTTAAATTTCATAACTTTTCCAGGCCTAGAAATCATCCCAATTTCACCCTTGCCTGACATTTCCATGTTTACAATGACTGTGGGAACCCTGATCCTCCTGATCATATGGAGCAATGAAAACATCAAATCCAGAAACGAGTACAATGACATTTCTGTTGAATGTGCAAAAGAAGCATTTTGAAATGCAAAGACCATCTCAGTTTTATATCCACTTCACTCGTCCACTGTCAAACTAGTCTAAAGCCTCTGACTGAATGCAATGAATAGATCGGTCAACCTGTGCTTGTACACAAACAGGGTCACCTAAAAATGCCTTCCAATTCCAAACATCTATCAGTTTATAAAGAGCAGAACAGCATCCCTCATTACTAAAACAGGACACAATCTTCCAGAGGAATCCATAATCCCTTCTCCAGGTTCCTTGTGCATTTCATTTGGCTCTGTCCTGAACAGTTCAAGAAACTCCACTCTAATAACTACTGACCTAAGGTGACACAGGGCCACAATGGGCTGCCAGGCCTAAAAAATTGAACCAAAAGAAGCTGATTAGTCCCTGAAGTGGTCTGGAGCCAGAATCAATGGCGGCTCTGTGCGGCCCCCAGAGGCCCCTGCACACAAGAGACACTGAACTGCAACAGCATTAGTGCTGCCTCATTAAGCCCTGCAAACCTCTTTAGGAGAACATTTGTTTGGTGTGCACAGAAACTAATTCCAGTCCAGCCCCCCCATGGAGAACATCAATAACTCGTATCCTACACAGGAAGACAACTATCGCAAAGAGGAACAAGGTGACAAGTTTTTGTCTATTTACTAGATGTTATTAAATGTATAGTTCAAATGTTGCATTCTGATTGGATGAGCCACATTCAAATCTGCAGGAAAATGATAAAAAAAACCCACACCAAACAGGTCTCATTAAAACTTAATTGGAAACATTAAACATTTATTTTAGGTATTTTCTTTACCTTAGGGCCTTTTATGCACAGATTTGACTGTTTTCGACTTGTCCCAGAACCAAAAAATTAAAGTCCATTATAAAAAAATACAAATTACATGTTTAAAACTCTGATGATCCGAACAAAGAGTGAAATAACCCCAAACCATTTCAACTATTTTTATTGTGTAAATATTATGTCAATACTTAAAAATAAATAATTAAAATAGTGACTCTCCCACAGTTGTGGCATCATTTTCACATACACCAAACAATTTTCCCCATTTTTTTTTTATTTTAAATTTTAAATAAGTGCACTTGTTAACCAAAAGTTTCAGTGAAGAGCATGCTTGAGATGAAATGAGACATTTGAAGAAAACAAAGATAAATCAAGGGAAATATCACTTGTGAGCAGAATTATTTATTGGGCCAATATTATTTATTTCCAATCGAGCTGTCATTTTTACCAAATTATGTTAAAAGTGTAAGAACATTTATTGCGTATATTTAGGAAACATAGCTACGAACTTAGCAAGACCAATCAGTTGAGAAAAACAAACAAAACAAAACGTTAAACCATGAACGTTATTTCCAACACATAATCCAGAAGTTGAGATGTGTTGGAAATGAAACTGTTGAGAATTATCGTGACTTTCAGAAAGAAAAAATGACAAATCTCATGTGATGCATGTTTATAGACTGTTGAATATAGTCAGTAGCAAATTTAAAACTAGTGAGCATGAAAAATGTTTTAATGAGACTTTACTTTTTACAAGTACATGGTGCTAAAAGTGCCAGAAATGAAAGAGACACCCATTAATGGGCCAAGTTGCATTGCTTGACAACATTTACATTTATGCATTTGGCAGATGCTTTTATCCAAACTTACTTACAGTGCACTTATTACAGGGACAATCCCCCCGGAGCAACCTGGAGTTAAGTGCCTTGCTCAAGGACACAATGGTGGTGGCTGTGGGGATCGAACCAGCAACCTTCTGCTTACCAGTTCTGTGCTTTACCCCACTATGCCACCACCACACCTACACTACAGCCTACACTTATGATAATGAACTACATTACCAGAAATGATTCTAACATAGGCGTCTTTATCACAACAGCACCAGCTGTTCACTTGAATCGAGTGTAAATGTAACACATTACATTTTGCGTTATTCTGCATCTTGTTTGTGGCACTTGCATACAGGTCAAGACGTTCATAGCATAATTTTGTTCACCCTCCATGTGTAAACGTGGAAATGTACTTTTTAGAAGAGTACTACTTTCATGTATTTCCCAGGAAGAAAATGGCAAACATGGATTTGTCTTACCTTGGATTTGATGGTGGATTGGACTGGGGAGGCTGATTAAACCCAGCAAGTTTGAAAAATCTGTGAAGATCAAAATAGTTGATGAGTATGATATATATATATATATATATAGATATAAATAATAATAAAAAAGGGCCATGTAGGCACCAGACCACACAAGCAAGCATTTGGTTTTGTATGTAAAATGGTCATACAAGTACACCCTTTTGCACAACTCTGAATGATTTGTGGGGGGCATGAATGATAAATCATGCGTCTTGAGGAGTGGTGTGCTATTATTCAAGCAATCTGATTTGTGGTTTTCATTGGCAGATGATCGCCAAGTGTACCCTTATTGCCGATACTTTTTTGTTGTTGGGCAAAACAACACCAGAGCTGTGTTACCAATTCTGGGGACTTTGAGAGAAGCATTTCTTTAAATTATTTTTATGTTCTTTAGTATGTATAGCATTCATGTTATAAATAGGATATATTTAATTTCTACAAATGGCCATTTAGAATAGTATCAGAAATGAACTGTTCTATTATATTAAGGGGGCAACATGTGCCCCTGGAGTTGTTTTTAGGGGCATTTTTTACCATTATGAGGGAATTGTTATGGAATGTTTTTTCTAACCATTAAAAATGTAACAATATATCATCAACCTGTTACTTCAAATACTTCAACCTAAATAATCAGATAAGCAGTTACCAATAAATTTAAATGAACATCAAATAATTTCACAATATGTATACTAGGTGTAGAATAGCAATATATAATTTTTTGCCCCCACATTTTCAATTTTGGGGGTCGTTTGCCACCTTCAGTAGCATTTTTGCCCTGAGCCCTTGTTCATTTCTGACCTTGGTTCAGACCAAACGCGTTCTTGCGCTCAAAAAAGCAAGATGCAGGGCAATGAATAAGGCAGAACGCAGGTGTCTCGAGACACGTTTTTAACAGGTATCTAAAAACACAGCAAAACGTGGCAAAAATACATTCAACTAGTGCATGTTTAAACAAAAAAAAACAATTGAAACAAGGACAGAAGAAACTTTACGAGGAGGCTTGAGCGAG
This sequence comes from Xyrauchen texanus, assembly GCF_025860055.1. Lineage (NCBI taxonomy): Eukaryota > Metazoa > Chordata > Actinopteri > Cypriniformes > Catostomidae > Xyrauchen > Xyrauchen texanus. The sequence goes on from NC_068305.1 coordinate 38,637,242, forward strand.
GGTGTCGAAGCACCAGACACGCACATTAAATTCTCCTCCCCTTCACATCTGACACAATAACTCTAAATCATGTTTCACCAAGGGACAGTTTTAGAAATGAAAAGCCATTTCTAAAGTTTCTTTGCCAGTTCTGCACTTTATACAGTGATTGATATGAATGTGTCTTTTTTGTTTTTGATCAACAGCTGACAGTAAAGACCATAAAGAGATATTCAAATACACATCATAAAGCAAGTTTGTGCATTATTAATAGCCAAAATTTGGACCATTTTACAACATTTAACACTGAAGATTACCAAAAAACTCAAACTCAACGGATCTACGTGAATTTCACCTAAAGACGACTAGATTTCAGGCATATGATTGGCTCTCTGCTCTTGCCATCTCACAGCTGACCGCTACCTACAAAGGTGATGAGATAAAGCAGGCATTGATGTGTTGTTGTGGAGGCAGTCGTATGCAAATGTCTACCCTCAGTGTGACATCACAATGTGGAGGAAGCAGAGAACCAGTCATTTCGACAGCTTGGTTTCAACAAAAGCTCTTTTTGCAGTGAGGAGGAAGTTTTCAGTTATGAAACTTACAGTATGTTTTTTATAGTACAATGACCTATTTTGTGTCAACAGATCAAGGACATTTGTATTCCTCATGTCATGATCCCCTTTTAAAAAACTAAAACTTTCAAAGCCTTTTCAGGCATACAAAATATGACCACTTTCCTTGAGAAAGAAAGAAAGAAAATAAGATTCTTAAGATCGTTTCATGTATCCAGTTCCTATCAGAGAATTGGAGTAGTATACAACCACCTAACAACCACCCAGAACACATTAGCAACCATATAGCAACACCCTGGCAACTACCCACATTATCCATGCATTGTAGCAGCGGGCTTTGCATGGGCATGCACCGCACATTTTCTTCAGAAACCAAAATTCGTTTTAATAGAAACCGAAACTTCAATAATTTGAAGATGGTGGGTAAACGAGATAATATTTCAAATGCTACACAAACTATGAGTGGGATGTTGCTTAGTAGTCAATTTCTAACCATCTATCCATCTGAGACCATTTTCTCTCAGTAGGCCAAATGTCTCAAAAATATATAAGTAAAAAAATGCTTAATTTACCCTTATTTGTGTCAGCCTCTCATTTCAGGGGAAACAGTTGCATAGATTAATTATCTTCAGTAATATGAACAGGATTTATGGATGGGGGTGTGTGGGTGTGTGTGTGTGTGTGTGTGTGTGTGTGTGTGTGTGTGTGGTTTCAAAAGTGCCACATTTGCATTTCTTCCCGTGCTCAATGAAATAAGCATTCATCAGTCGGTGCTGCGGCAAACTCAAGTGCTCTAGTTCCAGAGCTGCAGGTCCTTCACAAAGACAGACTTTGTACAAAAAAAAAGAAAAAAGAATAATAAAAAAAAGTAGCAAGCGGCTTCTTTCCGATCTACCGTTGCCAAGGTGATCACCAGCTGCACAGCTTCGACCTGTTTGTTTTAGTGATAGGAGCAAAGACGAGTGCGAGTGTGTGTGTGTGTGTGTGTGTGTGTGTGTGTGTGTGTGTGTGTGTGAGAGAGAAAGTGACAAAGACAAGAACTTCAGCCAAAGAAAAAGCTGTCATTTACAAATGTGGGCTTGAAGGTGGAGTAAAGATGGAAAGAAACAAAAATAATTACTTGTTTGGAAGCCAACTGGATTTTGAGAGTATATACAGGAATGTTGTGGGTTAAATAAAGGTTAAGCTCCATCTGTGCAAGCTGCCATTTACAAGAGAAAATAATTATGACCGTTTATAAAAGCTAACTGAAATAGTGTTAACTGCATTCAACTTATAATACAAGTATGTTGACGGGGCAAGTGTACCAAAGTGAAATCTACTTTTCCATTAAGGGGCAATACTTACCCCCTAGAATTTATTTTCAGGGGCTTTTTTTCAGGACATTCCCTTTCTAACCCTATAAAAAGACTCTGTGTCCTTTTATATCAAATACTTCAATTTAATCAATTAATTAAATCTGAAAAATTAGACACTGTAGGCTGCTACCAACAACAACTAAGATTTGTAATGCTGGATATTGGCACTGATTTACAAATTTGATATAATTCCGATTCAGTTAAGATTCCAATTTCAGTTTTATTTCATTTGGGAATATTAAAAAAAATAGAATATAAAGAACTACATAATTTTTTGACACCAAATGTTTAATATCGGGAGCCTTTTTGTTAATTTTGGTGGCATTTTTGCCCAGAACCATCATTCATTTCGGACCCTTGTTTACAAGCTGATACTCGCAGCTCATATCTTTGTTAAAGCGTCTATATTACATGTTCTAAACAAAAATTGGCATTTTGTAAGCTGTAAATTTGTATTCATGTTCATTAAAGGATGGGAAAACTATAGGTAGATAAAATTAGAGCTATTCGGGTTTACCCGCTTTGCATGGTCATGACATGAGTTGAAAGATTGCATTTATCTTTACTTGGACAAGTGTACATTTATTAATTCATTTAATTTATTTATACATTTATGTACACATAAGTGTAAGTCTCATGTTAACATATTTAACATGTGTTTAATGAGTCTCATTAATATATGTTAAGCTGTTAAGTTGTCAAAATGGTTATTTTAGAGGTGGGAATACATTTCTAGGCAGTTAAACCAAAGGCTATATGGGTTTACTGTCTTTACATGGTCATGACATGAGTTGAAAGATTGGATAAATACATAGAAGACATTTTATCATATGTCTCAAGTTAACATCATTAAAATGTGTCTGATAAGTCTTATGGGTATATTTCTGAAACAATTTGTATTTGAACCTTTATCCAGGTGCAATGCCTAGCCTCATAGACTTCCATGTGGAAAATAATGAATGTAAATGATTGCTTTCACAAACTGAGTGATGTGTTGATATTATTTTCTGTGGTAATGTCAGCATTCTACACCGAATCAACACTCTTTAGTTTGATATCTAATGACCAGAGCGAGGAAAACCGATTGGACCACCCACTTACATCTCCATTATGATCGTCTAATTCATCCCTGCTCATCTCACAACCAGCCAAACGAAAAGACGAAATTGCAGCCAATTCATACTCCACTCAATAAACAGCGATCACAGTCCACAAACTGAATGTTTTGCAGTAAAGCCAGTTGACACAAAGCCCAAATAGGATTACGCATTACAAACACAACAGTAAATAGCGTTGCCATTAACTTAACAAAGGGATTACATTGTGCCAGAGCACAGACGTACACACAGATGGACCGTGATCTCTGTAATGAGCCCGTAATGAACCCCTCAATGCAGCTTATCAATATCCATGGAACACAGGACAGCAGGACTGTAATACACTAGTTGGTCCTTTACCAACAGCTGTTTTGATTAGGTTGAACAAAAGCCTTCAACTTGTCTTGGGAACTGTGCATTGAGCCGACGCCGCAGGAGGGAAAGAAAGTGAGACAGTGAGCTAGAGAAAGTTAACAAGGATTAATGGCACACAGACACACTCCGTTAGAGAAAAACAGCAATAGAATAATAGAACAGCCCTGGAAAATGACATTATGGTGTTATCGATGCAGGTTTATTTAACAAAGTTCTGGACTCTAAAAACTAACTCTGTTTTGATTTACTCGCCTTTACATTGCTCTAAACCTGTATGACTTCTGTGAAACGCCAAAGGAGATGGTTTGAAGCATGTTTATGTTGCTTTGTTTTCCCAGATATTGAAAGTAAATGGGGATTTTGCTCCAAAAGCACCAAAAATGCACTGCAAATTAATCCATATGACTCATGTACTGTATTCCAAGTGTTCTCAAACTAGGGTTGGAAACTGAGAACTGGTGTATTTAAAATATGACTAATAATTACAGTTGAGGGCCAGTACATCCAATTAGGAATGCACTCATTTCTTATTACAACACAATAATTCCTCTTAAAAAGTATTAAAAGAATTGCTAATGGAACCTTTAATGAATCAGAAACATTATAAGTAATCGGATTTGCGAAATTCCTTACAAATCTGAAACCCTTCGGTAGTTTTAAGGAACAGAACAAAATAAATTTATTCCAAAAACCACTTGACTTGACTATTCTCATCAATGTTTAATTTTTAAACATATGCAACCATGAACGATTTGAATGAACTACTTTGAATACAGCACACAAGTTGTAAGAATGACTTTTATGGTGCTTTTTTGTCATTTATGGAGCTTGAAATCATATATTCAGTTTCATTCTTTGGAAAGGCAGAAATCATTGGATATCTCCTTCTGTGTTCCAGGAAGAAACTAGGTAAAGAACTTAATTTTAGGTTGAACTAGCCCTTTAAATGAATCTAAATAGAAAAGATACTCTAAAAGGAGAAACCTGGACCACAAACTGCCGATTACTCAGTGACAAATACATGCATCATTATTATTTCAAGAGCTTAAAAAAAACAAAAAATGCAAATAAAATCTTGAACGAGTTATCAAAATTGATGAAACGCTGTCTCAATTCCTGAATAATTTTTTGATGGACTTATTCAAGGAAACATAAATGGCATATGGGACAGTTAGTGGGTTGTACGTTTAATTGGACAGTTTTGCATCACGGCCGAAGCACACAGACCAGTGAAGAGCCACAGTGATCAGCAGAAACCACCAAATCTCCATTTGCATCAAGTGGCAGCAGGGCGGCTTCCATTCGCCCACAGATGAGATTATTCATCAACTTGCAAATTGGCACATCAAAGTGACAACAGAAGAGGAGAGCAGCACGGGGAGACTGGAGCTGTTCAGAGGAGAACACGTCTATGGACAGATGGTCATTGTACATGCTGTCATTCTATGTCAGCCTCTATGTCACCAAACCGCTGTATTAAACCCAGCTCAGACACACACACAGCCCAAAGGAACGGCATGAGATGTAAAATGTAAATGTTGAGGCTTTATGGTTGCATGCTGAACATAATAGAATATAAAAATCCAACCCAACGAACCAAACACTATCCCAATAAACACTACTATACTTCATGGAGCTGCTGAGAAGAAATATGTAGGTCAGCTTGTCACTGTAATTCATCATCAAAACATGGATATAGCCTTCTGGTGGCTATATTAGATATAGCTGCACATTTAAAATGAGAGTTATGCAATAATTTCAGCACTATTGCTTCTCTCTTTCTGACAGAACAGACACGGGATGGCGTCAGCAACATACAGTAATAAATGTGGCTTCACTCTTTGTGTATATGTGTGTGTGCGTTTGTATGCATTTGTGTGGGGGCGAGAGAGGAAGAGAGAGAGAGAGAGAGAGAGAGAGAGAGAGCTCAGTGGCTGTGAGAACAGGTACTTTTCAATGCAGAAATAATGCTAAAGCAACTAATGACAGATAAAAATATCGACAACGAAAAGTTTACAGTTTTGGTCCGTTCTAAAATATAATCTTGGGAAAGTGAACCGAACCATGAAGAAAACACAACATTGTAACTATTTTAGCCTCCGTTTCAGAACAAATCAAGCAAGCTACATGTCCGAAAACGTCCTAAATCACTCTATTACATTTGTTTATGCTCATACGGTACTCCTGTTATTTCGGTGAGCTCTGCGTGACAGGGCATCAGGGAGAGAGAGTTGTGGCTAGTTGGTATGTTTGTCACCACATTTTGTATCAGCAAGTGCGTCGTACTTCCATCTGAAAAGAGCGAGATCTCAGCCAATCAGTCTGCATGTGTGACACCCTCTGCCAAAATAGAGTTGTTTGGAGTCTGCTAGTGTGGCAACGGCTTTGGCTAGGCACAAACTGGGGTCTGCCGAGTCCATAGTCCAACACTCTATGCAGTGAACTACCGCAGAAGCTAATCACATTGTAATAAGTGTGTAAATGTAGGTGAGTCTGTAATAAAACCGTTAAAATGTATCGATTTTCAAATGATGCATTCGAGTAAAAATGTTTTGATATGTGAAAAGGGTCAATTGCGGCCAACAAAAGCACGCCAAAAGAGCTCTGCGGCGGCCGTCCATATGTGGGTTGTTCTCCCTACACTCTCAAAACAACTTATATCTGAATATATTTAAATATTTTCCAATACAATGAAAATATATAGTTTCTACACTTAAAAATTAACAACTTTAAATCAATAGTTTACATAATTTACAATGCTTCAAGGGATTATACTTCATTCCCTCATTAAAGACATTAACTACACAGTCAGATTTTCAAATACTTTTTAGCTTCAAATCAAAGTTTGTAATGTTGTGACTCACCTCAGAGCTTGTTGGTTGGGTTTATGGCTTAGATCTCTTTTATGAAGGATATAATGAAATCCCTATGGAAAAATGAATGGGGAAAATACGTCCGGAACAAAGACAGCTGAAAAAGTGGGCGGGCACTGTTGCGCTCTATATCATCAGGCTGATTAATCAGGCAATATTTGGCATACCTGCCAGGCCAATGAGTCAATAAGTCAAATAAATGTTCATTTCATTACCTTCTCATATTGTATGACTGTATATTATGTATATCTTCATAATGTAATTTGTATATGATAACTGTATATGCACATATTAGAGAGCAGTGCGGCTTACTGTATTATAATAATAATAGGGTCAAATACATTAGAATCTGCAGACTTTTTAGTATATTCTGCACTTTTTTGGTAGGATATTCTGCATAATGGATTTAAGCATGGTATACTGTATTAAACAGAGCTGAATATACTACACTTCCATTGGTAGCTGAAATTATTGGACATGCAAGGGGCAGAGCACATCCTTTCGACATTGACATCTGTTATTGAAACACACATATCGGTTGAACACTAAGAATGCATTTGAATCTAGAATTAATCTACGTATTTACCATTTAAAACAGTATGTGATCTGACATTGCAAAACTCACTCTGGTATGAAGGGTAATTGCTTCTACTGAGGTGGACGGTAGTTTCCTTGGTGATAGTTTCTTGGTGGCCGGGCATTGCTGTACTGACCAGGGCCAAAAAGACCCACCCCTTGATTTCTGCTCACAATGTATGACTGGAAAGAGAGAGAGAGAGAGAGAGAGAGAGAGAGAGAGAGAGAGAGAGAGAGAGAGAGAGAGAGAAACACATTTAAACATCATTTTGAGAGTTTAACTTGATTTCTTCTAAAGTACTGAATTATCCCTAAGATGTTTTATAACAAAAATAAGCTAAATACAAATGTACTCGAAATGATAATTATTATGAATGTCATCAGAACAAACAAACAAAATAAACACTGGTTATTTTAAGTCCAAGAACACCTGTCTGCTTCATCCAATAAAAGCGCAATAACAGCTTTCATTAAGAAATTAAGTCTTTGCTGGGCATTAATCTGCATACATCTCCCTGCCAAAACACCATGCATAATTCATCTTTTATCATTGTCTGAAATTGCCAGATGTTTAATTAACTGGTTTTATGAGAACTATTGCACTAATTTACTATTTCTTTTCAAACAATAGTGCAAATAAAATAGCCATAATTAATGGATTCTGTGGGATTGTCAGTAGATCTTTCAGTTATGCCTAGACTCACTTGAGCTTTCTGAAAGCTGATTGGTCCAAATGGGTTTGTTGACGGTTTGGGTTGAACCCCAGGTGTGGTTTCCAGCTATGGTTACGCTGTTCCCAGTCTCCTGGCTTCAAAACCTTGTTAGGGATCCCGGAAAGTGGAATTTGATATTTATAAACAAGAATGAGAAAAATGGGGGCCTGGGTATCTCAGCGAGTATTGACGCTGACTACCACCCCTGGAGTCATGTGTTTGAATCCAGGGTGTGCTGAGTGACTCCAGCCAGGTCTCCTAAGCAACCAAATTGGCCCGGTTGCTAAGGAGGGTAGTCACATGGGTAACCTCCTCGTGGTCGCGATTAGGGGTTCTTCCTCTCAATGGGGCGCTTGGTAAGTTGTGTGTGGATCGCAGAGAATAGCATGAGCTTGCTTGGAGAAAAGGGGATAAAAATGACACAATATAAAAATGAATGAGAAAAATGAAAAAACATAAAAAGGGACACATTTTTACAAGAGGTCGACCGATTGTGAATTTTGCAGATACTGATAACTAATAGGAATGGCTGATACCAGATTAATCGGCAGATAGTTTTTAAAACTGATTGATAGAATGTCGCATTTTTTTCTTTTCAAAATGAATAATATCCCAGATGCAGTTTATTGTTCAACTAAAATCCCCAAAATAACCAGAAAAAAATACGATTTGGTGCATAACACGGGACTTTTAAGTATACAGAAGCCCAAAACACAACTGGGACTCTTATTATGAAAGTCTGAAAAACTATTGGCAACAGATTTTGGCAATAATGGAAGTTAATGGAATAATGGAAGCAACTATCTGTACCATTTAATCATCTACCTCTGATAAAAAAATAAATTAAAAAAAAAATAAAAAACATCCTTTAGAGTCTCCATACTGCACAAAGTATAGTCCATTTTATTTATTTAGTTTATTCAAAATAAGAGTCTACATATTTTCAAACACATTCTCAAAGACATCATTGTGCATATTTATTAACATTTAAATTTAAATGCAGTAATTAAATCACCAGTAATTCATTCTCTTTCTCACATCGAGTTAAAATACATCTGAAAACATACAAACTGTATCAAATGCAGAACTTGCCCCTGGTAGGACAACAGCCTTGAACATGTGGCCATCTTTGTACAGCGGATCCTTGAATTTGACCCTGCCAACCACAAACCATCAGTATTAAAGTCTGAACTCCAGAGATTAGTACAGAATCGATAGAGTGATGTCTGATAATTCATAACACCAGTATTGGCTTTTGCTCTACACAGGGAAACGGTACAACAGGATCTTTAATGGCAGAGCTATTCAAATTAATTGCATCACTCCAGTTTAGAGCAGCTTTATCAAAAGGTTTTGTTGAACGTCTCAGGGTTTCATGATGTGCCTGATCTCTAGAGGAACTAGTAAATATAAGCAGGAACAAGGCCAAAGTTTCAAGGACTAACACAAAATGTACAATCATGCCTCTTTTAAATGGAGTAGTATGAGTCCTTGAGCAGCTACGGTGCGGTGAAAAAAGTGATTTCTTCTATTTTTGTGTATTTTCATACTAAATGGTTTTAGACCTTCAAAAGAGATATAAATTAAAGCAAAGGCACCCGGAGTAAACACAAAATACAGTTTTCAAATATATGTTTTTTTTTATTGAATCAGAATAGTTATCCAAAACCTATATCATCCATGTGAAAAACTAACTGCCCCCTTAAGCTTAATAGCTGGTTGTGCCACCTTTAGCTGCAACAAAACACTTCCAATAACTGGAGAGCAGTCTTTCACAACAAATTCTGGCCCACTCTTCTTTGTAGAACTGCTTTAGTTCAGCCACATTGGAGGGTTTTTGAGCATGAACTGTCTGTTTAAGGTCCTGCCACAGAATCTCAATCAAGATCAAATCAGGACTTTGACTAGGCCACTCCAAAACTTTAATTTAGCTTCTTTTGTGCCATTCAGATGTGGACTTACTCCTGTGCTTTGGATCATTGTCTTGATGCATAATCCAGTTGTGCTTGAGCTTCAACTCACAAAATGATGACCGGACGTTCTTCTTCTTCTTCTTCTTAATAATAATTCACGTTTCCCTCAATTATTGCAAGTCACCCTGGCCCTGAAGCAGCAAAGCATCCCCACACATCACACTACCACCACCATGCGTGACCGTAGGTATGATATTCTTTTTGAGGAATTCAAATGATTTAACGGGACCCCTGTCTTCCAAACAGTTCCACTTTTGACTTGTCAGTCCAGAGAACATTCTCCCAAAAGGTTTTAGGATCATCAAGGTGTGTTTTGGCAAAATTCAGACAAGCCTCAATGTTCTTCTGGGTGAGCAGGGGTTTTTGCCTCACCACTCTTCCATGGATGGCATTTTTGGCCGGTGTCTTTCTGATAGTGGAGTCATGAACAGTGACCTTTATTTATGTGAGAGAGGCCTGCAGTTCCTTGGATGTTGTCCTTGGCATTTTTGTGACTTCCTGGATGAGTCGTCGCTGTGCTCTTGGAGGAATTTTGGAATATCGGCTACTTCTGGGAAGGTTCACTACTGTGCCAAGTTTTCTCTATTTGGAGATAATGGCTCTCACTGGGGTTCTTTGGAGTCCCAGAGCCTTTAAAATAGCTTTGTAACCCTTTCCAGATGGATGTATTTCAATCACCTTTTTCCTCATCATTCAGGAATTTCTTTTGACCTTGGCACAGTGTGCTAAACGGTGAGACCTTTTACCCAATTTCATGCTGCTGAAAAAGTTCTATTTAGGTGTTGATTTGATTGAATGGGGCTGGCAGTAACAGGCCTGAGTGTGTCTAGTCCAGGTGAACCCCATTATGTTTATAAGTGTAAAAATAAAAAAAACATGTTTGAGTTCAAGCAAAACAATAAGCAAGAAGAGCGACTAGGCGAAAACCACTGCTAACCCAGGAGAACATTAAGGGACATCTGAATTGTAAAAGAACACACCTTGATGATCCTCAAACACTTTTGGGAGATTGTTCTGTGGACTGACGAGTCAAAAGTGGAACTGTTTGGAAGACAGGGGTCCCGTTACATCTGGCATAAATCAAACACAGAATTCCTCAAAAAGAACATCATACCTACGGTCAAGTATGGTGGTGGTAGTGTGATAGTGTGGGGATGCTTTGCTGCTTCAGGTCCATGGCTGCTTGCAATGATTGAGGAAAACATTAATTCTGCTCTCTACCAGAAAATCATAAAGGAGAACGTCCGGTCATCAGTCCATGAGTTGAAGCTCAAGCACAACTGGATTATGCAGCAAGACAATGATCCAAAGCACAGGAGTAAGTCCACATTTGAATGGCTCAAAATAAGCTAAATTAAAGTTTTGGAGTGGCCTAGTCAAAGTCTTGACTTGAGCCCAATTGAGATGCTGTGGCAGGACTTTAAACGGGCAGTTCATGCTCACAAACCCTCCAATGTGGCCGAAGTAAAGCAGTTCTGCAAAGAAGAGTGGGCCAGAAATCCACCACAGCATTGTGAAAGACTGTTCTCCAGTTATCGGAAGTGTTTTGTTGCAGTTGTTGATGCTAAAGGTGGCACAACCAACTATTAAGTTTTAACTATATCATCCATTTTTCCAACACATTCTCACACCCCAACTCGTCACATGCGGACGCTCGGGCAGGATGTGTCGCATGGATGATATAGGTGTTGGATAACGTTTTTGCTTCAATAATATACATATTAATATACATAATATTAAAAATAGTAGTAGTTTGCTTTATATGACTTTGAAACAACCTTTCTGCTAACTGTACTGGGAAAAATTATATTATCCAATAGTCTCAAAGCCCACTATGCATGATCCACTCAAAACCAAATGAAGTCCTTCCATTATTTCCAGCAGAATTTTAAGCTTTACTCAGATGTGTCACATTATGTAACATAAATGCATCGCAAATGCCATTTCATGTTGTCTTTAAGAGGTTCATTTTCACTGTCACTCACTGGGACACTCATCAGGGCTCTCCATGTTGTTGGCAGGAAGTTTCCACTGGCAGCAGGAAATACACCCATCAGCTGCTCCAGCGGTTTGAACTATTGATGAAGAATTATGACAATCGTGACATCATGGCAAAATAGCTACACCGATTCAGTAGTCAACAACAAAAACAACAAGCACATTATTATTGCAACACAGACAAAACGATCACAGTTAACAGCTTGTTGTGTTTAAAATGACCGGTTTTGTCCCTTTCTTGAACTCTCTGAACATGCTCTTGATGTCTTTGAAGTCGGAGGCAAACGGTGCATAATGAAAGGGAAAATACCACTTCCAGGATGAGCAGCCCTGTGGGATAAAAAAAACCCACAAAAAAAAAAACACTCAGACATGGGCGTCACTTTGTGTTAAAAAAGAGGGGGGTAACCCTAACCCCAACATAACCATATAACCAACATGGACACAATGATTACTTATCCACAAATTTAACAAATGTATTAAACTAGAATCTAAAATTATTTTTATCACCAAAAATTTGAAAATATTATTAAACTGGGTGTTTAGTATACTTAAAATATTAGCTATAATTTAGCCTCAGCAAAACAGAGTTGACAATTTGTATTATATTTTTTATTAAAAAAATGTAATTTCCATCAATGTCATTTCCATTCAGCCACTTTTTGCAATTATTCTAGTAAATAAAAAAGGTACAAATAATTAAGGCACGTTACAACACCCAAATAATTCTGGCTAAACCATTTTTGGCGTGCAGGGACTTCTGTGAACATTAGAAGTATGACATGAGCCAACCATTGAATCAGTTTCCATTGGATTCATTGAATCAGACTGTTTGAACAGATTCATGATAATCAATAAAACTTATAAATTTTTGCGACCAAAGTTTAAATCAGACGCAATTAAAACAATTGTCTTGATGCTCTCCTATTCCTAAATCACAAAGAAGCATCTCGAAGGACAATGACAAGTTCTTAAGAATACATAACAGAAAAATTAAAAGCTAATTAAAATCAATGCAATATTTATTATGCAGCTTAATTTAAATTTGCTAGCAAAATCGACACAATTTTTGAAAACTTAGCCTAATACGTAATTTTAGGTTCAAATGAAGAAAACCAAGCTGGTCTGGAACAAAAAGACAACTTTCACTTTTGGGTGAACGAACCCTTCAACATAAAAAATGCCCTTTTGTGTCACTGTAACAACTCAAACTCAAAGACTGTCTGATGCATGTGCTCAGGATGGAGTTAATTACCTGCCATAAGCTTCCAACAGGACTGCGATGCTCCTCACTGAATGATACCGATATCAACTTGGTCAAAGGAGGGACAACACTCTTAAACTACACAGAAAATGAATTAACCACTATAAAAAATCAAAGCACAATGCATCTACGTGTATTTCAGGATGACTTCAAGGACATTAACACTAAAATGTATGGTTAATATAAAATCATTTTGTTTAATCATTGACCCTCAACATTTACTTAGTTTACTAAATTTAACCACTAATAGTTCTAATCATAAATAACTAAAATTGGCATAATATTCATACATTTTCTGTTATAGCATAATTTCATGTAGAGCTGCTTTGAAACAACGCATGTTGTGAAAAGCGCTACACAAATAAATTTACTTGACTTGATTTGGATCTGTGACCGCAGCACGCACTGACATATTACTGCTTTAGAGAGTCAAGCAATCTATTAATTTCCCCTATTTAAATCGGCACTCCATCAAGTGCCAAAAATCAGAAAGGTGCAAAAAATCCACATAACAGAAATTATACTCGTGACCCCTAAAATGAAAAAAATAGACACCTTAATGTGGGTAAATAAAAGCCATGTGAAGATCCTCCCCCTGCACACACTCCGCAATAATGCTTCCCCTCTCATCTGCCATTTGGCAGCGAACGTGTGTGTGTAAATCCGTGAATATTAGGCAGGAGGGAGCAAACATGTCTCACAGAGCAGTGATACTCCATAATGAATCAGTTCAGAATTCCCATGAGCCGGCTCTTGTCTGCTGAGCACATGCAGTGGAGCACAGGCCGTGCATTTATATAGAGCTCCAATTACTGCAGACAAATCCCTGAACACAGAACTCTAATCAGACTGAGATCTACTGGAGAGAACGGAGCTCTAATGACTGAATCTAAAGCTAAAGATCAAGACCCTGCATTACATCTCAACTAGATAACACTAACCAGCTCAAAGACCATGGCAAACAGCACAAAGCTGTCAGATCCGAGAAGTGGTAAACAGACAGATAATAAGGAGAATTTCATTTAGCATTTCCTGGAAGTATATTAAATTGGATGAGCGGTCAAGACTGGTTTTAGATTCATAATTCAAAAGGTGCAAAGAATATAAAGGAAGAAAATATGTATAGCAAGAGCAGATTGTGCAATACTTATTTAAGGAAACTAAGCAGCAAAAATGGGTAATTACAAAAATCACAAGCATCTTAACATGTGAACGGACACTTTGCATAGTGGATTTTTGATACCCATTTCACATGTGTAGATGTAAGCCAATCACAGCAGAGGTCATTTGCTAAAATTGTTTAATTTAAGTTAGTGATGGACAAATATATCATCCAACCTGCAGACAGCATTGCTAATGGATAGTGAACATTTTATGCCCAAACATATTGTGAAGTTTGAGTAAAGATTTTATTTGCTAGCATAAAGTGGCATTATTTAATAAATGGCATTATAAAAATTCTATATGGTCATCCACTAACAAAAATGTAGAATATGACCCTTTTAATCGTTTCTGATATGGTTCAGTCCTTCAGATGTCAAGTTCATAAGTGTGATCGGTATTGTGGAAGCCATTAACCTTTGTTGTGTACAGGTGTGTCCCTGTGACCAACCTGATAGCAGTATCTGAGCACCCAGCACAGTCCCTCAAAGTAAGACTGAACCACTTTCTGAAGAAACTCATCATCTGTTGCATCAACATCAAGTACCGCTGTTTCATCCCTCCTCCCATAACCTGCAAAACAAACATTCTTCAGAGTTTGAAGATGACAAGACGTTTTGACAAGTGGACAAAGACGGGATTGACTTCATTAAATGGATAGTTCAGCCAAAATATGACATTTATTTAGTCTTTCTTTCCTCAGAGGAACAAAAACGGAGATGATGGGCAGAATGACAGCCGCAGTCACCATTAATTTTTATTGTGTGTAATGAAAGTGAATGGTGACTGAGGCTGTCAGTCCTTAACATTCTTCCTAACATCTCCTTTTGTGTTCTATAGACAAATGAATGTTATGGGTGTATCTCCAACTGTGGGCACTTTTAGCACTGTAGATTTCTACAGAGTAAAAGCTCATTAAAACTCTTCACACTCACCATTTTTTGTGGTTTACTAACAATGTCCAGCAGCACACATGCATCACTGGAGATTTATGTCATTTTTATCTTTTATGTTTTTGAAAGTCATGATATTTTGCACAATGCCATTGCGCTGGACCAACCCCTGGGACATGAAATTGCCCCAAGTTGAATAGACACCCATACATGAGGGTATACATGGAACAACATGAAGGTAAGTAAATGACAGAATGTTAATTGTTGGTTGAACTCTTCCTTTAAACAGCGAGAGTCTCTCTTATGCCAAACCAGGCGTGTTTACTTCTATGCATCTGCACGCTTGTGAGAATTGCCAACTGTGACAGACTCTGTTAAGTGGCAAAAGAAAGTCACTTTCCACCTCAGCGCTGGTCATGATGTTTTGACATGCTCCGGAAATTCTGCTCAGTAAACAAGGATGAGCTGCATCTGTCTGGCGTAATATCGACAGCGTCCCACCGGTGATTCTGAAAAACCTCCATGAATACTAATTGAACCCAATCGATTGAGACAGCGCTGGACAGCTTATCACTGAAACATGAGCCGCTTTTGAAGGGATTGAAATTCTGTCATTATTTACTCACCCTCATTTCTTCAGGGGAACACAAAAGGCAATTTTTGGAAGAATATCCTGACCGCTCTTTTCCATATATTTAAACTGAAAGGGGTACACGAAGTCTGTCAAGCTCTTAAACAGCCAAAAAAAATCTAAATTATTCATTTGTGAGATAAACAGATGGAAATTTAAGTCATTATTCACTGATAATCTTTCCCTCCACCTAAAGCTCTGAAATGGGACTACAGGTCCCAGTTAGCCCCTGCTGGCAGTTGCAGGAACTACACCCTCCGGTGCTCGAGCATGTATTCCCATTGACGGCCATTTAAAAACAATCATGTATTCTGTCAAAATATATACACCAATCAGCCATAACATTAAAACCCCCTACCTAATATTGTGTAGGTCCCCCTCGTGCCCCCAAAACAGCACCAACCCGCATCAATGAACCATACATCTTAAAAAATAGCAGCTTTTCTTGATCACTTATGGTTCATATTGCCAATAAATCTATAAAGCTAACAAATGTGCTACACATAGGCCACAGCACAACATATTTGTACTAAAATGTATTGTTTTTTAGCACATTCATTAATGTGGTGTCATAAATAGTTTGCATTTAAAAATGTGTTCGAATGAATTGCTTTCACTGAATAAGGATTAATTGGATTTATGTCACTATACAGTGGCAGATCTCTGCAGCTTTTTGCCTTTGCAAATGTGTGGCACATATGACAATATACAGATACTTGAAGCATTCAGCTGATTTCTGTGAAGGGCTGTTTGATCTTTGGTTATGCAAAACCAGTAGTTTGTCATTATCTTTATGTCCCCTTGAGGTGTGTGTGTCTTCATGTTCCGTCCATGAACTCAGTGGCTCTTTCATTAATGGAGGCTCTTGTCACACAAACACAGACACACAATGCACAAACATTTATGTAATTTTCGGTGAAATCACATAGACAGCGAGACAGATAAACACTTCAAAAATGTAATTTAACTCAACCCTATATAATAATAATAATAAAAATGCATTTAGAAAACATATGTAAAATGTAGCCTACATGCACATCGGATCGCTTGAAAAATGTAAATGCTGTAGGCCTAGTCTCAAAAACAGATTTGTTACGATCAAGTGCCCAGATGAAATGAGTCATAAAACTGTATTTATAAAAAAAATCTGTAACCACATATTTCATCCTTCCTTACAAAGCAAAAAAATAAAAAATACAAAAAAAATCAGTATTTCCATGTTCTCCTCTCTTTAGATTATATGTTACACTGTAATGTATTACCAGTGAGCGCATGTGATGGCATATTTACTTCTAATCAGATAGTTCTCCATACACAATTTCAGCATCTACAAACATTTACCCCAAATTATTTTGTCCTGGATTTAGGACAGGGCGATTTAACCAAAATTGTATATCACGATATGAGTAATTTTATATCACGATTACGATATATCACGATATTTTAAAAGTTTCCTGGAAAATCAATAAAAAATGGTTTATATAGAAATAACCATATTGTAGCTAATGCCTATTTTCATAAAGATAAAGTAGTTTTAATTTATTAAGTATTTAATTCAACAAGACAAACAATGTTAAAGTAAATAAATTAATAAAAATCAACCTAACCAAAATGCTAAATATATGACCATTTCAGTTTTAAAACAATTTGTCCAATATTATTATTATTATTATTATTATTATTATTATTATTATTATTATTATTATTATTATTAACTTTGCTCAAGAAACTTACGATCAAAGCAATGCGACAAATAAAATAAAACATAAGTAAAAAAATAAAAAATAAAAATAAAAAATCCAACGAAAATAAACACTTCTTGAAGAAAATAGATAATACATATAATATTTGCAAAATGAATAAAGAAATAAAATATTCTTTTGTGTGCTTCATTTTGAGGTGGTGAAACAGATTGTTTATATTAGGAGTGATTATCGTTGTGTGAACCACAGATGTCACACCTGTTTTAATAACAAGCCTCTCTTCCTTTTCTTGACTTTGTTTGGGTGTTGTCCCATTCTGTGGCGATTTCATTCTCCATATGAGGTTTTCCTGGGTTAAAAATGATAGAGTCGCGTAAATGATCCCGCTTAGCTCCTGTCTCTGGAGCACAACTATCAGACATCCTGCTGGATTCCTGCACTTCCCAGAGCTCCAGAGACAGCGTGTGCCACAGTCACGTGAAACATTCCCGTGTCAGCACTTTCAACACACTAAACACCTTGATGAAGGTCATTATATTTGCTTGGGCAGTGGCAGAAAAATGTTCAATGCTGGAAAAACTCTGTCCATGTTTCTTCAATGCTCTCAGTCTCACATGAAGCCTTGGCTGCTGATAGATAAGCCCACACTGTGCACATGGATATTTACAATATTTACATCTCTCGATATACACGATATAGCAAAATATCTATGGGTTGACACTTTGAATCGTCGCCACGATATATCGTCATATCTCCATTTATCTAATATTTGTTTTTAAACAAAATATATTTGAATTTTTCAAGTTATCTATGTTTGAAGCCTGTCAGATTAGCATATGAGTTAGAGTGAAGAATACTTGTTTACTAACATGTCATAATTTTGACATAAAAAGTCGTTATTTTGAAATAAAAAGTCAAAATTATGTAATGCACATAATTACGGGATAAGTCAAAACTATGAGATGCTAAGACATAAATATGTGATACTAAGTCATAATTATGAGATTCAATTTAAACATTATGACATACAAAGTCATAACCTTGATAAAAAAATGTCAATTATGAGAATTTGTTTATAATCATTAGAAAAAAGTTAAAATCAAGTCATATTAGTGAAATAAATAGTCAAACCTTTGAGATAGTAACATTTGTGAGATAAAAAAATCTAAATTATTAAATGCTAACTAAAAACTGTGTGATTAAAGTCATAATTATGAGATACGAAGTCATAATCTTGATATACAAAGTCATTTAGAGATTACAAAAGTTACAACATGAGAAAAAAAGTCATGATTATGAGATAAAAAGTCAAATTTCTGAGGTTAAAAGTAAAAAAAATTGAGAAGTCAAGTTGAAAGTACTAATAATAATTGAAAAAAATCATATGAGATAAAAAAAAGTAATACATGAGAAGTCAAAATTATGAGATGCTAATTCAAAATTGAAGGTAAAAAGTCATATTGATGAGATAAGTCATCTCATAACAAAGAATTTGCATCTCATAATTTCAAATTTTTATGCATTTTATGACCCTGATATTATTTGAATTCTGAATTCATTAAAACATCATTCAAAAGACATTATTCTGTTACTTTTTCATAGTGTTGATGACAACGTTCCATTCTGCATTCCATTTCATAATTTGACTGACACCTTGTGGTTGAGTATGGTACTTCAGATGCCTTTGTCTTCTATCAGTGAGCTTCTTGATAACGTTATACTCATCATTCCCTTAAGAGCAGATTTGTTGGAGTAGAGATGTAGAGCAGTTTCAGAGCAGTTCTTGTGAGAAGGAATAATCGAATGGTCACTATAACATGGATGATAGTTACATACTACCATTAAGTGAAACAGGTGAGAATGACAGAAATGTCTTGCATGCTATGTGACGTCACTAGAGTGCAGTGGATCATGTTCTTAGTCAATTATATTACACCTTGAAGAACAGTGCCCTCTGCTGCATGATCAAATGAGTCAGATAAAAGTCTGAGTGCTTGATGACTTCCCCACTGCCCTAACTCTGTAATTGTCAGATCACAACATTTCTATTGAGAATGAATGGCATGAATGACAAATCAGTTTAATACATGTGTCTAGAGGTGACTGTGTTAAAACTGTATTTTGATATAAACCATCTCAGTATGTATGCAATGTTTCAGTCAAGTCCGCCACTGTTTAAATAACATTTTATAATTATCTCTGGATGTCCAGTTAAATCTCTTTATTCAAATAAGAAAACATAACATATGTCAATTACACTTTTTTTAAAATCAGAAAACGTATAATTATGTTAATAGTAGCTCTTTTTTTGGAGGACTCTGTAAATTGTTCTTCATATTTTATTAGCATCATGTTTAATTGGCTCCTGAATGGACAACCTTCAGACTCCCGTAAACAACTGCAGACACATTACTTAATGAACTGGGCTCACAGATAATGAGGTTCCTAACAGAGGAGCATAAATGCGTTTGGTTTGCAGCACAGGCCATTGTCACTGTCTTACAACAGCGGTTGCATGATAATGCGTCTCAGATTTAGATATAGATGATTCTTACAGGAGAAAATAACAGTTTATTTGTGGAGGGCAATATCACATGTGATGTATTTACACACACAAAAGGTAATAATCAACCATTGAATTACATGAATGTGCAAATCCAGCCATGAACATGCACCGGTCACATTTGACCCCCCAAATAAAAAATGAAGCCAATTAAAAACCATTTAGATAGTTTATATTGTAACAAAACTTGCATGATAACTAAGCACATTTGCCCCCTCAAATTCTCATTATCTTAAAGGTGCACTCAGTCATTTTTTTCCCCATTAAAAAAGTTTTACTCCTAAAGACATGAATTGTAATTTTGAAACATATGCATACAATTATGAAATGAGGACTGTAGTCATCTCAGTAACCTTATAAAAGCTGCTTTATTCTACATGGGCAGGGGCGACCTCATGGGGGATGCCATTTTAGAATCACATGACCAGCTGAATACTACTCACTTAATCTCAGGAACCATCTTGTTATTAGACACTTTCACTCTTGGACTAAATCAATCATGGCTGATTGTGAACAGTGAAAACTGTTGATTTGGAATGATGCTGCATCCACACCACTAGGTGTCACTCGAAGTCCAAGATGACACGAGCAAAAAGTTACTGTGTGCACCTTTATATCATAAATATAGTCTGTATTTCTATATAAAAACAATCTTTTTTCTTGCTTTTGGCGTGAAAAATGACTTTACTGGCTTGTGAGATTCACTCAAACACACTAGATGCAGAAACATAAACATAAAAATCCACAATATATTTGAAACATCCTTGTGTGTGTTACATTAATAAAGTTTTTGTTGACATTGAGAAGTATTTATTATCAGCTCCATTACGCAAGTACTGTGAAATCACTGCAAGAAATCGGCATTATATGGTGAATAAGTCTGCACGTCTCTCTAACGAGTGGCTAATGCGATTGTAACTTTATGTTTAAATGTCCAAAATAAAAATCTCAAACTTTTCTAACAGAACTGCAGCTTCATGGCCATCCTGGATTTCAAAACAGCAGCTAATTACAGATGTAGGAAAATGTATATATTCTGGGTTCATTGTCGGACTTTAGAGGTCAGATTCGACCCATACCAATTAAAATGTCCTGTTCTGTTCAAAATGTTGTTTTTTTTTCTTTATAAAAAAAAATCATAATGGAAGTAAATGGATTCACTTGAGCACAGATATACACAAATCACTAAATGGCAACAGGTTAATTGGCCTTAAATACAGGTCTCGTATTAAACTCCAAAACAAGGTAGATGTAAACATTTGGAGAGGAAAATTACCTTTTTTTTATCTGTTGACATCCAGTAACATGCGTTATGAAAAGAATATTCTGGGTTTAATACAAGTTATGTTCAATCGACAGCAATTGTGGCATAATGTTGAGTATCACAAAAAATGATTTGGACTCTTTCCTTTTCTTCTTCTTCCTCTTCAAAAAAGCAAAAATCTGGGTTCCAGTGAGGCACATACAATGGAAGTGAATGGGTGCCAAGCTGTAAATGTTAAAATACTCAGTGTTTCGAAAGTATAGCCACAAGACAAACAATACGTGTGTTCACACAATGTTAGTGTGATAAAATCACACAACCCTGTCTGTTTAAATTATATCCAATTTTTCAACTTCGTTTCCATGGCGACGAATTGGCTTTAATACCTAAACAACCATAAAACTGATGAATTAAACGACTTTACAGCTCAAATAATACATGAGTTTTAACAGAAGATTGTAAGTGCTTTTATGAAATCATAATCTTTACATTTCTGCCTTTAAATACTCCAAAATTTGGCCCCATTCAGCTCCATTATAAGTGCCTCACTGGTACCTCTTTTAAGAAAAGCATTGATGAGTTGATAATATATTTTGAGGTTATTAAGGTTATACCAAATATGCTGTCGATTGAGCTTACTCAGGGGCGTAGATACCATGGGGGTTGGGGGTGGCAATGTCCAAAACAAATCTACACCCTTGATCTTACTTGTATTGAACCTGGAATATGCCTTTAAAACCAGTCAGAATTTGTGTTTGCGCAAGTAATACAGATCAAATGAGACATAAGTTGCCACATTAACATGCATTAGCTTTTAGCAAATAGCGAATTTAGCAAGCTGGAAATGAATCCTAATGGTGCTGAAGACAATTGCAATAATATCTCTAAGCAAACTTTTTGTTGAGGCTTAATGCAAATAGACTTACAGAAAATCAACAGATGACATGATTAACTCACAAGAGCTCAAAAAAAGATTGAAGCAGAAATGCTTTGAATAAGCATCATCCCAGGACTTTGACAATAGATTGTGATTGTTTCATATTTATCAGAGCTCTTTAAAATGCCCTTTATGATTATTTGCATTTTCTTTAGCCAATGGTGCATTATTATGCTAGTTAGTGAAAGTAAATCTCTGACAACATCTGACTAAAGTAAAGCTTTTTTTTCTCTATAGTTTTTTTTTTTATATTAAGAAACTTTTCAAGTGTAAAGGCCACCGCATTAGATTATTTATCCTTTTGAATGTGCTGAGTTCAGTTGAAAAAGGAAGCAGGCACAGATATACCAGTAAATTTCAATACGTCAGTGAAACCAGGATCTTTGTCTTTCAGCTTAATTGAAATGAGTGTGTTTGTAACGTGGCTCTAAAATGCTCTTCGTGCAGGCTGAGCGCTTTAATTGGGCTAAATTGATGAGAATTGAAAGCACTCAGTTAAAAACAAGATATCACGTTGGCAGGCGGCCTGTTGTGCCCAATACCACAAAAGCACAAGGGCTCTTACCTGCCCATTAGCATAGAGATGCCATGGGTGAGGATCCGCCGTACACGGTTTTAATAATAAACACATTTTCCTGTTAGCCTCCAGCACAAGAGGGAGTCAAACATTTTCAGAGAGCATTTGTCATGCAGCTATAGGCTACTTTGGCACATTTTATTCAGTGTACACATACTTCAGTCAAAATACTGAGCTAAAACGTAGCTTCAGTCATAATGGTGGAAGCGTGTTTTACAAAGCAGATAGGCCCACACACCGATCAGCCACAACATTAAAACCACCAGCCTAATATTGTGTAGGTCCCCCTCATGCCGCCAAAACAGTGCCAACCCGCATCTCAGAATAGCATTCTGTGATTATGTTCTTCACACCACAATTGTACAGAGTGGTTATCTGAGTTACCGTAGACTTTGTCAGATTGAACCAGTCTGCCCATTCTCTGTTGACCTCTAATCAACAAGGCATTTCCATCCACAGAAGTGCCGATCACTGGATGTTTTTGGTTTTTGGCACCATTCTTCATATTTGGGGGGCCTGGGTAGCTCAGTGGCAAAGACGCTGGCTATCACCCCTGGAGTTAGCTAGCTCGCTAGTTTGAATCCCAGGGCGTGCTGAGTGACTCCAGCCAGGTCTCCTAAGCAACCAAATTGGCCCGGTTACTACGGAGGGTAGAGTCACATGGGGTAACCTCCTCGTGGTTGCTATAATGTGGTTCGTTCTCAGTGAAGTGTGTGGTGAGTTGAGCATAGATGCCGCTGTGGATGGTGTGAAGCCTTCACACGTGCTATGTCTCCGTGGCAACACACTCAACAAGCCACATGATAAGATGCACGTTTTTGTGTTTTAGAAAATGAGTTACGAGCTGAAATTAATTTTTGTGTAATGTTTTCAAAATTATGCCACAAATGCTGTTGATTGAGCTTAACTTTTATTGAACCCGGAATATTCCTTTAAGGACCATGCTACTGTATTTTACATACATAGCACTTTATATAACTATTTAAATTGCCTATTGTTTTAAAACGCGTATTAAGGAGGGAAAGTAACTACAATTACTAATTACAGCAGCATCTCTTTGAATAACCGATAATTATTCTGTCTGTCTCAAATGCTTTCTTAATTCCTGCATTCAGCAATCAAATGACACATTTATGGGACACAATAGCACAGGTAGACCTTATTAAAGAGGTATGCATGTGAGATCGAGTCTGATCGGGCAGGCTCGGCTAATGCAGCTGTTCAAAAATCCTTTAAAGTGTTTAGTGCTCTTGTCCGTGTGCTCTTTGAAGCACAGGTCAAGTTCTGTCTGTCTGCTCTCTTGATATGGATTAAAAAATGCTCTAATGTACTCTTTTCAGCAAAGAAAAAAACTATAGTAGCAAAAAATAGGTTGAGTAGAAAGGAACCATAAACATCCTTGAATAAAATGAGACATTTGTTCTGTGTTTGTATTGTAAGCACATTGAATTTACTGCCTGTGATTTAAACCATATTAATGGAAGCAAAGTATTTTTGCTTCCACATTGTTTCAACAAAAGAGTAACCAGTGGCGATTCTAGCTTACTTGGTGCCCTAGGCCAGATCCGATGTGGTGCCCCCCTTAATATCAACAACAGCATCATGAGAAACAGATAAATATTTAGGTCATTTTTATACTCTAAATCTCCACTTTCACATCTGAAAGTCACATTTGATGCCTGTTTAGTTTCACTTTCACGCCTGAAAGTGTAAGTGGAGATTTAGGGTAAAAAGGGATTTAAATATTGATCTGTTTCTCACCCACATCTATCATATCGCTTCTGAAGACATAGATGTAACCACTGGAGTCTTATGGATTACTTTTAGGCTGCCTTAATGTGCTTTTTGGAGCTTCAAAGTTCTGGCCAACCTTCACTTGCATTTTATGGACCTACAGAGCTGAAATATTCTTCTAAAAATATTAATTTGTATTTTGCAAAAGAATGATAAAAATAACTAGACAATAAATATAGAAAGTAAGTATATATATATATATATATATATATGTGTTCAAATGCACTTTGGAGCGCATCATATATATGGATAAATATTTTCCATCTGAAAGGAATAAATATTAAATGAAACAAATGACAATACAATGCAAAGTAATCTCTTCAGTAATCAAAATACTTTTTGAATGTAACTGTATTCTAATTACCAATCATTTAAATTGTAACTGTAGTGGAATAAATTTACTTATATTTTGTATTTTAAAATGCAATCCCGTTACATGTATTCCGTTACTCCCAAACCCTGTGTGTGTGTGTGTGTGTGTGTGTGTGTGTGTGTGTGTGTGTGTGTGTGTGTGTGTGTGTGTGTGTGTGTATGTTTATACTGTACATACACAAATACATATATATATATATACATATATATATATATATATATATATATATATATAAATTATACTGTTGATTGTGATTATCTTATGTTTGTTTAGAATGTAAGACTACATTATGAGCATTCATAATCTAAACCATATAGAGCCTTTAAGGCTGTCTAGCCTGTCAATAACATCTCAGGGCACCTTTCCCCCATAGCGATCTTGCGAGCTATCTGCAGGGGCGGGGTGGTGCAATCTTCCCGGAGCGGGGTGGCACAATTTGGGGCACCTTTCTCCCATTGCGAGCCATGGGCGGCTCTGTGGCAGGTCATCACCTATGCCAGGATCCACTGCTGAGAGTAACAGATTTTGCCCAAAAAGTAGTTGGACACTTAAAAATGTATGGCAAGTGGCATTTATTTGAAAGAAAATAGGCTCTAGTAGGCCTACACTTTTCAAGCAAAACATTTCAAAATCTTTGTTAGGTTTGGGTAGTATTGTCAAATGTTAGTGGAGCATGTTTATAGAGTAGTTAATGTGCCGAAATATCATTGCTTCCATGGTAATTGCGACTCACGTGTTGACTCACATGCTCTTCAGGACAAGTAGCACAGTCCTTTGCATCTCAAGTGTAACGCTCTATCAGTTGACCTTTAAATGTTGTTGGCAATTAATGCAAATATTTCGCCTTATAGGTCTATTGTGCTAAGTACTATATCAGTGAGTGAAATGAGACAGTGTTGTCACGTCCAGTTCATTTTTGGGTAAACTATTTTAGCAATTTGTTTTGTGTACTTTATTAAAAATCCCATTCATACATTCATACATGCATTATTGCAAACAAACAAACTCTATAGCTTTTCATTAACACACATCTCTCTGAAATGCCATTCCGACTACAACCCAAAATACCTGCAGATGTACATGCAGCGCCTCTCACCGTAACAAGTGAGTGTCTGACCTCTCATTTATCACAGCAGATCTCTCTGAGACATGTGTGTCAGTGTAAAACTGTCCCAGAGGGGCCGTAACGGGGCGGACCACCAACACTCTCGGCCAGCAGACAGAGTAAGACAAAGTAAACAAACCCAAACAAAAGCGCAAAAGCACCCTAAGAGATGTCTTTGTACCATCCGACACAAGGGATTTCCACTGAGCCTGGCATTAGTCTGTTTCCTGTTGGCCTTACTCCACAAACCCAGAACTGCCCCTTTAACAAGCCCCTGGGCTCATTAGAGATAGATATCCCTCACCCCTCTTCCCCCGTTTGTTTGGGGTTATTGTAAGTCGCAGGGCTGCATCTGAAAACATATGTTTGAAGACGGACAGTAATAGAGGGCAGGTGCTGGTGTGTGTGTGTGTGTGGGGGGGGGTATGGGGGTGCTGAGCTCATCTTTAGACCCAATGAAAAGAACCGGCCGTTCTCTACAGCTGTTGGTTAGACACACATCAAAAGACACTTTTCTGTCTAACGATGCCTTTGTCCACTTTTACAGCTGGTGTACACAAGCGTCAGACCCACTCTTTAGATATTAAACATTGAAAACCTATTAGAAAAATACATTACATGTTTAAACTCTGATAAAGTAAACAAAGAGTGAAATAAACTGAATATTTTTTTGTTTTTATTTCCAAACAGATTATGCAAAAATATGTAATTGTGTAAAATTATTTTAATTGTGTGTATTTAGAATACAAAATAGATTTTATATATATATATATATACTGTATAATATATATTTTGAATGGCCAAACAGGAAATAATGATATAAAATCGCAATGTATAAATGTAAATCCTGAATATATCATTTTAATTGAAAATTTGAATATATACTTGTGAGTCCGAATATATATATATATATAAATCTCAATATGTAGCAGTGAACTGTATTATAATGGCAAAATATCATATTCTAAAGTCGTAGTTTGCATTCTTGTATGATTTTGCCTCACTACATATAAATATACAACATGTACAGTATTATTCATGTCTTCTTAGAATTCACCCTAAATCGTTCATTTGGCCTTTAGAGGTGCATTTTCTAGGAATTGTTTTTATTTCCTGCCACAATGTCAACAGCCCTCTCTCCCATAGACTTCCTCATGCCCAAAGTATTTTATTCCCTTCTGTGCATTGCTACTAAAACTAATATTAAGATAAAATGTCCCCCCATTTCTCCAGCAATGGAGTTGTGTGTATTCTCACGCATGTCGTGGGTTTTGTGTAGTTTTAATGGAAACCATAACATATGTTCCTATAGCAGAAGGTGTTTTTTTTTTCTTTTTCGATTATTATATTGAAGGCTGTCCTAACTAGACAGTTCTTTAAATGCAATATTTACATTTATGCATTTAGCAACTTACAGTGCACTTATTACAGGGACTATCCAATCAGAGCAACCTGAAGTTAAGTGTCTTGCTCAAGGACACAATGGTGGTGGCTGTGGGAATCGAACCAGCAACCTTCTGCTTACCATCTCTGTGCTTTAGCCCACTACGCCGCCACCACCACTTATGCATACATTTTTCCCAGTATGTGTAGATACTGGCTGTGTAATGAACACACTAGTCTCTGTGTGTTTTGTGAAACATGAATGATCTGTGTTTTATACCAGAGGGAGAAAAAACCAATTGTTCAGACTGGCTTCAGAAGACGAGTTCACTGCGTTCACTGATTTTGCATCAGTATTGATGACTGGAAGAGATCTTGAATACATGATCATTTGTATTTATTTATTTATTATTAGTTTTGTTTGATGTGCTTTCTTTGTAATTCTCAATATGTACATTTCAAGTCGTTTTAACGTTATGTATTATATTAATCAACATTAACATATATGAAAAAACAAACAAGCAGGTGAACAAACAGATATAGAGGGTGTCTGTATGTAGACGTTAGATGGATAGAGAGTGAAAAAGTGAGCGAGAGCTTCACTGATGTGTTCAGTAAGTGTTTTGGTGTAAGTGATGCTACAGCTTATTTTAATGGCCACTTATAGGGTTTGCTCTTTTCCACACATCATAAATGCATCTCTAGTGCTTTGTGTGTGTGTGTGTGTGTGTGTGTGTGTGTGTGTGTGTGTGTTTGTGTGGTTTAGTTTAGTTTTGGTGGTTTAACAGGACATTTGTTTAGGTTATACACCAGAAGTAACGAGGGTTTCTGCTATAAAGGTGGTTTATAAGGACATACCTAGTGCCCCTGTAATTCAAATAGCTTAAAAAAACATATTAAACAATGTTTCTTTTTGAAAATGTAAAAAAGCTTTCTGTGAGGGTTCGGTTTAGTGGCAGGGTTAGGGGAAAGAATAGATAGTTTGTACAGTATAAAAATCATTATGTCTGTGGAGAGTCCTCATAAACCACAAATACCAACATGTGTATGTGTGTGTGTGTGCATGCGTGCCTGGAATAGTGTAATGTAATGTTTACTGTACAGTACACAATTAGTTTTTTAACTAAATGTGTGCTTTGTGTGGTAACATCTCAATTAACTGGATTTATTCAAGTTAAAATTATAATCTAACATCACTGAATTAATTTGATATTGGTCACATTAACTAAACTTATTTTATGTGTTTGGATTAGGTAGAAATTCCACCTTAAGATAACAATTTGTGGTTACAAATTTTTACAGTGTTTAACCTAATGCGACCGCATGCACACATGCATGGACATTGTATTTTGGCTTTGCTATATGCAACGCATAATTTAAATCCACTTAAACCGACTGATCTCAGTTCAGAAGAATCTGGGCTGTCAGTAAAGGGTTTAACTTTCGACTTGCGGAGTCATGTGACAAAACAACATGACGCCGAACACAGCAGAGTTTGTCTTTGGGAGAACATCCGGTAAGAAACCTTATTACGTTTTTACATTGAAACCTGTCAAAGGTTAAAAATACTATTTTTTTTCTATTTAAAAGACTCAAAAGAGTCTCTAGTTTCATCTAATATGCCATTTTAAAAATGTAAGATATTTATCGCGAAACGGCAGGCTGTTAAACGCAATGTACACAATAGTGTACAACAGAGCTATTTTTCCAGAGCATTATCACATTGAGAATAAATTGGTTCATCTAAAAGCTAAAAAAAATAGCATTTGCTTTATATGGAGTTAGGATGAAAATAAGGTGTATTTCGAACTGTTCTGAGACCAGTGCAGCCAGACAGCACACTGGAAGTTTAGTCATTCACTAAATAAGGAGCAAGGGAGCATCCTATATATTTCCTACGCAGCATTCACTCAAAAGTTTAGTTTAAGACTGCAGATGATGTTCGCACCACTCAACATGTTTGGCAGACATGGGACAATATTACAGTAATCAGTACATAGATTCCGAATTTATAACATTGAATTTTATTTGAACATGGTTGGCTGTGATTGGATGATGCTGCCCATTACTTGAATTATTTATGCTAATTTCTGATTGGTAAAATGCTTCAGCATTGGCTATCACTTGTTTGTTTGACAGTGCAAAGTGAGAACACTGAGATTTTGTTGCCAAAGTCACTTCCTGCTTTGATAGATCATCTGTTTTAGCCAGTGGACAGCCACGCCACCACTGAGGTCATGACTGAACCCTGAAGAGTTTCCATTGTTGTGAGGGACTCAGGAAGGTCACAGTCAATAAAAGAGGGTTTAACTAAACATCTATTAACCCAGGGCAATATTCCCCCTAAACCGCTCACACAGAAAACAGCCCTAAAGGGAAATGCAATCGGCATTGTTGTAGCAAGCTGTTTCGTTGGCGTTGTCAGTCGAAAACTATAGTTTGGCTTTATTAGGTTATTTGTCTGGTCTCTATGTTTATGATTAAGAAAGATAGTGGTAGTTCAGTACTCAACAGATGGGAGAGCTTTATACAAACCCCATAACCAAAACCGTTAAAACCTTTTATTTACTCGCATTTACCTTTGCATGGTAAAATTCTGCAGGTGGAAAAGGCTGCATGTATACTCTGGTAGAGTGACGGATATGAAGAAACTCACCATCTAAATGGCTCATACTTTGTGAATATATGCCCACACAGAGGTTGCTCCCAAACTAAGCAACTTACTATTGGTTAATACTGAGAATTTGCATGTCAAATGTTCACTAAACCTGAAACCCACGTGAAATTCTACACCACCGGAAGTCAATCAGGCAAAAACGTGAGAGATTTCAATGTGACCGAGCTTAAGAGTATCAACAAACAAAGAGGAGATTTACAATTTCCATAATTTCACATAAATAATTAGATATTTGTCATGAAACAATCATACAATACAGAAATAGAAGCCTATATTTATATATACACACAGCAGTGGCCAAAAATATTGGCACCCATGGTAAATATGAGCAAAGAAGGCATTGAAAAAAAACTCCATTGTTTGAGTGGTGGTGGTTTAGTGGTCTAAGCACATAACTTGTAAGCAGAAGGTTGCTGGTTCGATCCCCACAGCCACCACCATTGTGTCCTTGAGTAAGGCACTTAACTCCAGGTTGCTCTGGGGGATTGTCCCTGTAATAACGGCTCTGTAGGTTGCTTTGGATGAAAAGGTCTGCCAAATGCATAAATGTAAATGATCTTTCATTCAACTAATCTACAAAAATCTCACCTTCATTTGAAGTAAAACAAATGGGGTGAATATCTCATTATTAAATAAATAGATTTCTCCAAAATGCATTGACCATAATTATTGGTACCCTTTTATTCAATACTTTTTGCAGCCTCTCTTTGCCAAGGTACCAGCTCTGAGTCTTCTCTTGTAATGTCTAATGAGGTTGGAGAACACCTGGCAAGGGATCTGAGAACATTCCTCCGTACAGAATCTCTTCAGATCCATCAATTTCAGAGGTCTATGTTGGTGGACTCTCCACTTCAGTTCAACCCACAAATGTTCTATGGGGTTAAGGTCAAGGGACTGGAATGGCCATAGCAGAACCTTGATTTTGTGGTCAGTGAACCATTGTTGTGTTGATTTTGATGTTTGATGTGGATCATTGTTTTGCTGGAAGATCCAACCAGGGCCCATTGTAAGCTTTCTGGCAGAGGCAGCCAGGTTTGGATTTTTTATCTGTTGCTATTTGATAGAGTCCGTAATGCCATGTATCCGAACAACATGTCCAAGATCTCTGGCAGAAAAACAGCCCCACAACATTAAAGATCCAGCACCATATTTAACCGTGGGAATTGGGTACTTCTTCATCTCTGTGTGCGCCAAACCCAAAGCTATTTTTCTGTTTCATCACCCAGTCACATTTTAAATTCCAGTAGGGTCTGGCAAACTGAAGATGCTTGAGTTTGTTGTTGGATGAGAGCAGAGGTTTTTTTTCTTGAGACCTTCCCAAACAAATTGTGGTGATGTAGGGAGATGTCTAATATATACATTTTTAGACTTTCTGACTCTAAGACCCAACAAATTTCTGCAATTCTCCAGCTGTGATCCTTGGAGATTCTTTGGCCACTTGAACCATCCTCCTCACTGTGCGTGGAGACAATATAGACACATGTCCATTGATTGGAATTTGTTAATTATTGTGCTGATGTTTGAAATGGGCAATTTCAATGCTTTGGCTATTTTCTTATAGCCACTCACCAGCACAACAACCTTTTGCTGCACATCAGAACTATATATATATATATACACACTCACCTAAAGGATTATTAGGAACACCTTTTCAATTTCTCATTAATGCAATTATCTAATCAACCAATCACATGGCAGTTGCTTCAATGCATTTAGGGGTGTGGTCCTGGTCAAGACAATCTCCTGAACTCCAAACTGAATGTCAGAATGGGAAAGAAAGGTGATTTAAGCAATTTTGAGCGTGGCATGGTTGTTGGTGCCAGACGGGCCGGTCTGAGTATTTCACAATCTGCTCAGTTACTGGGATTTTCACGCACAACCATTTCTAGGGTTTACAAAGAATGGTGTGAAAAGGAAAAACATCCAGTATGCGGCAGTCCTGTGGGCTGAAAATGCCTTGTTGATGCTAGAAGTCAGAGGAGAATGGGCCGACTGATTCAAGCTGATAGAAGAGCAACTTTGCCTGAAATAACCACTCGTTACAACCGAGGTATGCAGCAAAGCATTTGTGAAGCCACAACACGCACAACCTTGAGGCGGATGGGCTACAACAGCAGAAGACCCCACCGGGTACCACTCATCTCCACTACAAATAGGAAAAAGAGGCTACAATTTGCAAGAGCTCACCAAAATTGGACAGTTGAAGACTGGAAAAATGTTGCCTGGTCTGATGAGTCTCGATTTCTGTTGAGACATTCAGATGGTAGAGTCAGAATTTGGCGTAAACAGAATGAGAACATGGATCCATCCTCTGATGGCTACTTCCAGCAGGATAATGCACCATGTCACAAAGCTCGAATCATTTCAAATTGGTTTCTTGAACATGACAATGAGTTCACTGTACTAAAATGGCCCCCACAGTCACCAGATCTCAACCCAATAGAGCATCTTTGGGATGTGGTGGAACAGGAGCTTCGTGCCCTGGATGTGCATCCCACAAATCTCCATCAACTGCAAGATGCTATCCTATCAATATGGGCCAACATTTCTAAAGAATGCTTTCAGCACCTTGTTGAATCAATGCCACGTAGAATTAAGGCAGTTCTGAAGGCGAAAGGGGGTCAAACACAGTATTAGTATGGTGTTCCTAATAATCCTTTAGGTGAGTGTATATATATATATATATATAATGTTAGAGACTCTTTTTATATTGGCGAATTTGCAACCCACTCAACAACCTCCTAGAACACCCTAGCAACCACTCAGAATACCTTAGCAACTGTAAAGCAATGCCCTGGCAACCACCCAAGCATGGACAACTCTTATACTGGCAGGCACCACTCACATTAAATGTAAAAATCTAATTTACAGATGTTATTAAAAGAAACAACGATTGAACAAATACACAGTTGTGGTTTCAATAAGAGTTTTATGAAAAGAGGGCTGTGTTTAGATGTACAAAGGAGCATGTGTGAGTGTGTGTGTGTGTGTGTGTGTGTGTGTGTGTGTGTGTGTGTGTGTGTGTGTGTGTGTGTGTGTGTGTGTGTGTGTGTGTTTTTGTGTGTGCGTGAGTGTGTGTGTGTGTGTGTGTGTGAGTTTGAGCGTGTATTTATCACTTTGTATGGACCAGATGTCCCCATAAGGATAGTAAAACCCGACATTTTTGACGTTGTGGGGACATTTTGTTGGTCCCCATGAGGAAAACAGATTATAAATCATACTAAATTATGTTTTTTGAAAATGTATAAAAGTTTTCTGTGAGGGTTAGGAGTTGTGTTAGGTTTAGGGGATAGAATATAAAGTTTGTACAGTATAAAAACCATTATGTCGATGGAAAGTCCCCATAAAACATGGAAACACAACATGTGTGTGTGAGTGTGTGTGTGTGAGTGTGTGTGTGTGTGTGTGTGTGTGTAGTGTGTGTGTGTGAGTGTGTGTGTGTGTGTGTGTGTGTGTGTGTGTGTGTGTGTGTGTGTGTGAGTGTTTGTGTGTTTGTGTGTGTGTGTGTGTGTGTGTGTGTGTGTGTGTGTGTGTGTGTGTGTGTGTGTGTGAGCTTGTGAACTTCTCATTGAAAGTAAATGTGTCCGACAGGGTTTTACATGCTGTTTTGTGTGCAGCGGCTCAATGCATTGATTAATCACGTCACTCGTCTGCCACTCATTCTCTTTCTCTCTCTTTATGAGCCTCTCCTCCCCCTCCATAAGTGTGTTTGTAATCTTTCTCTATCTCTGGCACTGGCTTTCTCCAAGCGCTCTGAGAGCTGAAAGACCCCCGGACACCTGGAGGTTACAGCAGGGATGTCTCTATAGACCTGACAATCTCCAATGAGGGACAGCTGCATCTTTGTAAAACCAGCCTTTGATACAAATGTATCAGTTCATTAAACATTATTTATTTTATATATATATTTCACACAAACAAGATTTAGCAGCTAATAGCAAGTTGTTTCAAATTAACTTTTTTATCACTGTTTTTATACTTGGCTCTGAAGAAAATAACTGATGTCAGGCATTAAACATGATTACCCAAAGAAGTACACATAAAGTTGCACTTCAGCTATGCATATTCACATGCTTGAGAAACAAATGACATGGATTGAGCAGGATCCAAGCTGACTACTTCTGGAACACTTATCACCCTAATGATGACTTAGTAAAACAACATCAATAATATTAAACACATTAAAAAATTTACATTATGTGTTGTGAAAATTAAGTGAAGCTAAAAATGTTATAAGTAAATTAGAGTACATGCTATTTATTTTGATGCATTATGGTTGAGCCAACAAATTAGTTTTTTCTTTGGCGTATGACTCTGATCTCTTGATGAACTCATAATAATTTGATAACCAGATGGAAAAATCATAATTTCTACATTTAATTTGTATTTTTTTACAAAATGTCTCGAACTAAAAAATCTTACAACCTTTATTTCCATATAGAAAAATAATACAACCATTGAACACAATTTCATATACCTAACCCAAACCCTAAACCTAACCTTGATTTTAGTTTCAAATCTGTTGAGAAGAGGCCACGACATTTCTGTGCTTTTCCATACAAGTTAATGAACTGAATAGGAACGAAGGCTGACATGCTCCAAAAAAGGACCATTAAAATAATCTATATGATTTGTGCACCATCTTCCAAGTCCTCTGATGCCATACAGCTTTCAAATCTGCGGTAGCGTGCTTATGAAACATGCAAGAACTTCTTTGATCTCGTTCACTGGAAGCCCAGCTCATTGGAGAAGAAGACATTGAGTGCAAACTTCGCATGTGTATGACCAACATGGTAAATCTTAATGCACTCTAGGGGATTTGAAAGCCATCAAATGTTTCCAGACAGAGGACTTAAAATATATAGCACACGGCATGCATGGTATTGATTCTTTTTTCTTTTTTTAGGTTCGACTGTGCCAGTTCTCTTTCACTTCTATAAAAATGATTGCAATATAGCTTTTATGTTCAGTAGAAGGAAGAAAAACATACAGGTTACGAACGCCACGAGTGAACCGTATGTTACTTACAGGTAATCAACATAAAGCTGTATTGAATACATAAATAAGGAATGACTAGCCAAATTTGTTCAGTGATGTCAACTTCGTTAGCGTCTCAACTGGAATTAAAGTAATATGTTTTCGTACAAGCTAACTCATACAATGTCATATGATTTTGCCATCATGGTTACCTTGTACAAAATTTTAGGAATTTGTCATTAGAGTTTGTTGCACACCGTTAATACGCTTTTGCGTTTTTGTTTTTTGCTAACTAAAAGCCTAACCATGCTGCAAATTAGCTATTAGCTAGACGCCCATGCACAGAGCATCTGCTGCTTCAACTTATGAAGCAATGTTATTCTGTATTGTCAAAATATACCAAAACATTTAAAAAAATAAAAAATAAATCACAGAAAATCTTCCCAATTTCCATAGCTCTCAAATCTTATTCAGTTTTTGGCAAAAATAACTATAATTTTAGTTAGTTACTCACAAACAGCTGGCTTCAGAAAGCTTGGAATATACCACACAAGTCATATAGACTAATTTTATGAGCTTTTTTGGAGATTGAAAGCACCTACGCTCATTCACTTAAGTCATTTTACTTACTTAAGTAAGTTACTTTGTGTTCCACAGAAGAAAGAAAATCATAACGGTTTGGAACACACGATGGTGAGTAAATGATGACAGAATATTCAGATAGGTATAGCTTTAAATGTCTCTTTTGGTTTAGTTCTTAACAGTTAATATATCAACAGCAACAATAATACTGATGCTAATTTGAATAATAAACAGTCTGTGTGCACAGTGCTTGAATGGATATGTGTGGTTTCAGTTCAACTTTACAGCACTTGAATAAAACACACAGGATTAGATTGAATGATCCTTTACGCCACGGATTTCTTATTTATTTATTTTGCACTGGTAACACAAAAGATCTTAACCCGACAGTGAGCTGTTTCCATGAGTTCAGCTGCTGACATAAAGGATCTCTGTCTGTTTTAAAAACACAGAATTCATCATCATTTGTTGACGAGCCTCTCCTAGTCTCCTTCATTGTTTCCAGCTCATCAAACCCCCCAAATCCCTGTAAAACCCACAAACACTTGAATTCTAGCAAAACAGGACGAAACGCAGATTTCCTACGCTGTAAATTCGAGCAGCGTGTCAAGTGTGCTTCTGCTTAGGCACAGGGTCATTGGGGGCAAATTAATTAAGCCTCATTAAGGTGTCAATTATGCAAACATTTGGCTGACATATGCTGTGATAACATGCATTTCCTTTTGATTTGTGTCGATATGGCTGCACTTTTGATTATATTAGATGCATACATGATTTGTTGGGATTGAAGATGTTGCTCTGAATTGGAGATTTAGTCATTGAGACGCCGTTGAAAGCATCAGTAAAGTATTTTTTCATCAACTGTGTCCACCTTCACATCCGCAGACAAAACCCACACAAACAAACCCACACAACATCAGCAGAATCAGAAAATAAGCATAACTTTCTGATTTCAGCAACACAAAGAAACCCTTCAGTATGTGGCAAAGCCTGTTACTCTCTCAGCTGCCACGTGTACTGTACATGTCTTTAAACTTATTATTTCTTTCTTTTGTAAACATACCACTTATTAATTACTCTTCATTAAGAATTCACTAATCAAATATAAATAAGTGCATTGCCTCACTTCCCTTTGGTGTACAAATGACAAAATAAGTGCAATTATTTATAAATAATAAATATAATGTATAAAAATTAAAAAAATTAACATATTTAAAATTATAATTGAATATTTAAAATAATTTGAATGTTTACATATATACAAATGTACTAATTGAATATTACTGAAGTACTTATTAAGTACTTATTTGCTTGAATAAACTGTAATTAATACAGAAATTATTATATTTCATTGTATTTTTTCTCCAATATTCTTTTACAGTTCTGGTGGTAAATAACTTACTGGTGGTAAATAACTTGTGTATAAAATTGTTGTATAAAACAATGATACAACATTAAATAATAATAAAAAAATCTTACCTCTTGTGTACAAATTAATGATTACAATTAATTGTCATTAAAATGAATATTTATTTAAAGATAACGTTTTTATAATAATTATGTATAATGTTAATGTATAAAATGAATTAAAATATTATTAACTATAATGCAAAATAAAATAATTTAGATAAATATATATATTTTTTAAATGTATTTATTTATTTTGTGGTGGTCTATTCCCCCCTAGTGGTCACAGTCAATTTAGCTCTTATTAATATACATTTTTTTTATTTGTAAATTTTACATTAGTTACAATAAGAATGCCAAATTTAGACTCATAACTATTGACATTTCACCTGGACATTGATCTTTAAAATCCAGTGCAACTATGTCACCAAAACAATTTGGATAATTTATTTTCCTTTATATTATTATTGTTTATTTTGAGTTATCCTGAAATGAGAAATTGACAACCTTGAAAATAAGGATCTGCCAGTTCCCAAATATTTATTAATACAGTGAACTAAGCTGAATGTTTTTTTTTACCTCATTTCATTCTGTCTCTTTGAAATTGTCAAATCAAGCTGAAAGAGTTTGTCCTTCAGATGCTCCTGAACCACCAAATCATTTATTTCTGATCTCTTTGACCTTCTGTCCTTCAGATGTCTGTTCAGCCATTGTCTCCAAACACTGTTTTCACACACAGCCAGAAAAACATCCAGTAATGTATTGTTGTTGTTCTTCACACTGTTATTTTTAGTGACCTCTACGTGTAACCCTGACAGGGTGAGCAGACAGGGCTATAAAGGTTGTTTCCTCTCTCAAACATTATTCCTCTTTGGGATGAGACTGTAGGTTATAACTTGGAAGTGGCTACTGACTTTGTTGCAAAGATGTACAGCTTTTTTAAAGATATAATTTATGTAAAACATCAATCTGAGGAATTATACACTTTAAGTATTCCGTAGAGTATTTGAAGAAAACGATTTTAGTCCATGACATTATTTTCAACATCTTAACACAAAGTCTTTAGAGCGTTCACGGTATTGTGCTCAGAGATGAATGTTTTTACAGCAAAAAATGATGCCGCAGAGCAAAAAGAACACAATTTGTAGAATATCTGCATCACAGAATACGCTATACGCTAATATATAGAACAAATTATGGAATATATGCATCGTTAAATATGCTGTAGAATCTATAGCATGTTCTAGAATGTTTATAAAACATTTGTATAGAATATATACGAATATATATATATATATATATATATATATATATATATATATATATATATATATATATATATATTCTATAAAATCGTTTTCTTCAAATACTCTCTATATATATTCAAAAGCATATTTTATAACAAACCTTTTTATATTTTCTAAGGAAATATATTATATACATATATATATATATATATATATATATATATATATATATATATATATATATATATATATACACAGTATATGTACAGAATGAAATCATGCAGATGCAGATCAGGTTAATGCTGCAGTGGGTCCACCATCTGAGTACCTCAGCAGAAATCGAGATTCATCAGACCAGATTCATTAGTCTTTAACTGTCCAATTTTGGTGTGCCTGTGCTCCCTGCAGCCTCAGCTTTCAGTTCTTAACTGACACAAGTGGAACCCGACATGGTCTTCTGCTGTTGTAGCTCATCCGCCTCAAGGTTCGACATGTTGTGCATTCTGAGATGATATTCTTCTCAGCACAATTGTACAGAGTGGTTATCTGAGTTACCGTAGCCTTTCTGTCAGCTCAAACCAGTCTGGCCATTCACTGTTGACCTCTCTCATCAACAAGGTGTTTCCATCCACAGAACTGACGCTCACTGGATGTTTTTTGCTTTTGGCACCATTCTGAGTAAATTCTAGAGACTGTTGTGCGTGAAAATCCCAGAAATACTCACCTCATAACACCATCTCGTCTGGCACCAACAATCATGCCACGCTCCAAATCACTGAGATCACATATTTCCCCATGATGATTGATGTGAACATAAACTGAAGCTCCTGACCCATATCTGCATTATTTTGTGCATTGCACAGCTGCCACACAATTGGCTGATTAGATAATTGCAAGCAGGTGTACAGGTGTACCTAATAAAGTGGACACTGAGTGTATATAAACAACAATATACAATACAATTAGGAAAAGTTGGAAATGCTGGGGAGGGGACCCTTTGGCCACCCTCAAGCAAAGATGAGAATATGGCAAATTAAAATAAATATACTGTATTGTTTTTATTGAAAAATGCTGTCTCAAATAATTCTCTGACCCTTAAACTAGAAGCTTGATTGTTGGATTGTTCCAGTCTCCCCAAACGTGCACCAGGAGATCCATCTATGTACACCAGATGGTGCAGTTGTTCAAGTTTTTCTCCCATCCTCTTCCATTCTGGAGTCATTTTATGAAGAAATGAACCATCAGACTGCCAGCAGATGTTATCAAACCAGCCTGTCGCTCACTGTTATATATCCTCTGTCTGTTTGTCCCCCTTAGAGATATGATCCATAATTTCCCAGCCAGAGTGCTGTTATAACACCAGTGTTGCTATTTGTTTTAACGTGTTAATAGTTGCAATAGCAATAGAGGCTTTGTGTGCCAAGCTGCAAACACAAATTGCACCTAAAGTCCCTCAAGTTCTTTGGGTCTCACTGCTTTCAGCTACATTGTCTTGGTGGTTGAAACAAGCTGCTTCTACAGCAAGTGTCATTCTCACCCTGACTAAAGCCTCCCAACATGCACCTGGCTCCTGTTTAATGTGCTACCCGAAATGGGTGCTTTTGTCAAACAACACTATAATCCCATATAAAAGAGGGCCCTGGATAGTGAAGTTTACAGTCTGTGTTTTATTATCTATTAGCCAATAGATTAGCGTTCTTCTCCAGCAAGGATAAAACATTTCCAGGCTGTCTATTTGAATGCAATGGGAACTCTGGAAAAAGGGTGGATTGCCACACCCTTCCCCTGTGGACAGGATAAAAGGCTGTGTGCTGTGAAATGTGTGCAGACTAGACAAGATTGGAGGTTGGAGGTAAAAACCCTTTGAGGGTTATTGATATGTTACATTTCAGTCAGCCTAAAATAAAACAGTATAAAATGGGGGTAACGCAACTATTTTAAAGGCACATTAACAGAAAGTTGATAGGATTGAGACATTATCAATATTAGACAAGTACACTGTAGATATTTTGAAGCATTGTTAAATGTAAAAATCAGTTGTAATCAGATGTAAATGTATTTTATAATATGGAAAGTTCAGGCT
The DNA here is from genome assembly GCF_025860055.1 of Xyrauchen texanus. Lineage (NCBI taxonomy): Eukaryota > Metazoa > Chordata > Actinopteri > Cypriniformes > Catostomidae > Xyrauchen > Xyrauchen texanus. The sequence continues at coordinate 38,677,380 of NC_068305.1, forward strand.
CTCAATTCTGATTGTGTGAACAACATTCAAAGTCATAGTAAAATAACTGATATACACAGCACATCAGTTACATGCTATATTAATATGTGCAGTTCACTCAAAAAAATATATTTTTAATTTCCGATTTAATTTTATAACTAAATTTCATTTTGCCATTTTGAGTTTGAGTGTAAATCGCTTAGTTTACCAAATTAATATAGCATATTACTTGATATAAAACTTTTAATTCTGATTATTATTAATAATAAATGTAACTATTTATTGAACATTGGTATTATTCATCATATTGCTGTTAGTATTATTTCAACTGTACTTTGAGTAATACCTTACCTAGACCTTTCTCATTTAAAATCACTGTAATGCACAACCTCTCTTGGCTTATTGCTTTAGTTACACAGACAAATTACAGATTATTGACCTATACTTACTGAATGCATAGTCCAATCTTCATGAAATTTGGTACACCCAAACAGCTGGTCAATATGAGGAAACATGCCAAAATTGACACATTTTCAAACTATATTTTTCATTTAATCAATTAGCAGATGGTAATTATCCAATTTGACTTACAAATGAGGAATGCTACAGCACAAGCATTACATTATCATTTTTTTGACGAATGACTTTGAAAGAAGATTGGTTTCATTATATTGCTGCAAGCCACCATTTCAACACCCATTACTCTGTTAAAACCACTGTAACACACGTGCCACATGCCACTGGCTGCTTATTGCTTTTGTTACCATACAATGTCAAGTAGCTAAAGTGCAACTTTTTTTACCTATAACTTCTAAACGCAAAGTCAAACATTCATGTAAATTGGTACACCCAAACAGCCAGGTAATATGAGAAGACATACCAAATTTGATCCATTTCCGATGCTAGGGGATGCTATAACTGGAAAAAAACAAAACAACCCATAGCGTGGCATTTTGCGCTCCAGTAGTCTAGTTACTACAGTAATATGGTGTTTATATAGTAAACATGTTTTAATTTGGTGCTGACTACGATTTTGCTACAAAATATCATGGTAATACCGTGGTTACTGTAGTAAAACCATGGTTGATTTTTAGGTTAGCATTATGTTTAGGAGTAGGGGTTGGTGTAGGTTGTCTGTGGACCTGTAAATAAACACAATAAACATTCTGCAATGATGTACCTATACAGTATGTTAGTATTTAATTAGGGGTGAAAATAGCATCTGCCAATTTTGCGCCGAAATTTTGCAATTTCCACTTAGTGCGAAGAAGAGGCTTTTAGTTGGTATTTACACTTAGAGTTAATAGCATCTATTGCTATTAATTTGCAAAAAAAAAAACCCTAATCAATGGGTTTGAAGAAAAACTAATCCACACCAACACAGCAGTATTTTCATTCAAATTTGGCAATTGTGTTCATTTTTTACGCAGTTGCTTAGACTTTATAACAATTGCTTACAGCTATATTTTATATTAACGTTAAATCAATTAGTAGATGCTAATAATACAATTTGACTTACAATTGAGTAATGCTACAACAAAAGCCTTTTCTTGAGGAACTATTTAAATTAATAAGAGGTGTTGGATGAGTTGTACTACACCTCCTTACAATGTTGATTCCACACCTCATGAATGTAATTTAATTGCAGTGGCGTCCACAGGGCTAGTGTGGAGGTGTGGGCACAAGGTGTGGGGGCACAGGCGGTCTGATGGTATCAGGCTTTGGCAGAGATCCTTGGCATCTTCTCAGTACCTTCTGTGAACCTGCACAGCTCCTGCATGAACGAACCAGGTGCTGCCTATTCATTAGCAATTAACACTCAAAGCCACAGCCAGACAAGCTTGCCATCCAATTTTAAACTTGCAAACAGGTCACATGTCCGGATTAATTCTTCATTTTATTCAATTAGATGAGTAATTTATGTATAGAGACTAACAAGCCAGATTCTTATCTATAAATGAAACAAATATACACATCTAGCAAATAATTTCAATGTACGTTTCAGTATGTTTGTAGGTAAGTAAATAGCATAGCTATGTATTAGTATGTAGATATCTTTATCTACAATGCCCCTGGACATTTTGTTCTGTTATATTTCTCTCAGTTTTGTTCAAGCTTTTTTTCAAAGGGAGGTAAATAAATCTGATTTTCCAGGTGCAGGGCAGATATTTACAGAGGCTGCAGTAAATGTGTGCTGTGTTTAACTACCCAGAGTTGAGCCTGATTCTAACTGGCTTGCTTTCTGCATAACCCACCAAAACAATCAGTGCCTTACAGATTACTTGCATTCATTTGTACAGTATTTGAAAAAGTACATAGCAAAAGTACTAATGATACAGAGAATGTTTTTATATATGTTTTAATATTTGCTCTTTACCTGAGAAGGTCCTCTCTGTCATGCTAATTTACTGTATTCATCTTGTCAATGAAAAGTCATCAGTGCTCCATAATGAGTGTGCATGTGTTTCTTCAATAATTATTTATCCCAGACTGGCTCAAGGCACCCCGTTTATATCACTTAAGAAAATCTAAACAGAGAGAGAGAGAGAGAGAGAGAGAGAGAGAGAGAGAGAGAGAGAGAGAGAGAGATGTTTAAAGGCTGATGTAAGTTTGGGGTTGTATTGGTGAACCCCTGAGGACTTTAATGTTCAAGCTGTCTCCCCACTGTCTGTCTCTGTTCTCAGTACTGTAATGCATTACTGTGTGGTCAGAACACACCTCTCTATATGAGCATATATATTTATCTATCAGGGTGTCTCTGCTCATAAGCTTCAGGACTAGAGACTAAACAGACGTAACATGAAAAGGGAAAACAAGACAGCTGATTGTTTATGAAGACGCAGACACACCTTTGATCAGAGATGTGAGGATCCATTAACAGGGCTGAGGTCTGTTTCAACTGACAGCTCTGAAGATCGATCGATCTATCTATCTATCTATCCATGCATCCATCCATCCATCTGTCTGTATATCAATAAATCTGTCTGATTCTCCCCAATTTGGAATTCCCAATGTGCTCTAAGTCCTTGTGGTGGCGTAATGACTCGCCTCAATCGGAGGATGGCGGAGGATGAATCTCAGTTGCCTCCGTGTCTGAGACCGTTAGTCTTATCACATGGCTTGTTGAGCGTGTTACCACGGAGATGTAGCGCATGTGGAGGCTTCATGCTATTCTCTGCGGCATCCACACGCCCCACTGAGAGCGAACCACATTATTGTGACCACAAGGAGGTTACCCCATGTGACTCTACCCTCCCTAGCAACCGGGCCACATTGGTTGCTTAGGAGACCTGGCTGGAGTCACTCAGCACGCTCTGGATTCGAACTCATGACTCCAGGGGTGGAAGTCAGCATCTTTACTTGCTGAGCTACCCAGGCCCCCCTTTCTGATCGCACGATGCCTGCCTGCCTACCTGCCAACCTGTCTGTCTGTCTTCTCAGTGTTGGCACGCTGCTGCAGGTTTGGCTTTAATCTTGTCTGATTTCAGGTCGATCACTCTCTTTCTCATCCTCTCTGATGTCTGCGAGCCATCACACAAACAGATGGTCACCTGGACCTTTAAGTGACCTCAGCACCTGTAGCATAATACTTCCTTTCAACTTTGTGAGAATGTGTTGTGAGAAATGTTTTCTTTCCTGGAACTAGACATTTTTTTTTCTTATCAAACAGGGCTCAAAGATCTGATCAGGCCTTCAAAATACAACTGTACTGGTAAATAATTATTTCTGGTGTTAAACTCTAGATAAGGATGAATCTGCATTTGTGGACAGTTTTCAGTTATGTGCACACTGAAGACCTAAACCTTTATTATGACCCTAAGAATCTTTCCCACATTGCAGAACACTTGAAAAGTACTTGAATGAAACAGTCAAGCCAAAACGTTGGGTGGTTGTGCCATCCTGTCTGCATATGAGAAGCTAAAATCGTGCACAGATACACACTCTTTTCTCACTACATATCTATAGTATTACATGGTGTTGATCTTTTCTGTTTGCCTGGTCTGGAAAGCTTTGACATTATTTTCCACTGAATAAGAAGTGAACAGGCCTGTTGTAGTTTTGCATAGCCAGACTTTGACTGTCAGCATAAAGTCTGGTCCACTTTGCAACTGATTCAGATCAGGAACTGCAAGAACCACTTAAAGGCCATTCACACCGAACATGATATAATGTCCATCTGTGCACTTTTTCTATGTAAACATGCACTAGACGGACGTCTTTGACCATTATGCAGCATCTCGCTGTTTCTTCAACACCTTGAACGCAAGCACCATGTTTTTTTTAGAAGCCGTTCAGTTGTTAAAAACATTTTTCAAGACACCGGCATTCTGCTCTGTTGGTGACGCTGTGTCAAGTTTTTTAAGCGCAAGGACACTTATAATGTTTACTTTAGTAGTATAACATACACAACAGTTTTGATCGGTGCAGATGGAGTTCTGATTTTCCCTTTGAGTATCTACAGGTTCTGATTCCCCGTCATCAATAGCAGGTCTGTGTCAATGGCCCAGAGGGAGTTAAAAAAGGACCTGAACTGACAGAAGAGGTGAAACCTGTCCATATTCCCTCTGTGATGGTACAGTCTGTTCATGCTATCAGGTTACAGAAAACCATGGCAACAAGGGACATTTCCTCATATCAGGCAAGATCAGCATCTGTCTGCCTCTCTTTCTTTCACTTCTTCATAATCTATTTTTTGTGCCATTTGTTAAGGCAAGCCTCACTATAACTATTGCTCATACTAGGGTTATAGATTTGAATAGACCTCTTACTCTTCCTGATAACCCATGTACATTGCCCAGACACCTATTTGATGTGTGCGTTTTCTTTTGAAAAATTTAATTTGTAGAGCGTTTGCTCATTTGCAGGATGTCTCTAACAATTTCCTTGATGGATATTACATTCAACAGATGTTTTTGTGACATGTATAATGTTAAGCAGATGTTTGTGCACAATAATCACAATACTTTGCACTTTTTAACAGACCTCTTTGAGACGCACGTGTTGTTACAGCGATAACTATTCAACTTTGGCACTTAACTCATTCTGCTACCTTTGTGCTACCTTATGACTTGTTGAGAAGAGATGTTCTATTCCATTTCTACAAGAGATTAAAGATTTTCACCTGGCAACAGAACAATGGGAGAAAAAAACAAAAACATAGACTAACATTGAGGAACCTGAGCCATATATTGGGACAAGAATATTATAAGGCCTTGATCAGTGAGCAAATTGTAACCAATACGACTACCCTAGCAATAACCTATCAACTTCTCAACCATGTAGCATCGTTGTAGAAATTGCATAGCAATGCACTAAAAACTACTGAGAACACCTTAGCACACCAATGCTTTGGCAACCACCATATACCAACACCCTGGAAACAACTCACAACACTTTAGCAATCATGTTGAAATGCCCTGACGACCTCTGACCACGCAGCGGTGGGTGAATGCCAATATTACCAGCCACTAAGGCTAAAGAGTTGACAAGCACATAAGAGAAACTTCTTGTTCAAGAACCATTTCTTAAGTTGTACTGAATTATGACACATATAACATTTCACCTGTCATCCCAATTTCATGGCATCCTGAGATGTTCTGAGATCACAAGCAGCATTCTCATAGATGACACTATTTTTGCAAATTGTTCCCAGATAACTGATAGAGAAGATAAAAGTGGAAACTTGCAAATAAACAACCATCTAGCATCCACACAGAACTATTAACGGCATAGCAACACCCTAGAACCAACACACAAAACCCTAGCAACCACATGACAATGCCCTGACATTGTAGTGACAAATAAACAACCACAAAGAATCTTCACCAAACATTCTAGCAACTGCACTGCAACACCCTGACAACCACCCACAACAGCTAACATTTGACAACAAATAAACAACCATCTTGCATCCACCTAGAACACCCTACCAACTGCATAGCAACACCCTGGCATCAACTCACAACACCTCTACCACTGTGGGGACAAATAAACAACCATGTAGTATCCACCAAGAACACCCTAGTAACTACATAGCAACACACTGAAAGCCACCCACTACATCTCTAACATTGTGGAGAAAATACAACCATCTAGCATCCATCCAGAACACCCTAGTTACCTCATATAAACACCATGGCAACAATGTATAGCACCCTAGAAACCGCATAGCAATGCCCTGACAACCACCCATGACACCTCTAAAATTACAGCAACAAATATGCAACCATCTAGCATCCACCCAGACCACCCTAGCAACCGCAGAGTAACATAGTTAAAACCACCCATAACACTCTGGACTAGTAGAAGCAAATTTTGCACAGGTTAGCACCACTAACATGGTTTCCTCTGAAAGTGTAAAAATGTAGTCTTTTCTTTATCCCTGTTTTGCCAACAGTGATTCTGTATGTGTGTGTGTGTGTGTGTGTTTTTTTTATATATATTTTATTGGCAGATACTGATTGCTCATTAGAGACTAGATGGTGTTTAATTAAAAAGCAATTCTGTGTGTATGTCTCGAACTAATTAGGAGCAGCAATTACCCCAAACTGTGGCTGCGTCCTGCTCGCGGCCGCTGGAACAATAGACTGTCTGTTAGACGTGGTGTTGCTCAAGCATGACAGATGTGTGTGGACACACCAGACAATGGCATGGCGGGATAAGTGGGTTCCTGATCTCTGAGGCGGGGGGACGGCAGCTTGTGTCCGGGACGCGCGTGGGGCGAGGGAGAACTCCACAGTACCAGCACTGCCGCACAGTGCCGAATGGTAATACACACTCTCTCTCACTTACACACACAAAAACACACACACATTCAGGCCTGTCACGGCCCCTACAGAGAAGGACCCTGCTGATCGGCTCCTAATGGACATCTGCTACAAATGCCTCATACCCATTTCTCGGATGAGAGAGAGATTAGCGTGTCATAGATGGGCATCCTTTCTCTCCGCTAACCTCAACCAATCAAAGCAAACTGACAAGAAATTATGCAAAATCCCCTCGGCTGAGTGGAAAATCCGCCATATGAAGTAACACACGGTCCATGAGAAAGGATGAATCAGCGGGGATTCGCGTGTCAGTACATCTGAAACAGGGCTGACTTTAAATTAGCAGTGGAAAGCAGCTAATTCACTCCCTGCTTCCGTAGGGAGTTCACCAGAGTTGGGGATTCTCCTTTGAAACTGGAAATAGCTTTATTAAATATTAACACTGAAAACATTGACCATTGCAGTCCGATTCCCGAACAAATTACTTTTAAGTGCTTTTGAATATACAGCACGAAACATACAGTGCATCCAGTGTAGTCTGATTCCTGAAAGAATGACTCTCATGAGCTGGTTCTTTAGCATCTATAGTGCAAAACATACAGTGCAATCGGTGTTGTCACATTCCCGAAATAATTACTTTTTTGTGTCGGTTTTTTTGAATCTGCACTGCAAATCATACAGCGCAGCCTCCCGAAAGAATTACTCTTATCAGCTTGTTCTTTGTGGTGAATGAAAATCTTACTGAACCGCAAGTCAATCGTTTCGTCATGTCTGACTCATAATGAACCAAGAACTGTTACTGTGTTATGTGTAATGTGGCTCGTGAGACTTAAATCAAAATAATTATTGGATGGTTGTTGGCATAACAATATGTGTAGTTGAAGATACACATTATGAATTTTGTTGTAATTGTTGGTGTTGATTGCGTGAGTGGTAGTGGTATGAATTAATAAAATTCAGCTTACTTAGACTAACACAATTTTTGTTTTCAGGTGAACTGTCCCTTTAAGTAAACTTTTCAATTGGATCTCCATTAAACTCATTATTTTTCCTTCATGTGGGAAGTTAATAGTGATTTCTCTAGTGGTTCTGGTAACTGAAGTAGTCGTTTCGTCACTTGATTCAACCAAGCTCGTTTTAGAAATTGGGTTTGTTTGTGTTGAATTCTCTGGCCTTTGTGTTTCCTGTCAGGAACAGCATGGCGGCGTGCCTGCGGAGAATGCTGGAATGGCATGTGAGGACATGTCGGTGCAGAAGGCAGCTGCCACCATCAGGTGCCAGAGGAGGAACCTGCTGTCCTCCTGTGTAGCTGTGACTCGCTGGCACCTTCAGTTGCAGGAATTTCCCGATGTGAAGAACTCATTATTCACTTGTGTCCTCTCTTTGTCTCTCTCGCTTTCTTTGGCTGAAGCTGTCAAACTTGTCATTGCCAGCAGAGCTGAGTGATTCCTCTGGGATTCTCTCTCGGAAATGAAATCAATGCCATGTGAAATGGAATCGTTGTTGCCCGTTCCTGCTTCATTGAATGGAATGCTCTGACTCCAGTCATTTTTAATCAGCATAAAAGCCTGAGACAGTTATGTTTGTTTTCTTCCTCTGTCCTTCCTCTTGTGCTTTCGCTTTTTTTTAAACATCAGATTTCTGGTTATTGCAACAGTCAAAATACATGTTGTACAGTGTCCGCCCTAAAAGCATTTGCAGACTTAAAGGGGTAGATCATCCAAAAATGATAAATCCATCGATTAGTTTGACAGTGATTTTTACATTTATGCATTTGGCAGACGCTTTTATCCAAAGCAACTTACAGAGACAATCCCCCTGGAGCAACATGCCTTGCTCAAGGACACAATGGTGGTGGCTGTGTGGGTTCAAACCTGTGTCCTTCTGATTACCAGATTACCAGTTATGTGCTTAGACCACTACACCACCACCACTCCATTCAAACATCCATTTTTAGTGGATGTTTGAAGTCAGTTCGCCTCAAGTTTACACAGGTGTCCTATTAAAGAGTTTCCCAATCTTTTTTGCCATAAGAACCCCCAGAGCACCATCAGTTAGGCTCAAGTGCCTGTTCATCAACACAAAAATACCAAAAAACTGTACCAAAGTTTTAATATAATTTAACGTTATCATTAATATAGATTATTATTGATGAATCAGTATTAGTTTGATATGCTGACACCCAATTAGGGCTGTGTATTAACAAAACAATTGCATGATTTGATTCAGATTGTTACGATTTTGGTGCATTACATTTGGGTATATTTCAGTTATAATGTCCATTTTGCTTATACATTCTCTCTGAGCTAATGATGTTAATTATACATTGGGCCTTCTAACTTGGTACTATTATGAAATATGAGTTTTGCCATTTTTATTTTATCATTAGTTTTCCATCGTTTTGGTCCCATTTTAGCTTTTGTAGAACAAGTGCTAAAACAGTACTGTCTCTTTAAGAATACCGGAAGTTAACAGGCGTGTTTTGGTTGAGTGTATATTATCAGGAGTGGAGTCTCATGGCTCCTTTATTAGATATAAGTGTTTCTTTTTTGTTGTTTTTGATTAACAACTGACTCTAAATAACAGTAAGGGTGTTAAAAGAGACATTATTCAATTACAAATGGATCTCGTCTTTGGACACTCATAACACGGTGCGAGTCGGACCAAACTTTTAATCTCAACACGTAGTAAAACGATCTTGGTGCATATTTGACGACCACATTGTGTAAAACAAATTTCTTCTAAAAACCTATCAAACTTGTGAAATGTTTTGCTGAAAAGTGTAGAGTTGATTCCAAATAAGAGATTTAAGTTAGCCTGTTGCTAAGCTAACAATGTGACACTTTAATAAGAACAGACAAATGATATGTAAATATTGGGTAAATAATATTTAGCTTTCGTCCTCCTTGGATGGATAATTTTACTTAATTCTTCAAAATACGTTCTGAAGTCTGTTGTGAAAGAAATCAATAAATCTTTATTTCCACATTTGTCTTCTGTAGTCATTTACTGTCTTTTCTCAGATTGCTGTGCTTTTGTTTGACTACCACAGATACCCCGAGGATTTTTCCTTCCAGTTTGATGGAATCCTGTTTTTCTTTGCACTAATGACCTTCAGCACAGCTGATTCCAGAGCAGAACTCTTTGGTAAAGGTTGCAGAAGTAAAGGTTGGAGGAGTTTGAGTATGAAACCAGCTGAATCAAATGCAGCAGCAAGACTGACGTGCCTTTATTTTGTCTAGTGACATCAGCAACAAAAAATAATTAATATCATCAATAATCTGTGTAGTATCTTTTATTTCACTCCCACTTCAAAATATCAGTGCTTTAGTTGACACTTACCACTTGCACGTTTGTGAACTGAATCGTAAAGCAAATTCTAAAAGCTAGCGGATGCTGCTATCGCTAATCATTGCAACAACTAGCAAAGAACTTATACTACATGAATATTCCAGGTTAAATACAATTAAAATAATGGTTGGCTAACATTTTTCTGTTCTGTGTTGACATATCTCCTATTGAAACTGAAAGTTGAGGTTGGACATACTGAAGGGCTTTTGTCCTTTCTTATTTATTTTTTTATTAACCAATAGCCTTCAGTTTATGTCAGAGCCTGGTTAGTCTCATGTACACAGTCTTTTGACTATCAACCCAGAGTTTGGTCAAACTGCAGCTGGGGTGGATTGGCTATCGGGAACACCGTGCATATTCCCAGTGGGCCGCTGGCTAATTTAGGCCGGCCTGCTGCTGCGTAAGTACTGGCCATCCTACGGGTGATATAGGCGGTGGCACCTACATCCGTGTGGTCCTCTCAACAAGCCAAATTGTAATAAATTCTTTAAGACAAGACCGGTACAATTGCCTTTTCTTTTCTATTTTTTCTTTTATTTCTCTCCAATTTAGAATGCCTAATTCCCAAGTCCTTGTGGAGGCGTAGTGACCTCAATCCGGGTGGCCGAGGACGATTCTCAGTTGCCTCCACATCTAAAACAGTCAATCTGCGCATTTTATCAAGTGGCTTGTTGAGTGTGCTACTACGGAGACATAGCGTGTCTGGAGGCTTCACGCTATTCTCTGCTGCATCTAAGCACAACTCACCACGTGCCCCACCGAGAGCGAGAACCACATTATAGTGACCACGAGGAGGTTACCCGAACGTGATTCTACCCATCCTAGCAACCGGGCCAATTTGGTTGCTTAGGAGACCTGGCTGGAGTCACTCAGCATGCTGCAAAGATCTACACTTTAAGAGGTATGTTTATTTTTTATTTTTTTTGCATATATTTATAATTGCATATTTATAAATGTACATATTCTAGCCAAATTAGTTTTCATTGATTTTTTATATAAATATTTACACATCGTTTTGTGAATAATTGACATGGAATTTTAAATATTGTCATTAGTGTCCTGCTATCTATTTAAACACCATTTTACGATATTGTATAGGTATATATACATATATAATATATTGTTATTATACTTGTTGTTTCCACAACCTCATATTAACTAAGAAAATAATTTATTTGCACTTCTAGAAAAAAGTTGAATTAAGATCTTAAAGAACTTTGAAGAAATGCTGACTAAAATACACACTTTCCCTTATACATTCATGTACATTTTAACCTACCATCTGTACTTTGGGAAGACATTTTCTGACAGGTTATATGTCTGATCTATAAAGTACTTATTTTTAGAGCTTTCTGTAAAAAGTCCACTTTATATGTTTTAAGGTTATGACAATTTTTGCACTGTGTCTTATTTTGCACTGTGTCTTATTAATTCAATGAGCCGGTGTGTTGCGGGCTGGGTTTGGTTGGCCGCTCTGGGCAAGAAAGTCCAGGGTCACTTTTTAGTCCAGGTCCACCCCTGCAATGCAGCTTATTCTGGCCAAGAACCATGGCCACTTAGACTTGAAGATTCCATCTAACCAACATGTAAAGGAACCAAGCACAGTTCATTTTGTATTATGTGCCGTTTAGAGGCAATTAGTTCAATAGTGCATGACGATGCACGCTCAGCTGTGTTGGCCAAGTGCTCTCATCTGTATACTCATACTTGCATAAAGTATGTTTCTGGCTCAACATCTTTTAAAGATTTGAAACTTTGGCAAATCCAGCAAAAAAGTAACCTCCTTACTTATAGAATCACCCTGTTGCCTTTTAAACATGATTTTGTTTCCTGGCAAACTGATTAAAAACCTCTGCACCCTGACTTACCCAGTTCTTGCTTGCATGCATGCATGATTTATCATTGATAGCATTACACAGCATAGTTCAAAGGCTTCTGAAATGTGTGTGTGTGTGTGTGTGTGTGTGTGTGTGTGTGTGTGTGTGTGTGTGTGTGTGTGTGTGTGTGTGTGTGTGTGTGTGTGTGTGTGTGACAGCTCTCCTTACCTCTTGCACCTTATCCTGTTTACTTTGAGTGAAATTTGTTGTCTCTCTCTCCACACGTGGCTGAGTAAAGAGGATTAGAGTGATGCTGCATCTCCAGTGCACAGCTTTCAGTCCCCAAGCTTTGATGTGTTAAATGGGGCATCTTCAGCATGTGTGTGTTTGTGTGAGCAGGGGAGAGCAGAGAGGATAGAGAAATGCACGTGATGAAATTAATCATTTGTCTAATGGAGCGCACAGCATGTGGAAACCATTAAAGTTCCCTCAACCCTCGACAAATGCAGAATATCATTAGCCTGGCTGAAAGAAGGATAGGCCATGATTTTTTGTTCATTTTTGTCTTCATCCGAATTAATCAAAGTTCGGGAGAGCTTTGTTTGCTCAATTAATCTTTCTCTGTGTCTGTACTCATTCACTGAATCTGCAATGTCTTACAGCGACACAAAGCAACAGGCATTCTGATGGCTGATAGTAGTCAGCTCTAGCCACGGCTGTTCTGTTGATCTTCTAATTTGTGTTCACAAATTACATTGATCATGACCTGGGCATATAAAGGTATTGTTATTATAATGAGCATTGTTCACTTAGCTCACATTAGGAAAAGGAAACAAATAAGAAAAGAAAGACAACAGAAGATCAATGTTGTGGACTTGTTTTTTTTCACATGACTTTTTAATGATTATGTCCAAGATTCAACAAAAATATCCCCTAACAAAAACGATTGTGGTAATACCATATATTTTTTTCTTTTGACATATTAATAAGTATTAAACTTAACTTCAACATCATTTAACTTAAAGACGCATGAGCAATCGCCTAGCAGCACCATAGCATGCCCTAGCAACCACACAGAACACCCAAGAAACCACTCAGAATATCTTAATAGCTGCTTATCAACCACTTAGAACACCTTAGCATCCATCAAGTAATGCCCTAGCAACTGCTAAGAACATCTAAGAAATTGTATGGAATCCAGAACGCATTCACTTAGTAACATCACAGAAACATCCCAGGACACCTTAGCAACCACCTAATAACCACACAGAACACCCTAAAATGCCATAGAAACAATTTAGAACAACTTCACAAAGCCTAGCAACAACAAAGAAAACCTTAGCAACCACCAAGCAACACTCTATCAAACACCAGAGAAATGCCATAGAAACCATTCAGAACACTTAAGTAACCACCCAGCAACACTCCATCAAACACCCAGAACACACTAGAAACACCATAGAAACCAATCAGAACACCTTAGCAATACTCTAGAGAACACCAATTAAATTTCATAGAAACCACACAGAACACTTTAGCAACTACCCAGAATACCCCAAAAAATTACATAGACACCACTCACAAAAAGTTAGCAACACTCTAGCAAACACCCAATAAATGCCATTGAAACAACTCAGAACACCTTAGCAACCACTCAGCAACACTCTAGCAAACACCCAATAAATGCCATTGAAACAACTCAGAACACCTTAGCAACCACTCAGCAACACTCTAGCAAACACCCAATAAATGCCATTGAAACAACTCAGAACACCTTAGCAACCACTCAGCAACACTCTAGCAAACACCCTAGAAATGCCCTAGAAACCATTCAGAACACCTCAGCAACCACCCAGCAACAATTTAGCAAACACCCTAGACATGCCATAGAAACCAATCAGAACACAATAGCAATACCCAGCAACACTCTAGTTAAACAGCCAGAACACCCTTGAAATGCCCTAGAAACCACTCAGAACATCTGAGCAAGCATATAGCAACAGTGCAGCAAATACAAAGAACATCCTAGAATTGCCCTAGTAACCACTCAGAACGTTTTAGCAACCATACAGCAACAGTGTAGCAAATACCCAGGACACTATAGAAATGCTCTAGAAACCAATTTGAACACTTTAGCAACCACCCAGCAACACTCTTGCAAACACCTAGAAACACCTAGAAACCAATCATAACACCTCAACTACAACCCATCAACACTCTAGGAAACACCCTAGAAACGCCATAGAAACCAGTCACAAACACCTTAGCAACAGTCTAGCAAACACCCCAGAAATGTCATAGAAACCACTCAGAATATCTTAGCAACTATACAGCAACAGTGTAGCAAATACCCAGAACACCATAGAAATACTCTAGAAACCACTTCGAACACCATAGCAACCACCCAGCAACACTCTAGTAAACACCCTCGAAACACCATAGAAACCAATCAGAACACCTTAGCAACCACCCAGCAACACTCTTGTAAACACTTAAGAAATGCCATTGAAACAACTTGGAACACCTTATCAATCACCTGACAACACTCTAGCAAACACCCTAGCAATGTCCTAGAAACCACTAAAAACACCTTGGCAGCCACCCAGCAACACTTTAGCAAAACACCATAGAAACGCCTTGGAAACATTTGTAATGGGTTTTAGCTTATACTGAGAAAATATGTCAGGCCAACTCCAACATCCTTGCGACAAGCTTGACACAGGCAAGCACCACTCATACTTGTTGGGAAATGTAAAAAATCTTGTCTTTTGTTTTTTTTTTTCTGATAATTTCCATTGTGATTCACTCCGTCTGCCACAAATAGACATGAAGAAATCATAGAGGGCCCTTAAACATCTGGCCCCGCCCTCTATGCAGGAATCCAGCCCCTTAACTGGGTTTAAAATACATTGTTTCTGGGCCTGTAAAGAATAAATAAAGAATACATAGTTTCTGCCGTGGGGTGAAAAGGCTGGGCGGCAGACTGATCAGGGAGGGGGCGCGGTCTTTATTAACCCTAGAGTGGTCAGCTAATGTGATTGAAGAGGTGCCACCTGGTTGTGTGTGTGTGTGTGTGTGTGTGTGTGTGCTCGCAGTCAGCTGCCATAGATTGGGGAGAACCAGGTGCTGAGATTTGGCTTTCCTAATTGTTGCCATGTAACAACGAGCTTGACTGCACTGTGCGGATTGGGGCGAGAGGATTAGAGCAAAGAAAGACGCTGTTGCTGAAATAGAAGTCCATTTTCTTTCTTTCTTTCTTTCTTTCTTTCCAGTACCCCACCCCCATCCTCCACAATCCTGAAGAGGAACGAGGGATGAGGGCAGACAGAAGGAGGGACACAAGACTGCCGTATTGTTTACAAAACTGGAGGTGGAGATCTGGAGTGGATTTTGAGAGAGCGAGATATTGGCTCCATCTGTTCACGAGCTTCATAAGTGAGACACTCCTTGTACCCATTAAATTGCACTTACTGTACACTGTAAATCTTTAAAACAAAATACCAATATGTGTCCAGCTGTGCCAAAGAAATTTCACAAATGAAACTTTAATATCTTGATTCTCCTAAAAAGGAATGAGACTAAAGTGATCTTAACAATGTCTGCTCAGATTTTCGGAGAAACCATTTCTTGTGATATACTGCGAATGCATTTGACATCCATCTGCATCCATGTGTGTGTGTGTTCCAGTAGTCTGGCTTCTCCTCGGTGATCCTCAGGTGTTTTCTGTCAAAGCTTAATGTGAGAGTGATGACCCCTTTCTCAACAAACACACACTTTTACTGGTTAACCCACAATGGGCCACAGGAGACTCCATTAAAGCTTCGAGAGATGTGACTCAGCTTCGCCTCCACCCTTTCAAGCTTGTAACAACTTGTGTGCTTAATCCAACTCTACGCTCAGAACTGTTTATCTAATTGTTCGCCATTGTGTTTAACCCATCTGAGCCTCTGACAGCAGTCAACAATTGGAAATGCGTTTAATGGGTAGCAGTTGTCAGCGCGAGCTTGCTAATTTGAATAAGCAGCGAAGAGGGGCTTTCAGAACGAGACAGAGAGGGAGGCCATGTTGAGAGCCGCCATCTGTGTCCGTGTCGCACGGTACGGCCAAAACAGGGAGCTCCCATATGTCACACCAAACCCCGCTGGGTATAGCACTCTCGCTGCTGTTTGTTGTTGTTATTTATTTACGAAAGCCCAAGGAATTAGAAAATCGAGAAGGGTTTTAGGTGCCAAGGCCAAAGTGGCGACAATCTGGCATTGTTGTGACTAACGAGCAGGAGTGGGAATCAGCAGAGACCTAGCGATACGATATTATACTGATATCTGGATTACAATCATTTATTATTGCAATACTTTATGATTAGTGCAATGCAATCTTTTACTCACTTGTTTCTGATATTCATTGGACTTGATTGAACTTCATGCATTACTAGAACTTAGAGCCGTATAAGTCGTGTAGAGCATCAGCACGTCAGTGTCAGTTGAAAAGATGTTGTGAGGTAATAGTGAAGCTTGATTCCAGCATATTTATTATTATACAAAAACATGTTATAGACTTACAGTATTGTTCTGAGTATGCATTTTGGTCGGATAGAAATAATTGAGCGTTTGTCTTCTCACAGACTTGTTCTGATTAGAGGTAACCACCCCCCAAATAAAATACAAATAAACTGCATATAATGATTCTTGGCATTAGAATCAATACAGTTTAGTAAGGTATAATGTCACAATATTTTAAAATATTACCCACACCACCACCTCTAATGGTGTGTGTGTGTGTGTGTGTGTGCACGCGCATGTGTTTACCATCTGCAAGACGGTCTGTGCTCATCTGCTGAATCACTGTGACCCGTTGGCCATTGTGGGACCATTTGGTGGCGTGACAGAGGCGGTCCCCAGAGCTTTTAGTGACAGGCTTGGACTAGTGACATCACAGACACACCTCATGAACAGACATCATGGCTAGACGCTCAACTAGAGATTAAGGTGACATATTTTGCCTCAGGGCGCTTTTGCACAAGAGCTTTTGGTGCAGATGCAAATCTGTTTCAAGTCCAAGTTTGGTTGTGTGGTTAAAGTGAAAACAGTGTTTATCTTGAAAAGAAATTGCTGAAGAAAATTTTCATTGATAAGGTTCTTTTTCGTTTTTTTAACAATAATGAACCTGAGAAGATGAAATTTTAAATAATAATAATGTGAGATGTTAACAATGCACAAACTGTTTTTGGAGAAAAAAAATCTAGAAAGAACTGATTCAATAATTACACAAATTAAAGCAAGAAGAATTCACAACTTAAAAATTAGCTAATACATCAGTGTACTCACTATATATTTGATTATTTCAGTAGCTCAAGGGCAGTATTCACATATTTTATCTTTTGATACATAATAATAATGCTTAATACAGTTTTACATATTTTTCTAAATGTTTGAATATTTAGTTAAAATTTGGGATGTATTGTTTGACACATATGTGCCATTTTGCGCATTATTGTCAGTTAAAATGTTATTTTAATTTACGCAAAATTCTGTGAGATTTTTGTAAGAGTAAAATGACCAATGATTTTTATTCAATTTAACACAAATTACCAGTAAACACTTTTCACTCTTATGACATCAAAATACTTTTCCTATAGCCCATGACTTGTAAGGTGATATATTTTAACATTTGCATTAAACAACCAACAACAACTACAAGGTTGTTCAGTTTTCTTGTTCTGTGATAAAATTGCACGGTAGCTCAACTGATAGATGTTTGCACTTGCTATGCAAAGGATCAGGGTACCAGTCCTGAAGAGCATGTGAGTCTACACTTGAGCCGAAAGTGCCATAGAAGCACCACATAATGATGTGGTTGCTTCAGAAATTGTGTTTTTTGTTTTCTGTTCTGACACTATCTGTTACGTTTAGGTTTAAGATTTAGGGTAAGGAGACCATCCCTGAAAATCGTCATGGTTACTGTTGTAACCTCTGTTCCCAGAGGGAAGGAATGAGACGTTGTGTCGAATGAAGTGACACAAGGGGTCTTCCTGGGATGCCAAACGTACCTCTGAATGCCAATGTCAAGTTGACAGATAGAATTTGCATGCCCCGCCCCGGACATACGGGTATAAAGGAAAGCGGGGCAGCAAGTGCCAGTCAAGATTTTGCACTGAGGAGCCGAAAATAAGGTACGGCCATTTACATTGGTAGGTCTAGTGCTGTAACAGGAGGGACACAACATCTCGTACCTTCCCTCAGGGAACGGAAGTTACAACAGTAACCATGACGTTCCCCTTCTGTCACTCGATGTTGTGTCGAATGAAGTGACACAAGGGTCCCATATAAAAACGCCAGGCATTGACCTTGTTATGTGAACTGCCGAGCTGAGGTGACGCTCCTGGACCACGAAGGTGGCCATCGCCCGTCGAGTACCTGCGTTGTGACATTCGTGGCTCTGAGAGTGAGGTCGGTGGCAGAGCGCAGTTCCTGCAGCACGTCGGGGTCGGAACTACCCAGGTGCAGATCTTTGAGTGCCTTGGCTTGGTGAACTTGCAGGAGAGCCATGGCATGCAGGGCGGAGGCGGCCTGTCTGGTGGCGCTGTAGACTTTCGAGGTCAGTGATGACATCATTCTACGGGCTCGAGAACATGAACCATTCATAAAACGCTGCCTGCGTGTGATCGCAGCCCAGGCACACGAGGCAGCTTTTATGACCGTCAGAAGTGGAGAGAAATCAACCCCATCCAGGAACTACACAGAGGCGTAAATACATCTTTAAAAAGACCCTGAAAAGGACGTTCAACACCTGCTGTGTATTACTCTTTTATGAGTGGGAACTCAAACTCTTTTAGAGGAAATAACCTCTTTTTAGGAGGAGAAACACTCTTTCAGGCAATGAAAGGCTTTCGAAGCGCCCAGGGGCGTGGATTGCACAATGTGCAGAGAGAGAGAACGCCAGTTCGTAGATCCAACCGTAGATCCAACAGCAGTGCTTATCGCCAGTAGAGGTGAGTGAGCTTGCTGTTGCACAACCGTTCGGCTCCGAAGAAAAATTCTGACTGGCACTCGCTGCCCTGCTTCCTTTTATACCCGTATGTCCGTGGCGGGGCATGCAAATTCTGTCTGCCAACTTGACATTGGCTTTTTTCAGGTTCAGAGGTACGTTTGGCATCCCAGGAAGACCCCTTGTGTCACTTCATTGGACACAACGTCGAGTGAGTGACAGAAGGGGAACTTAAAAATATGTTTGGTCGAATATTTAACTCACTTTTAGTGACACACAAAAAACATTTCACTTGTTCACATGTATAATGAACACATTTACAAAATTGTCACCACAGTCAGGTCATTTTCATTAGAAGCTATGCATTTTTCATATCTCTTGCAATACATCCACGGCATCCATTCTGTGCATGTACAATTGTAGTTAAAGTAAAACGACAAAAGCATGAATCAAAAGAATCTTCTCCACCAGAGTTGTCACCAAGCTACAGTGGTAAACAGCTTCCGCTTGTGCTCTCGGTGGCACTTACATGATGATACAATTGTGCTGTGGATTGTAACTAATAAAATACAGCACAAAAGGAGACCGACGGGGATGGGGGAAGGGGTTTGAATAACTCTTGTACAGACCAAGCAATCGAACCAAGTGTGAGAAGAACCTCCGATTTGTTCTCCAGAATAACCATTTCCGATCCCTCAAAAGCAGCTCCTAATGCAACTCTGAAAACCCACATACAGATTCATTGTTCTGGGAAATAGGATCAGCCCTTACTGTAAGAGAATGCCCTATAGGCTCAATTAATCTGCCAACACAGGGCTTTTTTCTCCCTGTGATAATTAGATGGCTCTGATGCCTGCCAGCACAGCATGAAGATGTTGCTGTGCATCGCACTAGAAGAGCCATGGGGTCTGGGGACAGTCTCCACTCACAGCTAGCCTCTGGTGTCAACTCTGAAACGGTAATGATAACTAGTCTTAAAGCTCCAGAATCCACCAGAGTTGCAGGTGTGGCCCATTCAATGAGGCATGATAATGAAACAAAGATGAATCCTAACCAGCATGCTGAGAAACTTCTTTGATTTCGCGGTCAATTACGGTAACACCTTCAAACATTTTTCCAAGCACTTACCCAAGAATAAAGTCCAAAACCTAGTCTAAGCAAGTAAGTGAAGGCAGATGCTTCGAGCAACCCAAGCTCGATTTTGTGTATTGTTGCATTTCAAAATGTGCCAGACCGTGCAATTCATAATATTACACAAGTACACGTTGCATTCTCAACGTTGCCATAAGGGGCGCTACTGTGGACATTAGTGTGAATTATCAATTTCTATGATGAGTTTTCTCTTTCAAGTCAACTACTGTCATGGTGGAGCAACAGTTTAAAGAGAAATTGCTGAGGAAATTAGCTGAAGTCACTGTATTCATAGCAATTTACCTGAATAATAATTCCAGTTTAATGGCACAGATATTTGAGGTAACTCTCAGACAGTGTAAATGAACTGATTGCAATAAACGATTCCCTTATATTTAGTGTTGGAAACTTCAATTCATTTGAGTGAGTTGGTTATTTTGGAGTGGTTCATGATTCACTCATTAATTCACATCATGCAGCTTTAAAGGGACTTTGCCTTGTTCTGGGACTTTGAATCTACTATATTTCAATTCAGTTATCTAAAATGGTGTATTTTCTAGTTTTATTAGTGTATATTAAGTATACGTTTACTGTATATTAAATTCAATGTTACCATCCTATTCGTTCAACCCTTACAAAAATAGGCATAGTTTTAAAAATAACCGTAGTCAGTCTGGGTAGCTAAGCAAGTAAAGACGCTGACTAACACAACTGGAATCACAAGTTTTAATCCAGGGCGTGCTGAGTGACTTCAGTCAGGCTTCCTAAGCAACCAATTGGCCTGGTTGCTAGGGTGGGTAGAGTCACATTGGGTTAACCTCCTCGTGGTCTCTACAATGTGTGGTTCTCACTCTCGGTGGGGCGCGTGGTGAGTTGTGCATGGAGGCCGCAGAGGAAAGCGTGAAGCCTCCACACACGCTAGCTCTCCTTGGTAACGCGCTCAACCAGCCACGTGATAAGATGCGAGGATTGACTGTCTCAGACGCAACTGAGATTCATCCTCTGCCAACCTGATTGAGGCGAGTCACTACGCCACCACAAGGACTTAGAGCGCATTGGGAATTGGGCATTCCATATAGGTGAGAAAAGGGGAGAAAATAATACAAAATATAATAACAATTGTACCCATAGTTTTCCTAAAGTAATATCGTAGTAACCAGGACTGTAGTTTCCATGTTTTTGGTGGGAACCATAGTTTCACTATAGTAAATTTGTAGTAACCATGACTGTTGTAGCTATGCTTAATTTTGTGGACACTATGATTTACTACAAATACCATAGTTAAACTACTGTATGTGTACTGCAATAAAACCATGGTTGATTATTATCTGAATGGAGAAATAAATATCATTTGATTGTTATAGATCTAAATACAGTGTATTTTCTTCTTTAAATAGCTTTAATGTAATTAGCTACCTTTTTTGATAGTAGCTTAAAGTGTAGCTAACTACTTTTTATAAAAGAGTAGCTTGTAGCTTGAAAACCGGAATATTTTTGAAGCGAAATATTTAGGAAATTGCTGCTGTTAATGACTATATTTTGATTCAGTTATCTAAAATGTTTGTTCTCTAATTATTAGTGTATGTTAAGTATACATTTATGTTCAATTTAATGTTGTCACCCTATTTGTTTAAACTTATGTAAATAATCTAGAAAATAACCATAGTAATCATAGTTTTTTTACAGTAATATTATTGTAACCTTGATGACTGTAGTTACCATGGTTTTTTTTGGTGGAAAACATGGTTTTATTAAAGTAATGATGCCGTAACCACGACTGTTGTAACCATGGTTAATTTTGTGGTTACCATGGATTTGCTACAAATACCATTGTTCAACTATGGGTACTATAATAAAACCATAGTTCATTTTTAAACTTTTTAATTTTAAACTAGAAAAGAAAGTTTGATGCTGGCTTGACCAAACTGAAAGTTCAAAATAGTTTTAAAAGCTTGAATTTTTAAGGGTTTGCAGATCCAACAGAAAAGGATAGATAGAAACTGTAGATTGAATGATAGATAGACAGACAAACAGATACGTCAATGTATGTTTATGTCATTTTTTTGGCCACGTTTTTTTGGAAAGTCAGATACTGGAAAACTTAAAGTCTGATTAGTTAGAAAAGACATAGCATCTGTGTTCCTGTGCTTGAGTGACATTTTTGGCCTTAGTCACTAAGAGACAGAATTTCAAATGAATCACACTGTTCTGAGTCAAATAAGGTTTCATGTTTTTAAGATATGTGCATCATACGGATTTCCCTGACTGATGTATTTCATATATATTTAGCTCAAATGTGATTACTTCAAGCAAAATTACATTCGCCATCTTACTGAGGCAACATGGACTTCTTCCAAGAAAAAACGTTTGCTGCATAATCAAGCTGACTTGCAGTGCTAGTGATAAACTGATCTACACAGGCCCTAAAATGCATATGAAAATGTAATTAGTCTGCTTATTTTGAGTAATGGAAATGAGATTGGATTAGCAGGCTCTGATTCTATCCTCATCACGACGGCGGATGCATTTTCTTGCCGCATTTAGCACCTTCTTAAGAAGCACGAGCTGATCAGGTTAATTGGAGTCTTCCAGCGTGGCTTTAATGACTCGGAGGGACAAATCTTGTGACTAGCAGAAAGAGTGGCACGTCCGCATGGACAAAATTCTCACAGGCTTGGGTTTTGTGATTGGCTGAATGTCAACGAGGCAATTATCTTTCAGGATTCAGGTTGGCCCGGTTGCGGAGCGCCAGGGAAGGTCAGCTTGATCCGTCAAGGTTAATTAGCTGACCTCATCTGAAGTAGGATAACTTGTGAAGGCAGCCGGCACTTTTCCACATGCTACAGGTCAGGACTGTGTACATCATTGCATTTGAGAGTTTGTTTGTTTGAGTCTTACTCTTTTGAAGTCAGTTTGGCTGACCCCTGACCTTGTTTGTTCTCACACTCGAAATTGTGTCCGTATTTGCCAATAGCTGCATCTTTGTGTCCGAATGTCACCATTCCGAATACGTCACGGATCTACAATTGGTTAGTAATGGAGCAACCTTGTTATTCCGTTTTCCCTTCTGTATTTTGCTTGTGTCTTCTATCAAGTCAACACACCCACTCTGGACCACATTGAATGTCAGTGTAGACCGTTGCTAACCCTCGTGACCCCAGGAACGGGTGTCATTCATCTCAGAAAGGACAAACAATATGACGTGAACAATGAATTCAAAGCAGGGCTCTCCATTGCTAAAATTAAATGTTAAATAGTAACTCTTAATGGATGCAATTGATTGCATCCATGCTGTCCATGCTACTGTGAAACGTTGCATGCTGTGCTAAATAAATTTCACTCAAGGAACTAATGATGAACAGATGTTCAGATGGGGGTCACTAGACTGTAGGAAGATGAATCTTCTCCTGCTCCGTTGACGTAGTCCTTAGTGGTCTTTTAAATATCAAATGTCCATGCTTTTAAAAATATTTTGCGTGGTCCAAACAAGCAGATTACAGTTTAAATGTCCCTTTAAAAGATACAAAATAAAATGACTAGATAAATCACTAGGTTAACTAACTTTAACTTACTTCAAACGGTTGCTTCACCAATACCGTAGTCCTGAAATCGAATCGGTTACCTAACGTAACCTCGGTTCTCTCTAGATGAGGGAACGAGTATTGCGTAAGCTAGCTTACGCTACGGGAAAGATTCATCTTTTCTGAGATATTGAAGCCAAAAAATTATCCTTAATTTTGTATCATTTGTCAACGCAGTGCAGCAACTGCAGACCTTGAGCGGGCTAGCTAGCGAGCTCATTGGTTGCTCTGCGGCAACTGCTGCAGCCTATAGACGAACTTGGGCGAACTCGCGTCCAATGAGAGGCGTCCGCGCGCTTACTGCATCAAAGCCCGCCAAAATGGGCGTGGCTAGAGTGCATATAAGCGTAGTTCGTAGGCTGGAACCCTGGTTTTCATTGAATGAAGCGAAAGTCGCTCGTGGCACGAGCACGGCCGGCTACGCAATACTCGTTCCCTCATCTAGAGAGAACCGAGGTTACGTTAGGTAACCGATTCGTTCTCTTACGAGAGGTTCTCTCGTATTGCGTAAGCTAGCTTATGCTACGGGAACCCATTGTCAACGCCGTCGCGCCAAGCATCCACTGCATGAGCCCCGGGGTGGGGGACCGGGGAGCCCTTGTGAGTGGGGAAATAATATTTGGCCGGCAAGAGTGCGGGCAGTGTGTGTGTAATACATAAGCACATAGTGGGAAGGGAACGACAGAGCGGCGGTGCCGGTCTGTGTGGAATGAGTCCCATCAGTGCAGCTCACCAGGGGAGCTGTAGCGTATTAAACCGCTAGTAGTTTTGCCTGCAGGGTGGGCACTTCCAGATTGTAAAATCTGACAAAGGTGGAAGGGGAAGCCCAGCCCGCTGCCACACATATGTCGTGAATGGAAATCCCGCTGGACCATGCCCACGATGAGGCCATCCTCTAGTGGAGTGAGCCCTAATGCCCAACGGGCATGGCAGGTCTTTTGACGCGTATGCGGCAGCAATAGCGTCCACTATCCATCTAGACAGTGTCTGTTTCGAGGCGGCGAGCCCTTTGGTGCGCCCTCCCGAACGAAACGAAAAGCTGCTCAGAGCGTCTGAAAAAGGCGGAGCGCGCAGTATACAATCTCAGTGCTCTGACTTGGCAAAGGAGATTGGCGTCGCGTTCGCTATCGGATGCTGGCAGCGCCAATAGGGAAATGACCTGTGCTCTGAAAGGAGTACCGATCACCTTGGGAACATAGCCGTGTCTAGGCTTTAAAATGACCTTGGAGTCACTTGGTCCAAACTCAAGACACGCAGCGCTGACAGACAGAGCGTGAAGGTCTCCCACACGTTTGACTGATGACAGGGCAGTCAGAAAAACGGTTTTGAGTGAAAGGTATTTCAAATCCACGGATTGAAGCGGTTCGAAAGGGGTGGCTTTCATAGTTTCGAGAACTATAGAAAGATCCCAGATAGGAACCGATGGGGGGCGCGGGGGGTTCATCCTTCTAGCTCCCTTGAGGAAGCGGATGACCAGCTCGTTTTTTCCCAGTGACTGGCCGTGCAGGGGTTCAGCGAACGCGACGGCCGCCACATACACTTTGAGCGTGGATGGGGATCTGCCCTTATCCAGCAGCTCTTGTAAAAACACGAGCAGCGACGACACCCCACATGTCCGTGGGTCCAGGTCTCTGTCGGTGCACCATTTTGAAAACACAGACCATTTTGACGCATAGAGTCTTCTCGTGGAAGGGGCTCTAGCGTGTATGATGGTGTTTATTACCCCTTCTGGCAGAGCGACGGGTAGTCGTTGATCACCCACGCGTGCAGCGCCCAGCGCTCTGGGTGGGGATGCCAGATCGTGCCGCAAGCTTGAGAGAGGAGATCTGCTCTCACTGGGATGGGCCACGGCGCTGTCAGTGACAGCTGCGTAAGCTCCGGGAACCATGTCTGATTCTTCCAACGCGGGGCTATGAGGAGCACTGAGTGACGCGTTTCCCTGATCCTCTGCATTACCTGTGGCAATAGCGAGATGGGAGGGAAGGCGTAAAGGGGCGGTTGGGCCAGTCCTGGGCCAGCGTGTCCTCACTTTTCGAGAAAATTATTGGGCAGTGAGAATTCTCTTCTGACGCAAAGAGGTCTATCTCTGCTCTGCCGAATATGCGCCATAACTTCTGGACTGTTTGAGCGTGCAGGGACCATTCCCCTGGAGGAATATTGTCTCTGGACAGTCTGTCTGGGCCGTCGTTCAGGTGGCCTGGCACGTGCGTCGCCCTCAGCAAGCGCAGGTGGCACTGGGACCAACTCAGTATGCGTTTCGTCAGATGGAAGAGGTTCCTGGATCTGACACCGCCCTGAAGGTTTAGGTAGGATACCACAGATCTGTTGTCCGAACGGACCAGGAGGTGGTGACCCTGAATGACCGGGAGAAAGCGCAAGCGCGTACTCGACCGCTATCATTTCCAGACAATTTATGTGAAGGAGCTTTTCCTGAACTGACCATAGGCCAAAAACCAGAGAGCCCTCGCAGACCGCGCCCCAACCCGTGTTGCACTCCCCGCTGATACCATTCGGCCACTGTCCAGGGCTGCAGAGCTGAAATACAGGTCTGAGTCACCTTGATCGGCTGGCGGCCTGTGGCCCAAGCCCGGCGAGACGCGCGGGTGTTTAGCCAATGCTGAAGCGGGCGCATGCGCAGTAAACCCAGCTGAAGTACTGCTGCGGCTGAGGCCATGTAACCTAGCACTCTCTGAAATTTTTTCAGAGGCGTGAGGCTGTTCATCTGAAAGGACGTGGCTAGTCGCTGAAGATAAGCGAGCCATCATAGCCACGGAGTCTAGTTCTATTCCAAGGAAGGAAATTGCCTGACTGGGCTGCAATGAGCTCTTGGTCCAATTGACTGCAAGACCCAAACTGTTCAGATGGCTGAGGAGAACTGTTCTGTGAGACAGAAGCTCCGTATGTGACTGTGCCATAATCAGCCAGTCGTCCAAATAGTTCAGAATTCGCAAGCACTGACTCCGCAGGGGTGCGAACGCCGCATCCATGCACTTCGTGAAAGTACGGGGTGCTAAAGACAGGCCGAACGGAAGGACGGTGTATTGATAAACCTGGCCGTCGAAGGCGAATCTCAAGAATGGCCTGTGACGGGGATTTATCTGAATCTGAAAGTAGGCATCTTTCAGATCGAGAGAGATAAACCAGTCCCCCTGGCGCGTATGCGCGAGGAGTTTCCTGATTGTAAGCATTTTGAACGGTCTTTTTGCGAGCACCTTGTTCAAAACCCCTGAGATCTAATATTGGTCTGAGGCCGCCGTCTTTCTTGGGAACAAGAAAATAACGGCTGTAAAACCCCGACTCGCTCAGCGAAGGCGGCACTTTCTCTATGGCCCTTTTGCACAGAAGGTTTGCTATTTCTGAACGAAGCATGCAGGCTGCTTCCGTGTTCACAATAGTTTCGAGCCGCACTCTGAAGCGGGGAGGGCGGCGATCGAACTGTAGCAAATAGTCCTGTTTTATTGTGCTTAACACCCATTTGGATATCCCTGGGATAGCTTCCACACTTTGAAGCGTAACGCTAGAGGGTGAATGGCCAAATCGCCCTGATTGCCGCACACAGCGCGCTGAACAGAATGTGTGAGCGCGCTTACTGTGCTTATGCATGACTGCTCGCAGACAGCAGGGACAGGCTGTTCTGTGAGTGACTTCCCGATTGAGGTGAATGGGGAAAGAGTCACATCTGTTAAGTGATGCGCGAGCATAGTCACGGGCACGGGACTTACATACAGAGAAGTGTTTGCTGGCCGTGTGACAGAGCGGGCAGAGAATGGGCGCGCGCATGTATTCGTAAGCACGTTTATTGACTCTAACACTCGAGCGGTTTGTGTCAGCTTTATGTGAGTGGGCTCTGATCGGGACACGGGAAGTGTAATGCTTGTGTGTAGAGGTGAACACTGGATTGTGGGCACATTTTCTACACATAAGGCTGGTCGTGTGACAGAGCGGCCAGAGAAGGGGCGTGCGCACGGATTCGTGGGCGCGTTTATTGACTCTAACACTCGAGCGGGCTGTGTCCGCTTTATGTGAGTGGGCTCTGATAGGAACACGGGAAGTGTAATGCTTGTGTGTAGGGGTGAACACTGGATTGTGGGCACATTTTCTACACATAAGGCATGTTTGCTCTTTACAAGATTTCTTTGGGTCGCCGTGAAAACGGCGTTTGAGTGCAGGCAAGCGGGCAGTATCACCGGCTTGTTGGCTGCTGAATCCACCACTGTAGTAGCCTGAGAGAGGGGACGACAGGGGCGAAGCTTTGATGGTGGTCCGGCCGCGGCGGGACTGAGCCGTCGTTTTTTCAACAAGGCTAGGAGGACTTCGGTTGCTCAGGTTTCAGCACAACCTTAGACCGAGGCCCGCGGGGGGACGGCGGTCTGCGGCGGCTGTCTGAGCGCGATCGAGGGCGGCCGCCCTGTCGACGCTGAGAAGTCTGACTTTGTTGAGCTGGGCGCTGTGAAGAGGCTCATGCAGGAGGCTGGTCACGTGGGCGGCCTGCAGAGGAGCTAGTGCGACGCGGCAGGAAGAGGTTCATGGCTTGGGTGGCTTTCTGGACTTCTGAAAGTGGTCAACAATGCCACTCACCGCGGAGCTGAAGAGACCGGTCGGAGAGAGCGGTGCGTTGAGGAACGTGGAGCGCTCTGCTTCTCCCATGTCGGCTAGCGTTAGCAACAGGTGTCTCTCGGTCACAGTCAGCGAGGCCATGCACTTCCCTAGAGCTTGGGCTGCAGCTTTGGTGGCGCGAAGGGCGAGGTCCGTCGCGCTTCTTAGATCTGTAACAGCCTCTGGGTGCCTGCCTTTCTCATCCCACTCCTGAAGAAGGTCCGCTTGGAGGATCTGTAAGACGGCCATGGAGTGCAGAGCAGATGCGGCTTGGCCGGCGGCGGAATAGGCGCGGCCAACATAGGCGGACGTCGCTGTGCAGGCCTTAGACGGGAGCACTGGCTTAGACCGCCATCTCGCGGAGGGCGGGCAAAGGTGTGCTGCTACCGAATCCTCGACCGGGGGGATGGAGGAGTAGCCCTTCTCGGTGGCGCCGTCCACCGAAGCGAGAGGGGTGGAGACGTGGGAACAGATCCTGGCCGAGAAAGGCACGTTCCACCTCTTTGCAAGCTCAGTGTGGAGTTCCGGCAGGAAGGGAGCGGCCCGGGCCACGGGTGTTGCACGGCGACGGCTCTGAAGAAAGCAGCCATCGAGTCTGTTGGGAGCCTGCTCAGGGGGCGGTGACCACTCGAGCCCGAGGCGGTCGACGGCCTGTGTGAGGAGGCGTGTTAGTTCCCCTTCGACTCCGGCGCGGGTCCTGCTGGATTCCTGGGCCGAGGAGGAGGTGTGGGAGCCTGACCACTCCTCACTGTCCGAAGCCATGATGGAACAGCCCTTATCCTCCGCCTCGTCCTCCGAGATGGCAGCAGTGCGGCCGCTGGGCGGCAACTGCGCGTCCCGGGGGGGCGGGGAGGGTGAGAGCGATGCTCGAGGGAGAGGCTCCGGCGAGGCAGTCGCTTCTATCACCGGTTCTGGCAGCCTTTGGGAGCGGCGCTTTTTCCTGCGTGGCGGAACGGAATGCGGCGTGGCGGCTTCGGTTCTGAGCGCTTCGAGTCGAGCCCGCAGGGTCGACATCGGAAGCTCCTCGCAGAGGTCACATCCACCTTCAGCGAGGGCGAGCTCTGCATGCCCCAGTCCCAGGCAGAGAGCGCAGATGATGTGGCGGTCTCCGGCGCTGAGAGGGGCGCGGCATGAAGCGCAAGTGGTGCGAGGCATCTTAAAAAAGACGCTCGTTACTCTTATGTGAAGTTCGTTAAGAACTAGCTTGCTCTAAAAAAGGATACATCGCCGGATGGCATAGCTCGCAGGATGGCTGAAGGTGGCGGAGATGGCCGGCTTCTTCGAGCGCTGTCCAAGCTTGCTAGATGCCCCTCGAACTGCGACGCGGCTTCCAGTTCAGAGATGCGAAGAGCTTCGCTGAAGAGATGAAAATCAGGGTTCCAGCCTACGAACTACGCTTATATGCACTCTAGCCACGGCCATTTTGGCGGGCTTTGATGCAGTAAGCGTGCGGACGCCTCTCATTGGACGCGAGTTCGCCCAAGTTCGTCTATAGGCTGCAGCAGTTGCTGCAAAGCAACCAATGAGCTCGCTAGCTAGCCCGCTCAAGGTCTGCAGTTGCTGCACTGCGTTGACAAATGATACAAAATTAAGGATAATTTTTTGGCTTCAATATCTCAGAAAAGATGAATCTTTCCCGTAGCGTAAGCTAGCTTATGCAATACGAGAGAACCTCTCGTAAGAGAACGAAATCTGACCGTAGAACTGGTTGCTATAGCGCCCCTTGTGGCTGTTCCGAGAATACAATGAATTCTTCCAACCCGATCTCATGAAAAGTCGTACATAATTTACAAGGTGGCTATTTCGTGTGATGCCGCATGATTTTGTTTGCAGAAACGCGTACGATTTCATCACGTGCAAATTCCCGGATGTCTAATGCGGAAGTTAGCGGGTGTTCCGCGAACAAGGATTTCCTTATTAATATTATGCCCTTACCCAAATCCCTTACATAAACGTAACTGTAAACAAGATAGGAAGCTGTTGTGTGTGACAGAAGCAAGTAATTGTCGCGTATTAGATGTAAACGATGTCCAGCGACGTCATTGGCTGTAGTGAAATTCGTGGGAATTAAAACGAGTGCAGTCGCACAATATATCATACAAATTAGCCACATTTAGAAAAGTCGTAGGAATCCTTACGATTTCGTTGTTGCATACTTCTGATGCATTGCAAATTTGGACACATTTCAAAGAAGTACTGTGATGGGACAATAGTACCTGAATGGTATCAGATGGTAATACCGTGGTACTTTGATGACTGATTAGCATATTTATTTACCATGGTCTTTACATGTCTTTATTTACCATGGTCTTTAAGATTACTATTGAAAACTCATTTGTATTTCTTCTAACTGAAATTTTGATTTTAATTAGATGCCAAAATTAAATCAAATGTGGCAAAATTGACTGTAAACAAAGCACTTTATTAACAATGAACTTTCTCTACACATGTCTCTGGTGTTGTGTTCAATCTGTTGTACCACATGTCAGTCATATAGTTACCCAAATACTTCAAATACATAAATAAAACCAAAACAAAGACACAATCGACAAATGAGCATTGCTTTTCTATGAATTTGAGAGCCCTTTCAGATGTGCTCACAATATATTCTATGCTGAATACCACCACGGCACTCAGGAAATAACCCCTTGTGACATATTCCTTGTTGCTATGGCACCATGGAAAGTGATACACATCCAGAGTCCCAACACAATATGGTGTATTTTTAAAAATGAAAGTGCTTCAGGTAGAAAATCCACCGTGAACCTTTTATTGTTTGATTTTATAGAACGACAACATCTTGCTTTATGTGTGTGTGTGTTTTGAATATGATACATTTCTGTACTTTGTGTGTGTGTGTGTGTGTGTGTGTGTGTGTGTGTGTGTGTGTGTGTGTGTGTGTGCTCAAATTGCTGGAATTCTGCTGTGTATTTATGTGCATGTGTGCATGAGGCAGTTCTGACAGTGTCCTCAGGTGCATGGTGTTGCATGCTTGAATTGGACCCTTTCATTGATTTGTCACAGTTCTGTTGGGCCCTGCTGCACCGGCACGTGCCAGCTAACTGCTGCGGCCCTGCTCCCCGTGTGCCAGACGGCCCACCACTGCCGTCACCCGCCCTGTGCCCGGGCACCAGCTCCCAGCCCTGGCAACACAAGCACAACCCCGACACAGAATAGATGCAGCTCAGAGGCCAGACAGAGCCCCACAGGACACACACACACACACACACACACACACACACACACACACACACATACACACACTGTGCCCTGCAGCTCTGCAGGCTGTTCATGTGCTTCAGTCATCAGGACATCAGACAGAATCAGACAAGGTCAGTCAACGTACAGCACATTACACTACAAGACAATTAGCAATGGGGTAAGAAAAATAACCTGAATTCAAAGGGAAATCAAGATTATTTTTCATATAGTTTCTTGTTGTAAGTATCAAACTCACTACATTTGTTTAGAGTTCTCTGAAAATTAGACTGGTTACCAACAACGAATTCTCTCATCATTTACTTACCCTCATGCCATCTCAAACTCAAACGATTTTCTATCTTCTGCGAAACAGAAGATTTTTTGAAGGATATATCTCAAAAGCATCTTTTGTCCATCTAAAGTAAATCAATGGGGTCCAAAAAGGGTTTCAAGCTCCAAAAAAGACATAAGGACAGCATGAAGGTAATCCACTTCACTCCAGTGTTTTAATCCATGTCTTCTGAAGTGCCTAGGAAACGGCAACTTCAAGATTTAGAGTAAAAAAGGAGTTACATTTGGGTCTGGTCAAATCGATCATATTGCTTCAGAAGATATGGATTAAACCCCTGGAGTCATTTGAATTAAATTTATGCTGCCTTTATGTCCTTTTTTCGGAGCTTGAAAGTTTTGGACCCCATTGCATTGTATGGATGTCAAACATCATATCTCCATATTAACATAGTCATGCAAGTTTGAGACGGTATTAGAGTAAATAATTAGATGATTTTCATTTTTGGGTGAACTATTTCTTTAAGGTTGTTAGACAAAAGTCAAAAAGTGTTTTGCAGTTGATATTAAATGGAGACTTATATATGAAGTATGAAGTGATGCTCAGTTTCGGTCTAAGGTCTTGCAAGTATTGTTGAAAAATGACATTCTCAAACATTAAACAATGTTCCATTATAAACTAATAGTTCTAAATTCTAATTTCTGATTGAATGAGCCACACTGAGTCTGAATAATAGCTTCTTAACTTTTCTTTCTTTCTTTCTTCCTTTCTTTCCTTCTGTCTGTCTGTCTACAGTAAATGAGTAATGAATGCTTTGTTGCTCCAATAATGGGGTTCCATGAATTCATTAAACTGCAGCAGAAAATAAATAGGTGAAAAGGACACACACACACATTGGTGAGGCTATCCTTATGAGGTCTCTCCATATATAACTGTAGCCAGATGGTAGATAGCTGTGTAGTGTCTCCTTGTTAGCGCACCCGCTTTCATGCTGGAGACGCTGGTTTGAGTCTTGTTCGGAGCGGAGCGACCAGGGCCGGTACACATAGACATAATGATTTTTAAACTGTACGAACTATAGATTATTTCCCCTAAATCTAATCCTAATGAAAAACTTTCTGTATTTGTAAAATTTCCATAAAACATAATTTAGTATGTATTTGAATTATGGGGACACTAGAAACGTCCTCATAAACCACACTTATAGCATAATACCATTGTGATTACCAGTTTGTCACCTAAAGAAATTGTCCTTGTAAACCACCCAAACCCACCCAGACACACACACATACACACACACACACACACACACACACACACACACACACACACACACACACATTGGAGCCAACCTTTAAAAAACAGAAAAACATAAGATGTAGGCATCTGAATACACAGCAAAGAACAATGGCAGTTCATTAGATTTACAGCTGAAAAACACACACACACACACACACACACACACACACACACACACACACACACACACACACACACACACACACACACACACATAGTGCAGGGTGATCAGTCAGCATTAGTTCAGCATCACTGAAAGTTGGATGTTGACTGTACCTGGCACTCTGAATGACTAGCTGTTGCCTACAGTGTGTGTTGATCTTAATGATTTTACTGGACACATTATAGTTGGTATCTATTATCTGAGGTCCAGGTGAATGCTAGGAGAAAGACAGAGAGACAAAGTGAAAATACACAATACTTCCTCCACTAACAAATAACATGAGATCTCTTTCATATCTTCTTGCTTTTCCAGATGGCGATGAGATTAAATGGAGAGTAAAAGGAGACTTTTGCTTTAGTCTCCTGATTTATCTCCTTAGATTTCAACAACATCACAAATTTGCCAAGACAAAAATGCCAAAGTCTGCAATCAAAACGCAGGGATCTCATTGCAAACTCAAAGATTTGTCATCAGATGCTTCCAAATGATCTGAGTTACGTTATTCACATTCATTTCACTTGTCATGTCAACAGTTGGCTCATTTGTGAGATAATTGTATCAATAGAGCGCTACAGTGCCTGCCAACTTTTTCAGCTGTCTTGGTTCGGAAGTATTTTTCCCATTCATTTCTTCCATAGGGATCTCATAAGTCCCATTCTTCTCATTCTTCTGAGTCATGGGTAGTGTAGTTCTTCATTAGCATAGTCAATTCCACTATTAAATACTATCAACAATTATTAATTAACAACCACAGAACTCACGGTAGGACTGTATTTAAAGGTTTATAAGCTATCGCAAAAAAATCTACTCCTCTATGGAGGAAGTGAAGGACATTTTTCCTTCCGGAACCAGACTGTCACGGTCCTGTCACTCTGTCAGTCTGGGTTTTTGTTTGACAGGAACTTGGCATCATCGTCCAATGTCTGTCTTGTGTTACAGGGTCTGTCTCTGTGTGAGCGCACAGTTTCGGTTGTGTGCTCTTTGGTCTGTCTTGTTTCATGTCTGGAGCACAGAGTCTGGGTCCTGTCTTCCTGTCTGGTTCGGTTTCGGTCTGTGTCGGGATCCGGATACACGTGCTCCATGTTTTCTGTTATTGATGTGGGTGCATCATGCTTATGCATCTTTGAAATTGTTTGTGTCTGTTTCTCGCGAACACGGGTGGACCTCGCTTCGCGTTGTGCTGTGCACCCGGTACAAGCTGTCTTCACGTTGTGCTGAGGTTCGGTCACTTCGGTCTGAGATTTCGGCTTTGTGTGTGGCCGAACTCTCGCATAGGTTTCTTGTGTTGTTTTTGTCACCTGTTGCGTGCATCACGTTGTACGCTCAGAATTCGTTTTGTGCGAGAATGCGTAGTATTGCTTTGTTTTGCATTGCTATGCATTCTCTCGTCTGGTTTGTTGGTTGGCATGAGTGTATATTGCCTTATGTCTTGCGATGTGCACTCATGCCATTCGGGTAATTTGTTGTCTTGTGAGAGCATGTGGCTTTGTTTTATTTCTGTATCGCCGCGTTTCTCTCTGTCTTACGTCATCCACCACCTCCTTGTTTGCCCATTATTTGTTTATAAGTCACACCTGCCCAGTCTTGTTAACCTGTTGATTCCTCTCCCTATTTTAGTCTCCTTGTGTTTGCTGTCCAGTGCCAGTTCGTCTTGTTTCCAGTCTTGTGTGCTTGTTTTCCAGTCAGTCTAGTTGGTTGGTCCTGTTTATTATATGTTCGTTCCTGTTCATCCCTGCCCGGTCCAGTCGGTCCTGTTCTACCTCAGCACTGGATTGCCTTTTTCCCCTATTGAGTAGTTTATGATAGTTTTTTCCCCCTTGTGTGAGTTTTGGTTTGTTTTTGATTTATTTTGTATTAATAAATGCCCTGTTTATTTTCACTCTGCGTTTGGGTCCTGAGCCTCATCCTCTGGTGACACAGACTGTGGAGCTCTATTCTCCTAAGGAGAAACATATGAGCATCAATCATGAATCAAAACTCATTTACTCTCTTCATACTGACATGCTCATGTCACATGTCATGTTCCACCACACCTGCCTGTTGCAGGTCACACTCGTCCGTTTGTCTTTGCCTTCTCTGTCTGCTGTCATTCCTCATAAGTAAAGAAAGAAAGAGAAAAGACTCTGGTTGGCGTGGGCGTGCGGTCTGGTGCGTGGCAGCTCTTATCTGCTCTGTTTTCAGACAAAAAGACAGTGAAAGCAAAGTAAACACTTGCACTTTCAGGCCATGTGTGTAGGTGTGCATGCACTGCAAAGCACACAAACCTCAAGGCATTTTCCAGTACGGCAGGTGTTGCTGACATGGGCTGACAAAGACACACACACACACTTACACTTACGAAGTTAACAAGATATACAGTAGGCCACAAATACACACATACGGGAACTAGGAACTGTCCCAGTATTAGCCGGGATGTCTCCATATTTTGCCCGAAAATAAGACGTCCAGTATTTAAAGGATAGTTCACCCAAAAATGAAAATTCATTCATTATTTACTCACCCTCATGATGTCCCAGGTGTGTATGATTTTCTTTCTTCACCACAATTTGAAGAAAAATAGAATAATATCTCAGCTCAGTAGGTCCTTAAAATGCAAGTGAATAGAGATTTCTAATTTGAAGCAGTCGATCACGACTCAAGCGGTTAAATTAATGTCTTCTAAAGTAATATGATTGCTTTTGGTACAGAAAAAATGAATATTTATGAACTGTGTGATGTAATCTCATTGGCATTTGAAATTTGCGAGAACTGACACATGTGCATCACAGCTGGAAGAGCAGCGCTGTTTACAAGTGAGAAGGAGGAACGCTGTACAGATGCTTGGTTGGTTTTGGTTTTGATCTGTATTTATCTGCTTCTTTGCACACAATGGTGCATTTGTGAGCTTGTCCTGGATGTCTCAACCGAGTGGAGATTGTGAGATTACATCTGTATCATAGCTACAAGAATGCGTGACACAAGAGACCGCTTGGACTCCACCCTCTCGTGAAGCTTACTTAAATATTTATATTGTTTTTGCATCAAAAGTATCGTATCACTTTGTAATAACGCTGGAGTCGTATCGATGGTGTTTATGCTGACTGTCTGTGATTTTTGGAGCTTCAATGAGAAATCTCCATCCACTTGCATTTTAAGGGCCTACTGAGCTGAGATATTTTTCTATTTTTCTTCAAATGTGTTCCAGTGAAGAAAGAAAGTGATACACACCTGGGATCATGAGGGTGAGTAAATAATTCGAGAATTGTCATTTTTGGGTGAAATATCCCTTTCTCAAATTTTTCAGCTTGTTTGAGTGTGTTCAAATTGAGCGGTAGCTCAACTGAATGTTGCACTTGTGATGTAAAGGACCGGTGTATGAGTCATGAAGAGCATGCGAGTCGACACATGAATTGAAAGTGTCAGAAGCTCCTCAAATTGACATGGTTGGTATAGCAATTGCGTTTTTCATCTCACGTTTGACACTATTGGTTTGGTTTAGGTTTAAGGTTTAGGGTAGGGAAGTTGGTTTTGTTCATTTAAAACTTGACAGAGCATTACCCTTAAAAACCTCATCTGTTTGAGAGAACATTTAACTCTCTTTTAGTGACACACAGTGGAGATTTCACCTCGGAACTGCTGCGATAAGTGTGAGGAACAACGTAATGTCAATTAGCATTTATTTTTAGATGTCAAATAATTTTCATTAGATCGGGCCGAGAAAGTCATGCAGGTTGGAACAACATGATGTAAAGCATTTTTGCAGGGTTGATGAAAAAGTAGCTGCTGAAACGTTTATTTATGCATTCTGTCATCATATGAAATGTATGTGCCTTCAAGTGCTTTATGTTGAAGCAATATTACTTTAATGAATCAAAATAGGTCTGAAATCTGCACTGGCTGAAATTCTTGAACACATACATCAATTAAAATTATCTTACGTGTGTGTGTGTGTGTATGTGTGTGTGTGTGTGTTAAGTGTTGGCTAGTTTGGAGTGTCAGTTAAATGTGGCACATGTCTATTGTGTTTCGGGACCCTCTGCACAATTCTGCAGGAGGTTTACAGATGGCTTTTTTTAAGGGGGGGGCGCTGACAGCTGATCCACACAAAAGATCTGCACCTCCTGTTCACCCGCAGCACACAATAGCCCTGTCCTAATGCTTGTAAATCTATTCACTGATCAGAGCACACAGCAACACGCCAATCCGAATGCATTTACAAAACAAGAGACGAAAATCATGAGAAAGATGCCGAGACGTCTGAAGTTTAAAACAGGACAGACAAGTATAGAAAGACATTTAGTTTCACAAAGTGTCAAATCAGTCATGCAAAGTCAAACTCTCTCCTCAACAAGCCATGTTATTTGAGGTCTCATTTATGTCTGTAGCACAAACAGTCTGGATGAAGTTTAATATTTAGTTTGTAGGGTTTACTAGGGTTACTAACCCTATGTATGAGCAATAGTAATAGTGATGCAACTTCAGAAGCATCTACAAACATCAACACACACACACACACTGCTGTGTGTCACTGAGTTGCTCAGTATTTGGGTTGATGAAAGGTCGATGGTGGGCAGGGCTGTTTTTAGGAAGCACGACCATAATCATGCAAATAAACCTGGCTACTCCGTCACTGTCAGACTGCTGATGGGGCCAGACCGCTTCAGGCACACACACACACACTGTCCCCAAAGGTTTTGAAAGGATTGCATCAGACCACCTGATATCTGACATATATTTGTGTGTGCTTCATTTGTGCTCTGTGTTTTGATCAACATGCAACAGAAGCTGGAATGGATTTTGAAATAAAACATATAAGCTACAGATAGAAAGATTGATTTCCACAAGTGTTTTTTTTTTTTTTGCATTTTAATATTGACTTAATTATATAAAAATGTTGTTAACATCAGGAACAAAATTGTCCCTAGAATCTGCTAAATTTGACAACATTTTGCTTTATTGAAATGAAAACAATAGAAGTCTATGGGGCATCCTCATTTAGATGGCCAAGCAAAGGCGCGCACACGTGTGTGTGTGTGTGTGTGTGTGTGTGTGTGTGTGTGTGTGTGTGTGTGTGTGAAAAGGCTTTATCTGCTGTTATCTCCACCGGCCCGCTCTGCAGCTGCTCTCCACCTGTCACTCACAGAGGGAGAGGTGCGTTCTGCGCCTGCGCGCGCGCGTGTGTGTATATATGTGTGTGTGTGTGAGTTAGTTAGTGATTACGGGGTCGCATGGGGTTGCATTCAGTAATAAAATACACTGATGGAATGTACATTATATGTAATTAATATTTAAGATTCATTCGTTTCCAAGACAATATCGTGCTCTGTGCAAATTCTTCTTTCATGAATGGAAAGTTCACCCAAAAATTTGAAATATTTTGTTGTCCAAACCTGTATGGATTTCTCCCGTTAAACACAGAAGGAGAGGTTTTGATTTTGAAGAATGGTCACACTGCTGGTTTCCATACAATGAAAGCATATAATGATCATGTTCATTTCATTTTAATGGTGACATCCTATCTATAGTGGTTATTAAGATAAGTTGTGATTTTTATAAGGTTTGGAAAATGATGCCCTCATAAAGGTGAATATGTCTCCTGAAAAGCAGTTGAGGGGGCAAATATAGCCCTTTAATAACATTGTTATTAAATTGTTATTAAAGGAATGTTCCAGGTTTAATACAAGTTGAGCTCAATAGAAAGCATTTTTGACATAATGTTAATTAAAAAAAACTGAAAAACACTCATCATAAAACTCGTCCCTTGCTTATTGATAAATGCAAAAATCTGGGTTACAGATGGAAGTGAACAGGGCCAAACATATATGATAATATATTCATTGTTTCAAAAGTATAGCCATAAGATGTAAACAATATGTGTGTTAACATGAGTTTAGAGTGATAATATCACTTACTAACCTCATTTGTGTAAAGTAATAGACAATATTATACCTCTGTTGCCATGACGATTGTAAACCCTGAAAGCAATTTTATCACACTAAAATTATGTCAACACATATAATGTTTGTGTCTTGTTTTTTGGCTATACTTTAGAAACAGTGAGTATATTAGGCTCCATTCACTTCCAGTATAAATGTCTGATTTTTGCTTATTTTTTCAATTTAAATGTAAATTCTATCATTCAAAATTATTTTCTGTGGTAATCAACATTATGCAACAAATGCTGTCAATTGAGCTTAACTTGCATTGAACCCGGAACATTCCATTAATTTCTGAAACGACAAAATCTTCATAAAAGTCACACAAAGATATTGCAGACTATTGCACTAGTAATGTTGAGTCATTTGGACACTTTCATGTTGGTTTTAGGAGTTATTGTATGAAAAACATTCTTATCCTTTTGGTTTCCATGGCTGAGGGAGAGTCAAACGGGTTTAAACGACATGAGGGTGAGTAAATGATGACAGACTTTTCATTTTTAGATCTGAATTCTGTTTCCAATACAAATAGTTTTTGTATGAAATGTAGTTTTCAAATGAATTTCTTTCAGGTTTTTAAGGCTGTGCTTCCTCTTTCACTTCCTCTGTATGTTTCTCTTCTCCTACGGTGAGGCGTGTGTGTGTGTGTGTGTGTGTGTGCGTGTGTGCGTGTGTGTGTGTGTGGTGCTCATGGCCTTTGGGAGAGTGTCTGCATAACAGTAGTGTATGTGAAGTGCTGCTCTGTGTAACAGTGGGGATTTGGTGTCTATGGTGAATTCTCTCTTCAGCATCTGCGCCTCAGAGCGACTAGAAAGTCTCCTGCATACCAACACCAAGCAAACACAATTTTTTGTGTGTTTATACTTGATAATCGTTTAAAATTGAAAACATTAAATTAAATTAAACGTAGCTGTGAAGATGGGGGTAAAGTGGTAAAGTACACAGTGAAGCTTCAATGATTTCATGTAATTAGGTTAAAGGCAAAGACTTAGCAAACTGTATGCACACGGTCTGTTGTGTAAGTAAAACACTCTAATTGCTGGCTTTGTAGGATTCAGTTTAGTTATATTGAGCTAATAAGACTCCATTTATACCACAAAACAGTCTCAGGTTCATATATAGCCTCAGGTCTTAACTCAGCTTTAGGCACACTGTGGACTTGAAAAAAGTGAAGTCTCATTAAAACACGTTTCACACTCTCACTAGTTTATTGACTTTGTCCACTAATAATGACATCGATTTTTCTGCATTTTTTCATGAACTGTTCCATCACAGTGTCATTTCACATTTCAGATTCTGTATTGTGTTCAATAGATTTCAGTGGTGGAAATGAGGATGATGGAAATGATATTGAAATGAAATGATACAGTACGTCTAACTCCTATTTCTGGTTAAGACTCATTTCATAACGAACATATCATGTATCCTAAATGCACACAATCAAATAATAATAATTCACACTTTTGCATAGAGTAATTGGGCAAAATTCTAGCTTGACTGGAAATGACTCCCAATAAAAGTATTCTGCTCACAAGTAATATTAAACGTATTTATTTACTTGTCTCATATTTCATCTGGAGCATGCTCTTCACTGACAGTTTTGTTGACTTGGTTAACAAGTACACTAACTTAAAAGAATAACGATTTATTAGAAGTAAAATTCATTTTTGTTGTGGAAATGACGCCACAATTACAGGACTTCTACTCTTTGTATAATATACTATTTTATACTCATCCTCTTTCTTTAGATCATAGTTTTAAACATGTCATGATTTGTATTGTTTTAAATGGATTCTCATAGTTTAATATCGGGGTCTGAGACCAGCTTAAAACAGTAAAATATGCACACGTTTGAAAAATAAATGAGGAAGGCATGGTTAAAACAAATGTTAAGCTAGTTTTAATGCAACCATCATATAACAAAAAGATAAATCTATTAGTTTTAATAAAAATCAATCCCTGGGACAAGTTGAAGAACCACCTTTATGTATAAATAACGGAACATGAATATTTGAAGTGTTTCTGCGCTATAATAAACAATGTGGCATCACTGGGTAACCAGAAACCATTTCGTTGCAGCTTTGCACCATTTGAATCACCTTTAGTATTTTAAAGTCATTTAAATAGTCATGTATATAACGAATTCATTTTAAAAGGATGTATTCTGTCAATTAAAATGAGGTCATACATGTATAATAATTGTAGGTGAGTTATATAAATGTTATTTAAAATGCTTTTAGATGATGTCATGCAGCTTGAGTCAACAGTTGCTCGACTTCATGACTAAAATGTCTGTAAACACAATCTGTTTGGGCTCATTAAAACATTATAAAGGATGTTTTGTAAAAATACACGCAAGCATCAGTGTCTTAATCAAAAAGCAGTGTTTTTCCTTTTTATTTGTTGGTTTGAGTTACAGTACATAAAGACAGGTGCTATTTGTCAAAAACACTTTAAAGAAACTGTTTTAGGTTGATGTATTTTATTAAGTGCAGATGTATCTTGGTACAAACTTCAGTTGGACATGCATATCACTGTCAAATGATGTATTTCTATGTGAATCACAGTGTCACATTTCTCTGGATTGCTGAAATGTCTTCATGGCAACATCACCAGTGGATCCCATTTCAACTTTTTGGACTGTTTATTATTATTAATATTATTATAAGCATTTTTGGACAAATAGCAGAACTGCAGAGACACACAAGAGCTGAAAACATAAAATAAATAAATAAATAAATAAATAAATAAACGATTGTATCTAATGCAAAGTGAAATCCAAACTTTCGGTTGACAAAGATCGATCTTTAGATCAATAAAGGGAAACATTTGGTTGGCCACACAAATTCAAAATCAATAAGGCGAACAAATAATTTAAATAAAACTTTTGAAATAAATAAGTAATAATAGGATAAATAATCACAAACATATACACACAATAATAATAATATTAAAAAAAAAAACAATATTACAAAGAACCGCAATCACTCCAACATTTACATGATTAAGGCAGTTTTACAGCATGTTCAGATCTAATTCAAGGCATTTCTGGCTACACTACAGGGAGAAACCCTTGTCCATAAGTTATTTAGAAAGCTACAGTCAAAAGTCCACAGATTCACAAGCTATATTAAAGCTAGAATGATGGAAACACATGTACAGCCTGTGAATTCAAGGCATGTTCTAGGATTCTTAGGTCTAAAAGCTAAAAGCACTTGTGCGAAGATCCTAGAAAAATAAACAAACAGTCTAACCTGTTATTTCACCTCCTCCGGATAAACTAGGTACCTTACATTTGTCTCTGGTTCAACATTCACTAGTGATCATCCAGGTTCATTTCTGTGGTTTTTAAGGCACAGGTTTCTTTCTTTCTTATTCTCAGCAGGCTGGACGCACAGGCATTTGGAGCAGAATGACCTGCCTGTTTTCCGACGGATGGCATTTGTTGATGTGTCTTGTTAGTCCAGGTGAGCTGTAGAACATGGCCGGGCAGTATTTGCAGGGATACACCTGCGCGGAGTGCTGCAGACGGATGTGCCTCTCCTGGTTGACTCGAGAGGGGAAGTTTTCTCCGCACACCGGGCACAGGTGGCACTCCGAGGCGCTCAGATTCAAAGGTGCTTGGCTTTGGGTTTTGTCGGATCCGTCGTGATGCGCAATAATGTGCTTTTTCAAGTACGCTTGACGTTTGAATTTCTTCCCACAGTGCTGACAATCATACAGGCCATCTTCAGATCCAGATTCCGACAAGACGGGACTGGGAGTGTCTCTGTCGCTGGACATTTCCTTAGGCTCATCACAGGAGATGCTCTTGTCGGGTGCGGGCATCTTGTTGCTCTCCTGGTTGGTGCCCGGTGGGTTTTGCGGTTTGGGTTTGTGCCAGCGCCTGTGCGATGCCAGGTTAGCCGGACAGCTGAAGAGCTTGTCGCATTCGGGGCACCTGTACTCGATCCGCACAATCCTGGAGCATTTGTGTTGCGCCAGAGAGAACGGATCCGCGTACGCCTCCAGACACAACTGGCAAATGAACTCGCCCAACGGCTTGTCGCCTGCTGCTGACTGAGATCTGGGCTTCTGCTCCACGGGACCCTCTTTGATCTTCAAGCCCAGCACTGGAGATGTGGTCACCTCGTCCTCGAACTGCAGTTTCCTCATGACTTTGACTTTCTTGGATGCGGGTTTGCCTTTGCGCTCGATGTCCGATGCGGGTCTTTTGGTGGTTAGTGCGGTCGGGTTGCTGGTACCGGTTCGGTTGCTGTTGCTGGTGCCTATTTTAAGATCCACGGGGGCGAATGGCACGTGATCGGAGGTGTTGGGCGCAGCCGGGAAGGATTCCGCCGAAATTGGCGAGCCCAGATTGAATCGCCTCTCCAAGCACGCCCTCTCGTGCTCCCTGCTCACGGGTCGCGTCGGGCTGTACATGGATTTGTACACTGTCTCCGGGTTCCCAAACTGCACCGGTTTTGCCTCCTGCGCGGAAAACATAGCGGTCGAATCCGTGCGCGGCGATGCCGGACTGTGCGTAACGCGCGGCGCATCTTGCGCGACTGAAAACGCTGCCTGTTCATCCTCGTCCGAGCGGATCCGGTACGAAACAGGTGTCGCTTTCTTATTTCTCTTCACTAGAAATCCTCTCGGCATCTTCGCCAACTGAAAAGGCACTCGAATCAGAGGCACACCTGGTACTATATTTGGATTGCGTGTGGCGAACTTTCCATCACAGTGGCATAGCAGCACTCTTTTTAAGCAGGAATGATGACATTGTTCTCGCCCCTTGTCGCCTCATCCAATCAAATGGCATTGGAATCCCTATGGATTTGGAGAGGGGATGGTCTGCTCGGGAAATGCGGGAGGGGGGGATCTGCAGATTGCTCAGCAGATGTACCTGAGCTTTATTATATTAGGATGCTTTAGGCACACGCGGGTTCCTCCTCTTTTCACGCTCTGATGCGTTCTATCAATGCGCGCGTGCCCTGCCTTTGTCAGCGTGCTTTCGGGGCTCCTTCACTCAAAGCATCAGAATTTGTAATTAAAATGGGTGGAAATGGCAACAAAGAAGTCGTGCAATGTGTCAATTGTTCAGTTTTACTGCGTATGCATCAAAAGTAGGGAGCAATTTTAGCATTTGGTCAACCCTGTCTGTGCAGAAAAAGGAAAGTTGCATGCACAATTTGTCTTAAAACTAATATAATAACCTATTTGAAACATTCTAGTTAAGTGTTTATAATTTTGCCATTTTTATAGCCTGTATGACAGGACGTAACTATGATTTCAGAGCTCTATAGTAACAGGGTTGGTCATTTTATAGTTTTATTAGTTGTTTACTATGTAAAATCATGGTAACGGAGTTGATATTTTAATATAGTCCCATACAGGCGAACATAACAAAACAAGATAAAATAATAACGATAATTTTTTACTTATTTATTGTTCATTTAAAGAGAAAATGTGATGGTAACAGAGTAGACACACAGGCCTACTCAGGACGCAACTTCAAGTCTTCTTAA